>NC_041382.1:764838754-764920163 GCF_002162155.2 Triticum dicoccoides | reverse complement strand
TGTTGCTCCACCGACGTACTTCTTCCTCCTATATATATCCACGTACCCCCAAACAATCAAATACGGAGGCAAAAACCTAATTCCACCGCCTCAACTTTCTATATCCATGAGATCCCATCTTGGGGCCTGTTCCGGAGCTCCGCCGGAGGGGGCATCGGTCACGGCGGGCTTCTACATCATCATCCAAGCCCCTCTGATGAAGTGTGAGTAGTTTACTTCAGACCTACGGGTCCATAGTTAGTAGCTAGATGGCTTCTTCTCTCCTTTTGGATCTCAATACAATGTTCTCCCCCTCTCTCGTGGAAATCTATTCGATGTAATCTTCTTTTTGCGGTGTGTTTGTTGAGACCGATGAATTGTGGGTTTATGATCTAGTCTATCTATGAATAATATTTGAATCTTCTCTGAATTCTTTTATGTATGATTGGTTATCTTTGCAAGTCTCTTCGAATTATCAGTTTGGTTTGGCCTACTAGATTGGTTGTTCTTGCCATGGGAGAAGTGCTTAGCTTTGGGTTCGATCTTGCGGTGTCCTTTCCCAGTGACAGAAGGGGTAGCAAGGCACGTATTGTATCGTTTCCATCGAGGATAACAAGATGGGGTTTTATCATATTGCATGAAACTATCCCTCTACATCATGTCATCTTGCTTAAGGTGTTACTCTGTTTTTAACTTAATACTCTAGATGCATGCTGGATAGTGGTCGATGAGTGGAGTAATAGTAGTAGATGTAGACAGGAGTCGGTCTACTTGTCTCGGACGTGATGCCTATATACATGATCATACCTAGATATTCTCATAACTATGCTCAATTATGACAATTTCTCAACAGTAATTTGTTCACCCACCGTAGAATACTTATGCTCTTGAGAGAAGCCACTAGTGAAACCTATGCCCCCCGGGTCTCTTTCTCATCATATCAATCTCCATCACTTTATTATTTCTTTTATTTTTTACTTTGCCTTTTACTTTTTACTTTGCATCTCTATACCAAAAATACCAAAAATATTATTTATCATCTCTAACGAAGATGCTGGTCCCGGCGCCGAAGAAGAAGATCGAGAGAGAGACCAAGAAGACCAGGGGCGGCCTCCGTCGTCGTGGTGCCTCGGACACGATATCCAAAGATTCCAATGCCCGTTCTTCCTCCGAAGAGGACGGCGACGAGGAGGAAGACAAATCCCCAGTGGGGGAAGAAAGAAGAGGACAGCCTCCGCATCGTTGGAGGCCGAGTCGCCTAAGAAGGGAAAAACTCTTCTTCTAGAGGAGTCCACCGCCGCTGATAGCAGCCCGGAGTGGGATCCCGGGGCTCAACCCCTGGTGAACTCGTGAGTATATAAAATCCGAACATGTTTATGCGTCCAGATTTATCATGGCACAATATCTTGATCTGGGCCATACTTTTTGCAGTCCGGCGAGGTCCCGCGCGGAGCAATCCTCGTCGGAGGATTTGCTAGGCTCGGACGCTATGAAGAGCGGGACACCCCCAAAGGCACCTTCCCCCAAACATGTGAATGACACCGTGGCTTTGTCCTAGGAGGACCCAGGCCAAGGAGGGGGGATTTCCAAAGTGGCGCCAGGAGGTCAAACTTCAGGGGCCGGACACACGGGAGAGAAGGCTCGCATGGGCGTCGTTGGCGGGAGCCATCTTGAATTTGGCCCCCAGCCAGACGCTATTCCGGAGACCAATATGGTTCCAGAGTCAGGCATGCGGTCTCCCTCGGCTAGAGGGGGTGTACCTATTCCACCGGCAACCTCTGTCCAACCAGAGGTGCTGGATACTTTATTGGCAGCGCTGAAAAGCGTCTCCATCGTCGATGAACACCGTGCCCTTGTGGGTGCGGTAATTGAGAAGATTCAATCTACGGAGAGTGGGCTGAATGAAGCCTGTATTAGCCTTATAAGGGGCTTTGAGGTATGTTTTATGAAGTTTCGAAGAGTGTCACAGTATAGATAGTAGCCCCTGATACACTGTTCGGTGAGAGAAAGAACCGGACAGAGGATCAAATCTATGTTCGCAAGAGACTCACTTGATGACATTTACCTCCCTTTTGGTATAAACAGGTGTCTGTAGCGACTGCCACCTCTCGTACTACGGAGGTCTCCGGACTAAATCAGAGTCTGAAGCGGGCCACAGAAGAATTGGGCCAGTTGAAAAGGCAGTTGGAGGATAAATAAGGTATGCACAAACCTTGCTCACGTTCAGTGCGAACGAATTTTAAAATATGTTTTGTGATTTGCGCCAGGGGCGATGACCGAAGTCGAGGGTCTGAAGAAGGTTGTTGCCGAGGCCGAGGGAAAGGCAGCCGTAGAGCGGGCTCTTCACGAGAAGCATGAGGCCAGGGTTATTGAAGCTGAGCAAGAGCACCAAGAGATCGTGAGAAGATGTGAGGCCTTGGAGCAGAGTCTAACAGAGAAAGAATCCGAACTTACCAAGGCTCATCAGGCCGCATGCGATGCCCAGGAGGAAACCCAGGGTGCCCTGCAGGAGATCCAAGAGGCGAGGAAGAACGCTGCGGGTAAGGCTTGTTCCACGTAAGGCAAGTATTTGGGGAGAAAATCATGTTTCTAATCTTGAGTTCAGATTTCTCCAGGGGTGTTTGCGGAGCTCCCGCGCAGCATATCTGATGCCGCACAATTCTACCGAGCCAAAGAAAGGAACACTGCGGAGAAGCTCTTCTGGTCACAGTATCTGGTGCCGAATTATCCGGTGACTTTTGCCAACCAACTGAAACAGCTGATCGAACTGCAGAAGGCGGCCGAGCTAGCCATGAAGGATTTGATTATCCGGCTATGGCCCGCTGAGCCGATTCCGGGCAGCTACTCCGGGCTCCTGAAACGGCTTGCGAGTGCCTGCCCTCGACTGGACGTCATTAAGCGGTCGGTCTGTATAGATGGTGCGTGAATGGCCTTCGCCCGCGCAAAGGTGCACTGGGGGAAGATAGATGCTGAAAAGCTGGTGACCGAGGGGCCGCCAGAGGGAAAGGAGCACTGCAAGCCTGAGTTATATTATGAAAGTGTCCTGAAAGGATCCTGCCTTGCGGTGGAGCAATGCACCAAGGACATTATATTTCCATAAATACAATCATGTTGTCCTTTGTAATATTGAATAAGGTCATTTCTATTATTTATTGCCTGTTATATGAAAGTTTATCCTCCTGCGCGGCCGTTTTATATATTAATACTAAGAGTTGGCCAGTCGTCGGCTTCTGCTCCCACGTAGGAAGTACGGGGGGTGTTCGGGATAAATCTGCTCACTTTTTATCCCAGTTTTGGGTCCTTCGAAGGAGGTGTTCAGCACAACGAACCAGGCAATCAAACTATAGGGCTTTATCACTCTCACTTAGCCATAGGAGCTTTAGAAAAGGAAGGTAGGCGCAGCCGATCCACCGCACGCTGCATTGGTTATGGCATTATGCAGGATAAATCCTTAAAGATTTAATAACCTCTCGAACAGCTGACCATTGATAACCCACAAGTATAGGGGATCACAACAGTTTTCGAGGGTAGAGTATTCAACCCAAATTTATTGATTCGACACAAGGGGAGCCAAAGGATATTCTCAAGTATTAGCGGCTGAGTTGTCAATTCAACCACACCTAGAAACTTAATATCTGCAGCAAAGTATTTAGTAGCAAAGTAATATGATATTAGTGGTAATGATAGCAAAAGGTGATGGTAGCAAAAGTAGTGTTTTTGGTATTTTGTAGTGATGATAGCAATAGCAACGGAAAAGTAAATAAGCGGAGAACACTATGGAAAGCTCGTATGCAATGGGTCGGTGATAGAGAATTATGCCGGATGCGGTTCATCATGTAACAGTCATAACCTAGGGTGACAAAGAACTAGCTCCAATTCATCAATGTAATGTAGGCATGTATTCCGAATATAGTCATACGTGCTTATGGAAAAGAACTTGCATGACATCTTTTGTCCTACCCTCCCATGGCAGCGGGGTCCTAACGGAAACTAAGGGATATTAAGGCCTCCTTTTAATAGAGTACCAGACCAAAGCATTAACACATAGTGAATACATGAACTCCTCAAACTACGATCATCACCGGGAGTGGTCCCGATTATTGTCACTTCGGGGTTGCTGGATCATAACACATAGTAGGTGACAATAGACTTGCAAGATAGGATCAAGAACTCTCATATATTGATGAAAACATAATAGGTTCGGATCTGAAATCATGGCACTCGGGCCCTAGTGACAAGCATTAAGCATAGCAAAGTCATAGCAACATCAATCTCAGAACATAGGGTGAGAGTCTTCATTATCACTTTCATCAATATTATCAGTTTCTATAATTTCATTCTCTCTAACCCTAGCAAGGTGTTCATCAAGAAATTCACCAAGTGGCATACTAGTATCAAGCATATAAGTAGTTTCATCATAAGTATCATGCATAGCAGAAGTGGCATCACCAATAACTTACGGCATATCAGAATGAATAGCAGAAGCAGGTTTAGGTGTCGCAAGCTTACTCAAAACAGAAGGTGAATCAAGTGCAGAGCTAGATGGCAGTTCCTTACCTCCCCTCATAGTTGAGGGATAAATCTTAGTTTTTGATCTCTCAACTTCTTCATAATGATAATAAGATATAAATCCCAAGTGACTCAAAGAATGGAGCTATGCTCCCCGGCAACGGCGCCAGAAAATAGTCTTGATAACCCACAATTATAGGGGATCGCAACAGTTTTCGAGGGTACAATATTCAACCCAAATTTATTGATTCGACACAAGGGGAGCCAAAGAATATTCTCAAGTATTAGCGGCTGAGTTGTCAATTCAACCACACCTAGAAACTTAATATCTGCAGCAAAGTATTTAGTAGCAAAGTAATATGATAGTAGTGGTAACGATAGCAAAAGGTAATGGTAGCAAAAGTAGTGTTTTTGGTATTTTGTAGTGATGATAGCAATAGCAATGGAAAAGTAAATAAGCGAAGAACAATATATGGAAAGCTCGTAGGCAATGGATCGGTAATAGAGAATTATGCCAGATGCGGTTCATCATGTAACAGTCATAACCTAGGGTGACAAAGAACTAGCTCCAATTCATCAATGTAATGTAGGCATGTATTCCGAATATATTCATACGTGCTTATGGAAAAGAACTTGCATGACATATTTTGTCCTAGCCTCCCGTGGCAGCGGGGTCCTAGCGGAAACTAAGGGATATTAAGGCCTCCTTTTAATAGAGTACCGGGCCAAAGCATTAACACATAGTGAATAGATGAACTCCTCAAACTACGGTCATCATCGGGAGTGGTCCCGATTATTGTCACTTCGGGGATGCCGGATCATATCACATAGTAGGTGACTATAGACTTGCAAGATAGGATCAAGAACTCTCATATATTGATGAAAACATAATAGGTTTATATCTGAAATCATGACACTCGGGCCCTAGTGACAAGCATTAAGCATAGCAAAGTCATAGCAACATCAATCTCAGAATATAGTGGATACTAGGGATCAAACCCTAACAAAACTAACTCAATTACATGATAAATGTCATCCAACCCATCACCGTCCAGCAAGCCTACGATGAAATTACTCACGCACGGTGGTGAGCATCATGAAATTGGTGATGGAGGAAGGTTGATGATGATGATGGCGACGGATTCCCCTCTCTGGATCCCTGAACGGACTCCAGATCAGCCCTCCCAAGAGGTTTTAGGGCTTGGCAGCAGCTCCGTATCGTAAAACACGATGAATCCTTCTCTTTTATTTTTTTCTCCCTGAAAGCAAATATATAGAGTTGGAGTTGAGGTCGGAGGAGCTCCAGGGGGCCCACGAGGTAGGGGGCGCGCCTAGGGGGCAGGCGTGCCCCCCACCCTCGTGGCTAGGGTGTGGGCCCCCTGGTCTTCATCTTTTGCAAGGACTTTTTATTATTTCCAAAAATACGTTCCATGAAGTTTCAGGTCATTCCGAGAACTTTTGTTTCTGCACATAAATAACACCATGGCAATTCTGCTAAAAACAGCGTCAGTCCGAGTTAGTTCCATTCAAATCATGCAAGTTAGAGTCCAAAACAAGGGCAAAAGTGTTTGGAAAAGTAGATACAACGGAGACGTATCAACTCCCCCAAGCTTAAACCTTTGCTTGTCCTCAAGCAATTCAGTTGACAAACTGAAAGTGATAAAGAAAAACTTTGACAAACTCTGTTTGCTCTTGTTGTTGTAAATATGTAAAGCTAGCATTCAAGTTTTCAGCAAAGATTATAAACTAACCATATTCACAATAACGCTTAGGTCTCATGTTTTCTCATATCAAAGGCATAATCAACTAGTGAGCAATAATAATAAATCTCGGATGACAACACTTTCTCAAAACAATCATAATATGATATAACAAGATGTTATCTCGCTAGCCCTTTCTGAGACCGCAAAACATAAATGCAGAGCACCTTTAAAGATCAAGGACTGGCTAGACATTGTAATTCATGGTAAAAGAGATCTAGTCAAGTCATACTCAATGTAAACTAACAGTAATGAATGCAAATGACAGCGGTGCTCCCCAACTGGTGCTTTTTAATAAGAGGATGATGACTCAACATAAAAGTAAATAGATAGGCCCTTCACAAAGGGAAGCAGGGACTTGTAGAGGTGCCAGAGCTCTGGTTTAAAATAGAGGTGAATAATATTTTGAGCGATATACTTTCATTGTCAACATAACAACCAAGAGATGGCGATATCTTCCATGCTACACACATATAGGCGGTTCCCAAATAGAATGGTAAAGTTTATACTCCCCCTCCACCAACAAGCATCAATCCATGGCTTGCTCGAAACAACGAGTGCCTCCAACTAACAAGAGTCCCAGGGGGGTTTTTGTTTGCAATTATTTTGATTTGATTTGCATAAAGCATGGGACTGGGCATCCCGGTGACCAGCCATTTTCTTATGAGTGAGGAGCTGAGTCCACTCCTCTTGAGAATAACCTGCCTAACATGGAAGATACAGACAACCCTAGTTGATACATGAGCTATTCGAGCATACAAAATAGGATATTTATTTGAAGGTTTAGAGTTTGACACATACAAATTTACTTGGAACGGCAAGTAGATACCGTATATAGGTAGGTATGGTGGACTCATATGGAATAACTTTGGGGTTTATGGGATTGGATTCACAAGCAGTATTCCCGCTTAGTACAGGTGAAGGCTAGAAAAAGACTGGGAAGTGACCAGCTAGAGAGCGACAACAATCATGAACATGCATTAAAATTAATCAACACCGAATGCAAGCACGAGTAGGATATAATTCACCGTGAACATAAATATCGTGAAGGCTATGTTGATTTTGTTTCAACTACATGTGTGAACATGCGCCAAGTCAAGTCACTTAAATCATTCAGAGGAGGATACCACACTATCATACCACATCACAACCATTTTAATAGCATGTTGGCATGCAAGGCAAGCAATTATAAGCTCCTAGCTAATCAAGCATGGCACAAGAAACTATGATCTCTAGTTGTCATTGCAAACATGTTTATTCATAATAGGCTGAATCAGGAACGATGAACTAATCATATTTACAAAAACAAGAGAGGTCGAGTTCATACCAGCTTTTCTCATCTCAGTCAGTCCATCATTTATTGTCATAATTGCCTTTCACTTGCATGACCGAACGATGTGGATAATAATAATAGTGCACGTGCGTTGGACTAAGCTGGAATCTGCAAGCATTCAATAAACAGGAGAAGACAAGGCAGTATGGGCTCTTTTGTCAGATCAACAATAATGCATATAAGAGCCACTTCAACAATTTAATTATGGTCTTCTCCTATCGACCCCAAAGAAAATAAAAGAAATAAAACTATTTACACGGGAAAGCTCCCAACAAGCAAAAAAAGAAGAACATGAAATCTTTTTGGGTTTTCTTTTCAATTACTACTGCAAGCATGGAAATTAAAACTAGCTAAAAGCTACAACTAATTTTTTTGGTTTTTCTTAAGGTTTATTAAACACACAAAAAGAAAGCATAAAAAGGAAATAAGCTAGCATGGATGATACAATGAAAAAGTATGAGCACCGACATCTAGCAATGAGTGTGTGAACATGAATATAATGTCGGTGAGAAATACGTACTCCCCCAAACTTAGGCTTTTGGCCTAAGTTGGTCTATGGCCACGGTTGGCCTGGCGGATATCCATAGTAATAGTTGGGGTCGTACTGCGATGCAGCAGTCATTGCATCGTGGGCTACAGCTTGGAGGCGAGCTATCTCAGCTGTCCTCTTATACTCTTCCGCTTCCTCTGTGGTTATAAAATATCTCCTTTTTGCCTGAAAGTCAAAGAAAGTAGAAGCAGGGAGAGCGACGTGATAGGTGCATCGTCTATCAAAGATTAGTCAGTACTGGAGGAACTGATCGTTCCTCTCAACAAACTGATGACGAACCATAGCCTCATAATCCAAATAAGCAGGAGGCAACTCAATATCATCTTCATGTATGGTTATACCAAGAAAATTAGCTATGCGGGTTGCATAAATTCCACCAAAGAAATCTCCAGTAAATCTATTAAGATGCAACCTACGTGCAACAATGGCTCCCAAATTATAAGATTTATCTCCTAACACAGCACTCCTAAGAATACTAAGGTTAGGGACACATATGTGACATGCCTCATCTTTACCATTAATGCATCTACCTATGAAGAGAGCAAAATAATGTATAGCAGGAAAGTGAATCCTCCCTATGGTAGCTTGTGTTATATCTATAGATTCCCCCACGGTTATACTAGCAAGAAAATCTCTAAATTCAGATTTGCGAGGTTCCCTAACACTACCCCATTGTGGAAGTTTGCAAGAAGTGGTAAAATCCTCTAAGTCCATCGTATAAGATTTTTCCTAAAGATCAAACAGGACAGTTAGAGAATTGTGTGAAGATGAAAATTCAAACCTCCTCACAAAGGAACTAGTGAGATAGTGGTACTGGCGGCACTTTTACTCCTCGAAGCTCACAAGATCAGCGTTATGCAAATACGCATTAAATTCTTCCTTGATTTCCGCTTGATCAATAAAGTCCTATGAAGGCCATTCACAGGGCCGCACTGGAGCGTCCCTTGGTGGCTCATCATCAGCATCACGCATTGCAAGCTTGGGCTCTTGTTTCCTTGAAGAGCCACCTTGGTACATTTTCCTAAACATATTTCTTCCTCTGAAAAATTTCTGAAATTTTTAGCAACTTCAAATAAAAGTAAACCAAACTCAAAAAAATTGATAGCAACTACTCCTACAAGTGCCTAGAGCCTATATCATGCTTCAAAACTACTTGGAACCACATAAATTTGACATGCAAGCTGAAGAATAGGGTCACCTAGGCAGCACAAATTTGCAATGAATAAAACACTAGAACAAAAACTAATTGGACCAATGGAGGAGTCACATACCAAGGAACAATCCCCCCAAGTAGTTTTGCGAGAGGTGCTTTGAGCAAGGATCTCAAAAATGGCAGCAAAATGATCTTGGACTCGGGTTTGAACTGGATAATCGTGTTTGTGGGAGGAAGAAGGAGTGCGTGGGTGCAAGAATAAGTGGAGGAGGGCCACCGTGGGCCCACGAGGCAGGGGAGCGCGCCTAGGGGGTAGGGCGTGCCCTCCACCCTCGTGGCCAGGTGGATGCCCCCCGTGTTGTGTTCTCAGTGCCAAATATTCTCAAATATTCCAGAAAAAAATCATATTTACATTTCAAGGCATTTGGAGAACTTTTATTTTCGGGGTATTTTTATATTGTACGGATAAATCAGATAACAGACGGAAAATACTTATTTTTATTTTATTTAATATAAATAACAGAAAGTAAAAGGAGGGTACAGAGAGTTGTGTTTTTTAAATTCATCCATCTCATGATCATCAAAAGGAACCCATTAACAAGGTTGAGCAAGTCTTGTTAACAAACTCATTCCGAATAACATGGAACTGGAGAATTTTCGAATAACACTAGGTTACCTCAACGGGGATATGCACATCCCCAACAATAAGATTATCATATTTCTTCTTGACAGTAGGAAGAGGAAATTCAAAACCTCCAAAAATAATCGATCGAATTTTTCCAATAGAATTGATATTATGGACTTGAGGTTGTTTCCTCGGAAAGTGTACTGTATGCTCATTACCATTAACATGAAAAGTGATATTGCCTTTGTTGCAATCAATAACAGCCCCTATAGTATTCAAAAAGGGTCTTCCAAGAATAATAGACATACTATCGTCCTCGGGAATATCAAGAATAACAAAGTCCGTTAGAATAGTAACGTGTGCAACCACAATAGGCACATCCTCACAAATACCGACAGGTATAGCAGTTGATTTATCAGCCATTTGCAAAGATATTTCAGTAGGTGTCAACTTATTCAAATCAAGTCTACGATATAAAGAGAGAGGCATAACACTAACACCGGCTCCAAGATCACATAAAGAAGTTTTAACATAGTTTCTTTTAATGGAGCATGGTATAGTGGGTACTCCTGGATCCCCAAGTTTCTTTGGTATTCCACCCTTAAAAGTATAATTAGCAAGGATGGTGGAAATTCCAGCTTCCGGTATCTTTCTTTTATTAGTAACAATTTCTTTCATATACTTAGCATACGAATTCATTTTGAGCATATCAGTTAATCGCATACGCAAAAAGATAGGTCTAATCATTTCAGCAAAGCGCTCAAAATCCTCATCATCCTTTTTCTTGGATGGTTTGGGAGGAAAAGGCATGGGGTTTTGAACCCATGGTTGTCTTTCTTTACCGTGTTTCCTAGCAAGAAAGTCTCTCTTATCATAACGTTGATTCTTTGATTGTGGGTTATTAAGATCAACAGCAGGTTCAATTTCTATATCATTATCATTGCTAGGTTGAGCATCAACATGAACATTATCATTAACATTATCACGAGTTTCAGGTTCATTACCAGATTGTGTTTCTTCATCAGAAATAGAAATATCATTTGGATTCTCGGGTGTATCAATAACAGGTTCACTAGAAGCACGCAAAGTCCTATCATTTTTATTTTTCTTCCTTTTAGAAGGACTAGGTGCATCTATATTATTTCTCTGAGAATCCTGCTCAATTCTCTTAGGATGGCCTTCAGGATCCAAAGGTTCCTTGAGTCATTTTACCACCTCTAGTCATAACTCTCACAGCATTATCATTATTCTTACTATTCAGTTCATTGAGCAAATCATTTTGAGCTTTAAGTACTTGTTCTACTTGAGTGGTAACCATAGAAGCATGTTTGCTAATAAGTTTAAGTTCACCTTTTACATTAGCCATATAATCACCCAAGTGTTCAAGCATACCAGCACTGCATGTTAATTCTCTACCAAAATAAGCATTGAAGTCTTCTTGCTTAACCATAAATTTATCAAACTCATCTAAGCATGGGCTAGCAAACTTAGTAAATGGGATTTCATCTTTATCATATCTATAGAGAGAATTTACCTTTACTACCTATGTCGGGTTATCAAGACCATGTATTTCTTCAGTAGGTGGTAAATTAAGACCATGTATTTCTTCAATGAGGTAAATTCTTAACATCTTCAGCTTTAATACCCTTTTCTATCATGGATTTCTTTGCCTCTTGCATATCTTTAGGACTGAGAAATAGAACACCTCTCTTCTTCGGAGTTGGTTTAGGAATAGGCTCAGGAAGTGTCCAATTATTTTCATTTGTCAACATATTATTCAATAGAATTTCAGCTTCATCCGGTGTTCTTTCCCTGAAAACAGAACCAGCACAACTATCCAGGTAATCTCTGGAAGCATCGGTTAGTCCATTATAAAAGATATCAAGTATTTCATTTTTCTTAAGAGGATGATCAGACAAAGCATTAAGTAATTGGAGAAGCCTCCCCCAAGCTTGTGGGAGACTCTCTTCTTCAATTTGCACAAAATTATATATATCCCTTAAGGCAGCTTGTTTCTTATGAGCAGGGAAATATTTAGCAGGGAAGTAATAAATCATATCCTGGGGACTACGCACACAACCAGGATCAAGAGAATTAAACCATATCTTAGCATCACCCTTTAATGAGAACGGAAATATTTTAAGGATATACAAGTAGTGAGTTCTCTCATCATTAGTGAACAAGGTGGCTATATCATTTAATTTAGTAGGATGTGCCACAACAGTTTCAGATTCATAGCCATAAAAAGGATCAGATTCAACCAAAGTAATTATATCAGGATCAACAGAGAATTCATAATCCTTATCAGTAACATAGATAGGTGAAGTAGCAAAAGTAGGGCCAGGTTTCATTCTAGCATTAAGGGATTGCTGCTTCCATTTAGCTAATAACCTCTTTAGATCATATCTATCATTGCAAGCTAAAATAGCTCTAGCAGATTCTTCATCCTGAACATAACCCTCAAGAACAACAGGCAATTCATATTTATTAGGGTGAGAGTCTTCATCATCACTTTCATCAATATTATCAGTTTCAATAATTTCATTCTCTCTAACCCTAGCAAGTTGTTCATCAAGAAATTCACCAAGGGCATACTAGTATCAAGCATATAAGTAGTTTCATCATAAGTATCATGCATAGCAGAAGTGGCATCATCAATAACTTGCGGCATATCAGAATGAATAGCAGAAGCAGGTTTAGGTGTCGCAAGCTTACTCAAAACAGAAGGTGAATCAAGTGCAGAGCTAGATGGCAGTTCCTTACCTCCCCTCGTAGTTGAGGGATAAATCTTGGTTTTTGGATCTCTCAAGTTCTTCATAATGATAAGTAGATATAAATCCCAAGTGACTCAAAGAATAGAGCTATGCTCCCCGGCAACAGCGCCAGAAAATAGTCTTGATAACCCACAATTATAGGGGATCGCAACAGTTTTCGAGGGTACAGTATTCAACCCAAATTTATTGATTCGACACAAGGGGAGCCAAAGAATATTATCAAGTATTAGCAGCTGAGTTGTCAATTCAACCACACCTAGAAACTTAATATCTGCAGCAAAGTATTTAGTAGCAAAGTAATATGATAGTAGTGGTAACGATAGCAAAAGGTAATGGTAGCAAAAGTAGTGTTTTTGGTATTTTGTAGTGATGATAGCAATAACAACGGAAAAGTAAATAAGGGGAGAACAATATATGGAAAGCTCGTAGGCAATGGATCGGTGATAGAGAATTATGCCGGATGTGGTTCATCATGTAACAGTCATAACCTAGGGTGACAAAGAACTAGCTCCAATTCATCAATGTAATGTAGGCATGTATTCCGAATATAGTCATACGTGCTTATGGAAAAGAACTTGCATGACATCTTTTGTCCTACCATCCCGTGGCAGCGGGGTCCTAGCGGAAACTAAGGGATATTAAGGCCTCCTTTTAATAGAGTATCGGACCAAAGCATTAACTCATAGTGAATAGATGAACTCCTCAAACTACGGTCATCACCGGGAGTGGTCCCGATTATTGTCACTTCGGGGTTGCCGAATCATATCACATAGTAGGTGACTATAGAGGTGCAAGATAGGATCAAGAACTCTCATATATTGATGAAAACATAATAGGTTTAGATCTGAAATCATGACATTCGGGCCCTAGTGACAAGCATTAAGCATAGCAAAGTCATAGCAACATCAATCTTAGAATATAATGGATACTAGGGATCAAACCCTAACAAAACTAACTCGATTACATGATAAATCTCATCCAACCCATCACCGTCCAGCAAGCCTATGATAAAATTACTCACGCACGGCGGTGAGCATCATGAAATTGGTGATGGTGGAAGGTTGATGATGACAATGGCGACGGATTCCCCTCTCCGGAGCCCCGAATGGACTCCAGATCAGCCCTCCCGAGAGGTTTTAGGGCTTGGCGGCGGCTCCATATTGTAAAACGCGATGAATCCTTCTCATTTATTTTTTTTTCTCCGTGAAAGCAAATATATAGAGTTGGAGTTGAGGTCGGAGGAGCTCCATGGGGCCCACGAGGTAGGAGGCGCGCCCCCCACCCTCGTGGCTAGGGTGTGGGCCCCCTGGTCTTCATCTTTTGCAAGGATTTTTTTATTATTTCCAAAAGGACATTCCGTGAAGTTTCAGGTCATTCCGAGAACTTTTGTTTCTGCACATAAATAACACCATGGCAATTCTGCTGAAAACGGCGTCAGTCCGGGTTAGTTCCATTCAAATCATGCAAGTTAGAGTCCAAAACATGGGCAAAAGTGTTTGTAAAAGTAGATACGACGGAGACATATCAACCAGCTCTCGCCGTATCATGACAGTCAGTTTTCGGCTTTCTCTATTGAGGTGCTCCTCCGGAAGAACCGGGACACAATCGCAATAGTTCTCCCTATGCCACCTTGGCTGATATAGTGGAACGTAAGCCAGCAAAACATGGGAGCTGGGCAAACCCAACATTTGACCCAAGACATGATTCAGAGCTAATGCATATAATGCTATAAGTTCGGGGTGCCGAACTACCATGAAGCTGTTCGGACTTTATTGCCGTATTATGGGTAAAACGAAGCCCCTGGCATATTTAAGGCATATCGCGGTGTACGGATGCCATTTGACAAAAGAATTTCAATAAGAGATAACGGTGGATAAGCGTCATATAAATCCACATGTCATATTTAAATAATACGTCGATGCGTATGAGTACATATAAAGTAATAAAAAGAGAAAGTGACTGCGGAACATACTGAGACCAGGCGGAAGAAGCTGTGTACAGATCCAGAGTCCAGTCGGATGGTCATCGAGGGGAATATCTAAGAGTTCCCTTGCGCTTTTGAGATGCTTCTATGTCACTGGTCCTTGCCTGGGAAACAATGGACCTATACAGAAAATGCAAGATGTGTTTGTGTGCCGCAAAGCAGTTGAGCCGCGGTATGTGGCCTTTCCTGGCTTTCGCCAGAGTGTTTAATTGAGCTCTGGACGAGCCGGGCTATCCTGCCGCGAAGTAGTTCGGAGTCCTTTGGTGGTGTCCGGGAGCTTGGCCGTCGACTCAAGGTTCGATTGAAAGGTGCCGCTCGTTGCTTCTCTTGTTAAAGCAGTGGTATACTCTTTGGTACCGAGGGGGAGTTCGGCCTTGCCATTAACTGTGATGACGCCGCTCGGACTGGGCATCTTGAGCTTACGGTAGGCATAATGTGGCACCGCGTTGAATCGAGCGAACGCGGTTCGTCCGAGCAGTGCCTGATAATCACTGCGAAAGGGTACGATGTCGAAGATTAACTCTTCGGCACGGTAATTGTCCGGTGATCCGAAGACTACCTCAAGGGCGATGGAGCCTGTACAACTGGCCTCCACACCTAGTATAATACCTCTAAAGGTGGCTTTAGTGGGCTTGATCACCGAATGATCGATGCCCATCTTGCGCACTGTGTCCTAGTAAAGCAGGTTTAGACTGCTGCCTCCGTCCATAAGGACTCGTGTGAGGTGGAACCCGTCAATTATTGGGTCGAGGACTAGTACGGCTGAATTGCCCTGATAGGTGTTAACCGGACGATCCGTGCGGTTGAAGGTGATTGGCCCTAGTTTATATTCTGGGACGACTAGTTCCGTTAAGTTGGCACCCCTAAGGGTGCGCATCCGGTACGGGTTGGGAGTGTGGGTGGCGTTTACCATGTTCACCGTTTGGATCTGCGGGGGCAATTTCTTTTGCCCTCCTATAGTTGGTGATCTGGGCTCCTCGTCGCTATCATCGCTTTGAGACCCCTTCTCTTTGTTTTCGGCACCTGACCTGCCGGCTTGTTTGAAGACCCAGCATTCTTTGTTGGTATGACTGGCTGGTGTTCCTGGGGTGCCATGAATTTAGCATGGACGATCGAGTATGCGGTCCAGACTGGACGGGCCTGAATTGTCATTTTTGAATGGCCTTTTCCACTAACCGGACTTAGAGCCACTAAATCCGGCATTGACTCCCGTATTGAAAGTGCTAATGGCACTTAAGCTATATTTTGGTGTGATGACAATGTGGTTAGTTGAACTAATATCGGTTGCTAAAGTTTATCTCAGGTTATTGGTTCTAAGTGCCCGCGATGGAGATGTGCGACCCCCCCCCCCCATTTCAAAAAGGACAAAGGCGTGGTCTTTCGACGCTTCGAAGGTTTAGTTTTGGTTTGCTTCGAGTCGTAGGAAAGACCGGCACTATTAAGAGGGGTTTGTGTGGATAAATGTCGTGTGGGAATGCCTTTGCCGAGCCTTACTCTTTTACCCTTCCCACTCCGACCACCTAAAATGAACCTAGTGTGTGTGTTGTGGTACTCAAAAAGTTGCAACAGAAAGTTACTGGGTACCCCGTGCGCACGTTGCGCACGGGGTACTGCGTAACTCTCTGGGTACCCCGTGCGCACGGGGTCTTTTGACCCCCGTGCGCACGGGGTACTGCGTAACTCTCTGGGTACTAAAATGTAGGTGAGTCAATTGCGTGTGGCCTTCAAGTATTTTGTATTGTAACAATATTCGATCGGCATCCAAACAAAGGTGCATGTACGGTTCCTAAGGGATACAATTTTGTCCTAATCATCGAGAAAGATGAAATAAGTTGATAATGCGATCTCGTACTAACACATACTCTCTAAATATTGAAGAACTTGCATGAGGCCTTCAAGCCACAACCGCGGTATGAGTTCTGATCTCAGACTTTGGTTTGGGGGCTGCTGGCCCCTTTGCGTCGACAAGGAAACTGTGGACGACAATGGGTTTAGAATTCGAATAAAACAAAGACCCTATCGAACAAATAGAGAAAAGGGTGGAAAGGGAAAAAAGTAAAGTATAAGCGACATATGGCATGAAAAGGAAATCCAATTTCGGTAAGACTTGATCTGAATCGTAGTTCAGATCCAAGTCGGTTCAGTGAGGGCGACCGCGACCCCCGTGCGCACGGGGTGGTGCGATTGTCTCTGGATACCCCATGCGCACGGGGCTGACTTAGCCCGTGCGCACGGGGTCCAACGGGCAGAAATCCCCACCAGCCCATGAACACTATATATATGCCCTTCTTCCACCTCCAACCCTTAACCCTAATGTCTTGTTGAGCTCCATCATTGCTACACCCCATTTTGCTCAATACTCTCAATCCCTCCACCCAAACTTGTTGAAACTTTGGGGATTGGGAGAGCAAGATCCGATCTACAACTTAACCAAACCAAATCGCGTTCCCCGCAACATTTCTTCCCCATTGACTTGTTACTCTTGGAGCTTGGGATCCTAGGCTGTTAGAGGTTCCTCCAGAAGCTTCCGTCCTTGTGGTGTGCTCCGGAGAAGTTTGTAAAGGTGTGGTGGTCGCCTTCAAGACCAACCCCGAGTGTTTCAAAGCTCATCTGTTGGGGGTGACTCGAAGGAGAATACGGTGAGCCTTTGGTGGCGTTCCGCAAGCTTTGGCTCCGGCACCGCTCCAAACAGAGATTAGCTCTTCCCCAAGGAAGAGTGAACTTCGGGTTAAAATCCGCGTCCTCGTCTCACATGTTGTTAATCCTTTCCCGCACCTTTCTTTGTTGTTGTATGCTTGTTGGCTTGCTAAGTAGTTTGTTGCCTAGCATTTCTCTCTTGGAGCTTGCTTGTCATATAGGTTGCATTCACCTAGTTGCATATCTAGTGAACTCTTTTATCCGCTAAGCCTTAAAATCTACAAGAAAGATTAAAATTTGTAGTCTCCTATTCACACCCCCTCTAGTCGACCGTATCGATCCTTTCAATTGGTATCAGAGCCTCGTTCTCCAATATAAGGTTTTACAACCTTAGAGGGTATGGTCGGTCTAGGGAATGAGGGAGGTGGCCTACCCGTTGCGGGGGATGGTCAAAACCAACCCCCCGCCATGACTGAGACACTTGGTGCTCATGTCGTTGCTCCCGCCGCTCCTACTAACCCGAATGTCCCCTTGACCGCGGCCAATCTTCTTTCAATGTTTGCGGACCTCAAAGTCTCTATGTTGAAAGAGGTTCGAGCCTCGGTCAAGGACGAAATTGATGCTCTCATAAAGCCATCAACGTCCGCATCAAACTCGTTTAATCCAAATGAGGTTCATGATGCGGATGACTCGAGGGAACCTCTTGCATCTCCGGCTCATACTCAAGTTCCCCAGTATAATGTTGTGGAACCCTTTTACTCTCCTCAACCCTTGCAACATCCCCGCATTAATCCTGTTGGGCCTCCGCCCCCTTTGAAAGCTAATGCATTTGCTAAGTGGAAGCTAGATATGGTGTCTCACATGCGCAGTGCTTCAACTCAATTGTGGTGGATTGTGGTCAATGGATTCAACCCCAAGGATCCAATGAATCTCACTCCAAGGGAAGTAGTTGACGATCAACTCAATGCTACCGCACACAACATGCTTCGCAACGCTGTGACTGAAGATTATAGTGATTCCATTGCTCTTCTCAAAACCGTAAAGGAAATTTGGGATTTCCTTGAGGAGGCTCTTGAAGGAGATGAATAAATTTGAAGATCTCGGTTGGCTTTGCTCAAACAAGAAGTCAATCTCTTTGTGAGGAATGAGGGTGAGTCAGCAGAAGAGGTTTACCGAAGGTTGAAGTCCCTTGTGCTCAACTTGAGAACCTTTGGGTGCACTTGGGAAAATGATGATTTCATCAAGGACAAGTTCATAGATGCTATGGTTCTCACGGAACATACCATGGTCATGATGGTTCATCAACGTCCGGACTATCACAAGTTGACTTCGGCTCAAGTTGTTTCCACCTTCTCTACCCATGTTCTTTTGGAAACCAAGTCCAAGAAAACATTTGCAATAGCTCAAGCAACCAAGAACTCCAATCTTGCCTTGAAGGCCAAGAAAGTGATGAGCCAATCCTCAAGGGAGGAAGAAGTGAGTGAAGAGATATGTGAGGAGGATAATGATACCTCGTGCCCGGCAAATGATTTTGTAGAATACTTGGCTCTCTTAGTCAAGAAGTACTCCGGGACCATGGCAAACAAAGGAAGAAATCTTCAAGGAAGATCTTTTGGACGAAGGCAATGCTACAATTGTGATAGCCCAAGACACTTTGTTCATGATTGTCCATATGAGAGACGTGAAGACAAGTCCGAGAAGCTTGTGCTTAAGAAGAAGAAGTTCACCAAGTTTGCAAAGAGGAAGGATGACAAGGCTCTTGTTCATGAAGAATACATGTCTGGAGATGAAGATGACGGTGATGATGATCAAGTGGGCACGGCCGCCTTTGCCATGCATGCCACTACCTCCTCCTCCACCACCGGCCTCTTCGACTCTCCAAACGAGGACAAGCCATTCACTCATCGATGCCTCATGGCCAAAGAGGTAAAAACAAAGTCCAAACCCAAGAGACCCGATATCTACACTCGCAATGTCTCATGTGAGATAGTGGAGGATGAGTGTGAGGAGGGTGTGGATAATGATGAGGAATCCTTAATGGCTTTCATGAAAACTCTTCATGGTGAAGCTCGTGCTCGTTTTGGCGATCTCCTTAAGTCACTTGCCGAATGCGATGACTTTATTGAGAACGTTGAGAACCTCCTTATAGAGGAAAAAGAGAGAGTTGATCTCCTCGAGCACGAACTTAATGAAGAGAGTGTCATCAGAGCATCACTTGAGGAAGCCTTATCTGCTCATCAAATTGACTTTGTTAAAACCAACGATGCTTTGCAACTACTCTTGAGAATAAAGATGCTCTTAATGTTAGAGTTGAAAAACTTCTAGTTGACAATACAAGACTTGTTGAGGAGCATGAGTTCCTTGTGATTAGTTCCAAGGTTGTCAAAGGTGACCTCATTGCTCTCACCGAGTCTTATGCTCAATTAAAAGCTACAACCATTAAGGCTCTCACTTTCGTACCTCATATTGATTTAAATGATGATGCTTGTACGGCTAACTTTGCTCATGATTGCACCTCGCTTCAAGAGGAAAATAAGAAGTTGAAAGCTCAAATTGAGAAAGGGCTTGTATCATGCATCCAAGGGGAGAAAAACCTAAACGATCTCTTGAGCAACCAAAAGGAGTGTGTTGCCAAGGAGGGAGTTGGGTTTAATCCCGCATCTAAGAATGGTAAGAAAAAGAAGAAGAAGAACAATAACAAGAAGATCAGTCCAACTCCTTCCCCTCCCCAAAAGGTAGTGTTTGTGCAAGAAGGGCACAAGGAGAAGGAGAAGGAAATGAAGGGTGTTGGGAATGGTAAGGTCATTAGGGACAAGGCCATTCCCAAGAATTTTGCCGGCAAGAACAATCCATCATATGTTCTCATGAGAGGAGATGATGGCTATACCTTTGCAAAATTTGTTGGAACTAACTATGATGATTATGCTTGGACTATTTGGGTTCCCAAGACCCTCGTTGCTAACTCACCAGGACCCATTGCAAAATGGGTACCTATAACCAAAAGCTTGATTATTGCAGGACTATGTCTCCGGTGGAACTCAATGGGTGATCGACAGTGGATGCACCAATCATATGACCGGAGAAAGGGAGATGCTTGTGGAGTTCGTTGATTCACTCAAGGCCTCTTCGAACATCTCCTTCGATGACAATAGCAAGGGAAAGGTATTGGGTTTGGGCAAGGTGGTAATCTCTAATGATTCATCTCTTGCAAATGTCATGCTTGTCCAATCCCTTCACTAAAATTTATTTTCAACTATTCAATTGGCTCGTGCCGGATATGATTCACATTTTGGTGAATTCCATATGACCGTCTTTAAGAGAAGCAATCTCAAAGTGGTCCTTGTTGGGCATGTTGAAGACAACCTTTACGTGGTTGATTTCTCGAAAGAGAAAACTCATCTTGCAACATGCCTAATGGCCAAGGCCGACGTGGGGGTGGCTATGGCACCGTAGGCTATCCCACGTGGGCATGAGAAATTTACAAGATCTCTTAAAGGGGGAGCACATTCTTGGACTAACCAATGTGTCTTTTGCCAAAGATTGTCCTTGTAGTGCTTGCATTGCCGGAAAGCTTCATGAAAAAGCTCATAAAGTGAAGACTATCATCACCACCTTGAGGCCCCTTGAGCTTATCCATTTGGATCTATTTGGGCCTCCAACATATGATAGTTTGGGAGGAAGGAGATATTGCCTTGTCATTGTTGATGACTTCACAAGATATACTTGGGTGTTCTTTCTCAAGACTAAAGATGAAACTCAAGAAACCTTCATCAACTTTGCCAAAGAAGCTCAACGTCAACATAACTGTGAGATCAAGGCAATCCGAAGTGACAATGGCACCGAGTTCAAAAATTATACGATGGATGAATTCTTGAGTGAAGAGGGGATAAAGCACCAATATGCCGCACCATATACTCCCAACAAAATGGTGTTGCGGAGAGGAAGAATCGGACTCTTATTGAGATGGCTAGGACCATGCTTGATGAGTACAAATCACCATACAAGCTTTGGGAAGAAGCCATCAACACCGCGTGCCATGCTTCAAACCGGCTTTATCTTCGCAAGCTCAAGAACAAGACCCCTTATGAGCTCCTAATCGGGAGAAATCCCAACGTCAAATACTTTCGGGTATTCGGTTGTAAGTGTCTCATTTTAAACAAAAAATCCCAGTTAGCTAAATTTGAGTCTAGAACTTATGAGGACATATTTGTTGGATATGCATCAAACTCTCATGCTTACCGAGTTCTCAATAAATCCACCGGATGCATTGAGGAAACGGTAAATGTGGAGTTTGATGAAGATAACGGCTCCCGCATGGAGCAAATTGTTCCTAGTGTTGTAGGTGATGAGGCTCCTTCACAAGCTATAAGGACAATGGGGATAGGCCACATTCTCCCACAAGAAACACCCCATGTCCAAGTAGAAGAGAAAGGAGTAAGAGCCCCTCTTGAGGATTTTCCACAAGGGAAGTCATCACCGACACCACTTGTACAAGATGCCTTGGGAAGTAATGAACCTATCCAAGAACAAGATCAAGACCCTCATATTCCTGAGCAAGATCAAGAGCAAACTCTTCCGAATAATGAAGAACCAATCGTTGAGGCTCAAGATCAAGCTCAAAGTCATGATCAAGATCTAGATCAACCCCAACCACGAGTGTCTTCATCGTCATCACTTCCTACTCAGCAAGAACCTGTGGTTGCAAAGAGAAGAGTGTCTCCAAGGCTAAAGCAATCTCAAGGGAAAGCTTCTTCATCAAGTCCAAAACCAAGTGAAGAAGAGCTTGACCGCAAAGAGCAAAAAGTGGCCGCCAAGCTAAAACATCTTCAACACCTCACCGAGAACATCTACGGAAGCATCAAAAAGGGGGTAACTACTCGTAGACGTTTGGCAAACTTTTGTGAACATCACTCGTTTGTCTCTTGTGTTGAACCCCTTAAGGTGGAAGATGCCCTTGACGATCCGAATTGGACAGATGCCATGCATGAAGAACTCAACAACTTCACACGCAACAAAGTGTGGACCCTTGTAGAAAGACCCAAGGAATTTCATAATGTCATTGGAACAAAGTGGATTTTCAAGAACAAACAAGATGAATATGGAGAAGTAATAAGGAACAAGGCAAGGTTAGTGGCACAAGGTTTCACCCAGGTTGAAGGTTTGGACTTTGGTGGAACTTTTGCCCCCGTTGCCTGTCTCGAATCCATTCGCATCTTGCTTGCTTATGCCTCTCATCATGATTTCAAATTATATCAAATGGGTGTTAAGAGTGCATTTCTTAATGGTCCTCTTAAGGAGTTGGTGTATATCAAGCAATTTGAAGACCCCGATCATCCCTCTCACGTTTATGAACTCCATAAGGCACTCTATGGACTCAAACAAGCACCTCGTGCTTGGAATGATCACCTTACGGCGTTCCTAAGCGAGAAGGGGTTCCAGATTGGGGTAATAGATTCCACTCTCTTTATGAAGAGGGTAAAAGGAGAGTTGTTTCTCTGCCAAATATATGTTGATGATATTATCTTTGGGTCAACTAAACATGCTATTAACATTGAGTTTGAGAATCTTATGACTAAGGAATTTGCGATGAGCATGATGTTGGGGATCGTAGCAGAAATTTAAAATTTTCTACGCATCACCAAGATCAATCTATGGAGTCATCTAGGAATGAGGGGAATAGGAGTGCATCTACATACCCTTGTAGATCGCGAGCGGAAGCGTTCAAGAGAACGGGAATGAAGGAGTCATACTCGTCGTGATCCAAATAATCGATGATCCTAGCGCCGAACGGACGGCACCTCCGCGTTCAACACACGTACGGAGCGAGGACGTCTCCCGCGCCTTGATCCAGCAAGGAGGAGGGAGAGGTTGAGGAAGAGGGCTCCAACAGCAGCACGACGGCGTGGTGGTGGTGGAGCAGCAGTACTCCGGCAGGGCTTCCCCAAGCTCTTGCGGAGGAGGAGAGGTGTTGGGGAGGGGAGGGGCTGCGCCTTGGATGTCGTGTGCAGCCCTCCCCTTGCCCCTCTATATATAGGGGAAGGAGGAAGGGGGCCGCCCCCCTCTAGATGAGATCTAGAGGGGGCGGCGGCCAAGGGGAGGGGGCTTGCCCCCCAAGCAAGGGGGCGCCCCCCTTAGGGTTTCCCCCCCCAACCCTAGGCGCATGGGCCCATGGGGGGATGCGCCCAACCCATGTAGGGCTGGTTCCCTTTCCTATACGGCCCATTAGGCCCTCCGAGAGAGGTGGGCCCTCCCGGTGGACCCCCGGAACCCCTCCGGTGGCCCCAGTACAATACCGATATGCCCCCGAACCTTTTCGGTGACCGTATGACAACTTCCTACATATAAATATTCACCTTCGGACCATTCCGGAACTCCTCGTGATGTCCGGGATCTCATCCGGGACTCCGAACAACATTTGGTAATCACATACAAGTCTTCCTAATAACCCTAGCGTCATCGAACCTTAAGTGTGTAGACCCTATGGGTTTGGGAACCATGCAGACATGACTGAGACAACTCTCCGGCCAATAACCAACAGCGGGATGTGGATACCCATGTTGACTCCCACATGTTCCACGATGATCTCATTGGATGAACCACGATGTCGAGGATTCAAGCAATCCCGTATACAATTCCCTTTGTCAAACGGTACGTTACTTGCCCGAGATTCGATCATCGGTATCCCAATACCTTGTTCAATCTCATTACCGGCAAGTCACTTTACTCATGTCGTAATGCATGATCCCGTGACCAACTACTTAGTCACACTGAGCTCATTATGATGATGCATTACCGAGTGGGCCCAGAGATACCTCTCCGTCATACGGAGTGACAAATCCCAGTCTCGATTCATGCCAACCCAACAGACACTTTTGGAGATACCTATAGTGCACCTTTATAGCCACCCAGTTACGTTGTGACATTTGGTACACCCAAAGCACTCCTGCGGTATCCGGGAGTTACACAATCTCATGGTCTAAGGAAATTATACTTGACATTCAGAAAAGCTCTAGCAGACGAACTACACGATCTTGTGCTATGCTTAGTATTGGGTCTTGTCCATCACATCATTCTGCTAATGATGTGATCCCATTATCAATGACATGCAATGTCCATGGTCAGGAAACCGTAACCATCTATTGATCAACGAGCTAGTCAACTAGAGGCTCACTAGGGACATGTTGTGGTCTATGTATTCACACATGTATTACGATTTCCGGATAACACAATTATAGCATGAATAATAGACAATTATCATAAACAAGGAAATATAATAATAACCATTTTATTATTGCCTCTAGGGCATATTTCCAACAGTCTCCCACTTGCACTAGAGTCAATAATCTAGTTACACTGTGATGAATCGAACACCCATAGAGTCCTGGTGTTGATCATGTTTTGCTCGAGGAAGAGGTTTAGTCAACGGATGTGTGACATTCAGGTCCGTATGCACTCTACAAATATCTATGTCTCCATTTTGAACATTTTCACGAATGGAGTTGAAGCGACGCTTGATATGCCTGGTCTTTCTGTGAAACCTGGGCTCCTTGGCAAGGGCAATAGCTCCAGTGTTGTCACAGAAGAGAGTCATCGGGCCCGACGCATTGGGAATAACTCCTAGGTCGATAATGAACTCCTTCACCCAGATTGCTTCTTGTGCTGCCTCCGAGGCCGCCATGTACTTCGCTTCACATGTAGATCCCGCCACAACGCTTTGCTTGCAACTGCACCAGCTGACTGCCCCACCATTCAAAATATACACGTATCCGGTTTGTGATTTGGAGTCATCCAGATCCGTGTCGAAGCTATCATCGACGTAACCCTTTAGGACGAGCTCTTCGTCACCTCCATAAACGAGAAACATATCCTTAGTCCTTTTCAGGTACTTTAGGATATTCTTGACCGCTATCCAGTGTTCCATGCCGGGATTACTTTGGTACCTTCCTACCAAACTTACAGCAAGGTTTACATCAGGTCTGGTACACAGCATGGCATACATAATAGACCCTATGGACGAGGCATAGGGGACGACACTCATCTTTTCTCTATCTTCTGCCGTGGTCGGGCAATGAGCCATGCTCAATCTCGTACCTTGCAACACAAGCAAGAACCCCTTCTTTGACTGATCCATATTGAACTTCTTCAATATCTTGTCAAGGTATGTACTCTGTGAAAGACCAATGAGGCGTCTCGGTCTATCTCTATAGATCTTGATGCCTAATATATAAGCAGCTTCTCCAAGATCCTTCATTGAAAAACACTTGTTCAAGTAGGCATTTATGCTTTCCAAGAATTCTATATCATTTCCCATCAATAGTATGTCATCCACATATAATATGAGAAATGCTATAGAGCTCCCACTCACTTTCTTGTAAACATAGGCTTCTCCATAAGTCTGCGTAAACCCAAACGCTTTGATCATCTCATCAAATTGAATGTTCCAACTCCTAGATGCTTGCACCAGCCCATAGATTGAGCGTTGGAGCTTGCACACCTTGTCAGCATTCTTAGGATCGACAAAACCTTCCGGCTGCATCATATACAATTCTTCCTTAAGGAAACCATTAAGGAATGCCGTTTTGACGTACATTTGCCATATCTCATAATCATAGAATGCGGCAATTGCTAACATGATTCAGACGGACTTCAACTTCGCTACGGGTGAGAAAGTCTCATCGTAGTCAACCCCTTTAACTTGTCGATAACCCTTAGCGACAAGTTGAGCCTTATAGATGGTCACATTACCATCTGCGTATGTCTTCTTTTTAAAGATCCATTTATTTTCTATGGCTCGCCGACCATCGGGCAAGTCAGTCAAAGTCCATACTTCGTTTTCATACATGGATCCTATCTCGGATTTCATGGCTTCCAGCCATTTGTCGAAATCTGGGCCCGCCATCGCTTCTTCATAGTTTGAAGGTTCACCATTGTCCAACAACATGATTTCCAGGACAGGGTTGCCATACCACTCTGGTGCGGAATGTGTCCTTGTGGACCTACGAAGTTCAGTAGCAACTTGATCTGAAGTTTCATGATCATCATCATTAACTTCCTCTCTAGTCGGTGCAGGCACCTCAGGAACATTTTCCTGAGCTGCGCCACTCTCTGGTTCAAGAGGCAATACTTCATCAAGTTCTACTTTCCTCCCACTTACTTTTTTCGAGAGAAACTCTTTCTCTAGAAAGGATCCATTCTTGGCAACAAAGACCTTGCCTTCGGATCTGAGGTAGAAGGTATACCCAATAGTTTCTTTAGGGTATCCTATGAAGACGCATTTTTCCGATTTGGGTTCGAGCTTTTCAGGTTGAAGTTTCTTCACGTAAGCATCGCATCCCCAAACTTTTAGAAACAACAGCTTAGGTTTCTTCCCAAACCATAATTCATACGGTGTCGTCTCAATGGATTTCGATGGAGCCCTATTTAAAGTGAATGCGGCAGTCTCTAAAGCATAGCCCCAAAATTATAGCGGTAGATCGGTAAGAGACATCATAGATCGCACCATATCTAATAGAGTGCGATTATGATGTTCGGACACACCATTACGCTGAGGTGTTCCAAGCGGCGTGAGTTGTGAAACTATTCCACATTTCCTTAAGTGCGTGCCAAATTCGTGACTCAAATATTCTCCCCCACGATCTGATCGCAAGAACTTGATTTTCCTATCACGTTGATTCTCAACCTCACTCTGAAATTCCTTGAACATTTCAAAGGTCTCAGACTTGTGTTTCATTAAGTAGACATACCCATATCTACTCAAGTCATCAGTGAGGGTGAGAACATAATGATAGCCACCGCGAGCATCAACACTCATTAGACCGCACACATCAGTATGTATGATTTCCAATAAGTTGGTTCCTTGCTCCATTGTTCCGGAGAACGGAGTCTTGGTCATTTTGCCCATGAGGCATGGTTCACACGTGTCAAATGATTCATAATCAAGAGACTCCAAAAGTCCATCTGCATGGAGTTTATTCATGCGTTTGACACCAATGTGACTAAGGCGGCAGTGCCACAAGTATGTGGGACTATCATTATCAACCTTACATCTTTTGGTATTCACACTATGAATATGTGTAACATCACGTTCGAGATTAAATAAGAATAAACCATTGACCAGCGGGGCATGACCATAAAACATATCTCTCATATAAATAGAACAACCATTATTCTCGGATTTAAATGAGTAGCCATCTCGTATTAAACGAGATCCTGATACAATGTTCATGCTCAAAGCTGGCACTAAATAACAATTATTGAGGTTTAAAACTAATCCCGTAGGTAAATGTAGAGGTAGCGTGCCGACGGCGATCACATCGACCTTGGAACCATTCCCGACGTGCATCGTCACCTCGTCCTTCGCCAGTCTCCGCTTATTTCGCAGCTCCTGTTTTGATTTACAAATATGAGCAACCGCACCGGTATCAAATACCCAAGAGCTACTACGAGTACTGGTAAGGTACACATCAATAACATGTATATCAAATATACCTTTGGTGTTGCCGGCCTTCTTGTCCGCTAAGTACTTGGGGCAGTTCCGCTTCCAATGACCACTTCCCTTGCAATAAAAACACTCAGTCTCGGGCTTGGGTCCATTCTTTGGCTTCTTCCCGGCAGCTTGCTTACCGGGCGCGGCAACTCCCTTGCCGTCCTTCTTGAAGTTCTTTTTAACCTTGCCCTTCTTGAACTTAGTGGTTTTATTCACCATCAACACTTGATGTTCCTTTTTGATTTCCACCTCCGCTGATTTCAGCATTGAATATACCTCAGGAATAGTCTTTTCCATCCCCTGCATATTGAAGTTCATCACAAAGCTCTTGTTGCTAGGTGGGAGCGACTGAAGGATTCTGTCAACGACCGCATCATCCGGGAGATTAACTCCCAGCTGAGACAAGCGGTTGTGCAACCCAGACATTTTGAGTATGTGCTCGCTGACGGAACTATTCTCCTCCATCTTACAACTGTAGAACTTGTCGGAGACTTCATATCTCTCGACCCGGCATGAGCTTGGAAAACCATTTTCAGCTCTTGGAACATCGCATATGCTCTGTGTTGCTCAAAACGCTTCTGGAGCCCCGGTTCTAAGCTGTAAAGCATGCCGCACTGAACCAGGGAGTAATCATCAGCACGGGACTGCCAAGCGTTCATAATGTCTTGGTTTGCTGGGGGTGGTGCTTCACCTAGCGGTGCTTCAAGGACATATGTTTTCTTGGCAGCTATGAGGATGATCCTCAAGTTCCGGACCCAGTCCGTATAGTTGCTACCATCGTCTTTCAGCTTGGTTTTCTCTAGGAACGTGTTGAAGTTGAGGACAACATTAGCGTGGGCCATTTGACCTACAAGACATATTGTAAAGATTTTAGACTAAGTTCATGATAATTAAGTTCATCTAATCAACTTATTTAATGAACTCCCACTCAGATAGACATCCCTCTAGTCATCTAAGTGATACATGATCCGATTCAACTAGGCAATGTCCGATCATCACGTGAGACGGACTAGTCATCATCGGTGAACATCTTCATGTTGATCGTATCTTCCATACAACTCATGTTCGACCTTTCGGTCTTCCGTGTTCCGAGGCCATGTCTGTACATGCTAGGCTCGTCAAGTCAACCTAAGTGTTTTGCGTGTGTAAATCTGGCTTACACCCATTGTATGCGAACGTTAGAACCTATCACACCCGATCATCACGTGGTGCTTCGGAACAACGGACCTTAACAACGGTGCACAATTAGGGGGAACACTTTCTTGAAATTATTACGAGGGATCATCTTATTTGTGCTACCATCGTTCTAAGAAAATAAGATGTAAAACATGATAAACATCACATGCAATCAAATAGTGACATGATATGGCCAATATCATTTTGCTCCTTTTGATCTCCATCTTCGGGGCGCCATGATCATCGTCGTCACAGGCATGACACCATGATCTCCATCATCGTGTCTTCATGAACTTGTCTCGTAAACTATTACTTCTACTACTATGGCTAACGGTTAGTGATAAAGTAAAGTAATTACATGACGTATAAGTTGACACGCAGGTCATAAATAAATTAAGACAACTCATATGGCTCCTGCCGGTTGTCATACTCATTGACATGCAAGTCGTGATTCCCATTACAAGAACATGATCAATCTCATACATCACATATATCATTCATCACATCCTTTTGGCCATATCACATCACACAGCATATGCTGCAAAAACAAGTTAGACATCCTCTAATTGTTGTTGCAAGTTTTTACGTGGCTGCTATAGGTTTCTAGCAAGAACGTTTCTTACCTACGCCAAAAACCACAACGTGATATGCCAATTTCTATTTACCCTTCATAAGGACCCTTTTCATCGAATCCGATCCAACTAAAGTGGGAGAGACAGACACCCGCTAGCCACCTTATGCAACTAGTGCATGTCACTCGGTGGAACCAGTCTCACGTAAGCGTACGTGTACGCTCGGTCCGGGCCGCTTCATCCCACGATGTCGACGAATCAAGATAAGACTAGCAACGGCAAGTAAATTGATAAAATCGATGCCCACAACAACTTGTGTTCTAGTCATGCATAGAAACTACGCATAGACCTGGCTCATGATGCCACTATTGGGGATCATGGCAGAAATTTAAAATTTTCTTCGCATCACCAAGATCAATCTATGGAGTCATCTCGCAACAAGGGGAGGAGGAGTGCATCTACATACCCTTGTAGATCGCGAGCGGAAGCGTTCAAGAGAACAGGGATGAAGGAGTCGTACTCGTCGTGATCCAAATCACCGATGATCCTAGCGCCGAACGCACGGCACCTCCGCGTTCAACACACGTACGGAGCGAGGACGTCTCCCGCGCCTTGATCCAGCAAGGAGGAGGGAGAGGTTGAGGAAGAGGGCTCCAACAGCAGCACGACGGCGTGGTGGTGGTGGAGCAGCAGTACTCCGGCAGGGCTTCGCCAAGCTCTTGCGGAGGAGGAGAGGTGTTGGGGAGGGGAGGGGCTGCGCCTTGGATGTGGTGTGCAGCCCTCCCCTTGCCCCTCTATATATAGGGGAAGGAGGAAGGGGGCCGGCCCCCTCTAGAAGAGATCTAAAGGGGGCGGCGGCCAAGGGGAGGGGGCTTGCCCCCCAAGCAAGGGGGGCGCCCCCCTTAGGGTTTCCCCCCGAACCCTAGGCGCATGGGCCCATGAGGGGATGCGCCCAGCCCATGTAGGGCTGGTTCCCTTTCCTATACAGCCCCTCCGAGAGAGGTGGCCCCTCCCGGTGGACCCCCGGAACCCCTCCGGTGGCCCCGGTACAATACCGATATGCCCCCGAACCTTTACGGTGACCGTATGACAACTTCCTACATATAAATATTCACCTTCGGACCATTCCGGAACTCCTCGTGATGTCCGGGATCTCATCCGGGACTCGGAACAACATTCGGTAATCACATACAAGTCTTCCTAATAACCCTAGCGTCGTCGAACCTTAAGTGTGTAGACCCTATGGGTTTGGGAACCATGCAGACATGACTGAGACAATTCTCCGACCAATAACCAACAGCGGGATGTGGATACCCATGTTGACTCCCACATGTTCCACGATGATCTCATCGGATGAACCACGATGTCGAGGATTCAAGCAATCCCGTACACAATTCCCTTTGTCAAACGGTACGTTACTTGCCCGAGATTCGATCGTCAGTATCCCAATACCTCGTTCAATCTCGTTACCGGCAAGTCACTTTACTCATGTCGTAATGCATGATCCCGTGACCAACTACTTAGTCACACTGAGCTCATTATGATGATGCATTACCGAGTGGGCCCGGAGATACCTCTCTGTCATACGGAGTGACAAATCCCAGTCTCGATTCATGCCAACCCAACAGACACTTTCGGAGATACCTGTAGTGCACCTTTGTAGCCACCCAGTTACGTTGTGACGTTTGGTACACCCAAAGCACTCCTACGGTATCCGGGAGTTGCACAATCTCATGGTCTAAGGAAATGATACTTGACATTGAGAAAAGCTCTAGCATACGAACTACACGATCGTGTGCTATGCTTAGGATTGGGTCTTGTCCATCACATCATTCTCATAATGATGTGATCCCGTTATCAATGACATCCAATGTCCATGGTCAGGAAACCATAACCATCTATTGATGAATGAGCTAGTCAACTAGAGGCTCACTAGGGACATGTTGTGGTCTATGTATTCACACATGTATTACGATTTCCGGATAACACAATTATAGCATGAACAATAGACAATTGTCATGAACAAGGAAATATATTTATAACCATTTTATTATTGCCTCTAGGGCATATTTCCAACACATGATGGGAGAGTTAAAGTTCTTTCTTGGTTTTCAAGTGAAGCAATTGAGAGGCGGAACCTTCATCAATAAATCTCGTTATATCCAAGACATGCTCAAGAGATTCAAAATGCAAGATGTCAAGCCAATGAAGACACCCATGGCCACAAATGGTCAACTCCATCTTGATCCAAATGGTAAAGAAGTGGATCAAAAGGTATATCGCTCTATGATCGGTTCCTTGCTTTACCTTTGTGCATCTAGGCCAGATATTATGTTGAGTGTGTGTATGTGTGCAAGATTTCAATCCGCTCCTAAGGAGAGCCACTATTGGGCAGTGAAAAGGATCCTTCTATATTTGGTTCATACCCCAAACTTGGGCCATTGGTATCCCAAGGGATCATCATTTGAGTTAATGGGTTAGTCGGATTCGGATTGGGCCGGAGACAAGGTTGATCGCAAGTCCACATCTGGCTCAGGTCAATTCCTAGGGAGATCATTGGTAAGTTGGTCTTCAAAGAAGCAAAATTGTATATCTCTCTCCACAGCCGAAGCCGAGTATATTGCTGCCGGAAGTTGTTGTGCCCAATTATTATGGATGAGGCAAACTTTGATGGATTACGGTGTAAAATGTGACAAAGTGCCTCTTTGGTGTGACAATGAAAGTGCCATCAAGATCGCCGAGAATCCGGTTCAACATAGCAAGACCAAGCATATTGAGATTCGTCATCATTTCATTAGAGATCATGTGGCCAAGGGAAACATTGAGTTACTCCATGTCAACACCGAGAATCAACTAGCAGACATCTTCACCAAGCCCCTTGACGAAGCAAGATTCTGTGAGTTAAGGCATGAGCTAAATATCGTGGATATTAGTAACTTCGGATGAAACTCTTGCTCACACACACATACTCATGTAGTATCTTGCTTAGATGTAGGCACATGTCTAGGGGGAGCTAGCTCAACTCATGAGCTATCTTATCCTAGAAGTGCATAAAACAAACACAATCTTTCACATAAGCCACTTTAGGAGGTACTTGTGCTTCAAAGATGAGTATTGGTCTTGGGCCCAAGGTTCATATCTTCGCGGTGCCATACCAAGTAAACTCAAACATGGTGGCCTCGGCCATCGCCCTCGCTTGAGGGTTGTGTCCGTGTTTGTTTCGCTTGTGTGGTGTGTTGTTTCTTTTTTTTGGTTTGTTCTCCTCGCTTCTCTTTTGGTACAAGTGCTCCACATATACCCTTTCCTTAGTGATAGGACTTTCCTCGTGGCGTATTCAGAAATGTAGACCGAGTGCTTTGTGAAGTAGGGGTAAGAGTATTCACTCAGCCCTGTATTTAAAAATCCACTCATGTCAAAGTTCCTGAATACCCCGTGCGCACGGGCCTGTACCGTGCACACGAGGCCCCCGTGCCCACGGGCTCAGTACCGTGCGCACGGGACCGGGCTCACTTAGCCCGTGCGCACGGGGTCTGCGGTTTCTAGTTCTGAAGAGGTGGGGCATGGGGGGGCTTGGGTTCATTCCCACCCATTCGCCCCCTCCTCTCCCAAGGAAGCCTCCAGCGCCGCCGCCATCGCCTCCACTCGCTGGAGCTCCTCCGGGCTTCGTCGGAGTTCTTCCTCCGTGGATCTGGATCCAGATGGGGTCCTCCTCCGGTTGGTCTTGTCTACTTTGTTCTATATCCCTGAGTTCCTATCTAATTTTCTAGCTTTAGGGTTTCTTTGCTCCCTAGATTCGTTTGGCCTCAACTAGTTTGTAGATAGAAGTCTAGTGCTTAGATCCTTTGGTCCCTCTGCTGCACCCACTCCCGGAGTTCTTTCTGGTAGTGGCTGCCGCTGGGAGACCCTCGTGTCCACGGGGTGTTTGACCCCCGTGCGCACGGGGCCCCGTGCCCACAGTCCTGTACCATGCGCACGGGACCCCCGTGCCCACGGGGTCTAAACCCCCGTGCGCACGGGCTATCCAGGAACTTTTGCCTAGATTTTTGTCTATCTCCTTGCCATTCATCTTGCACTTGTACTCATTTGTGCTTCGTGCTTTGTGTTGTTGGGTTTTTGTGTGTGTTTCAGACTCCGCTGACAAGAGGTCTGAGCTTCGTCGCAAGCGTGCAAAAGGAGGATCAAAGGAGTTCACCATTGCTCGTCGTCAGCTGTCTAAAGGCATCGGTCAGGGGTCTGGGACAGGTCAGGGCCGTGCTCGCCGTGCAGCCTCAAAGCGGCCCGTTGTTGAGGCTTTCGATGAATCTGAGGAAGAATATGACTCACAAGATGATGAGATAGAAGAAGATGATGATCGTGGTGAGGAAGATGAAGAAGAGGAAGAGGAGTCTAGTCCGGAGGAAGCCACTCCGAGCAGGCGTGACCTCCAGAATATGCCTCTTGTCAAGTGGACCAAGCCAGAGATCTGGGCTGAGAGACAGAGCCATCTGTATGTTAAGGACACAAGTATGGGAATGGATCCCCGTTTCAAGAATGAGTTTCAGCAAACAATCTATCATGAGCTTCTTATGACCAAGTCAAAGAAGTTTGCTCCTCACAAGCAAGTCAACACTGAGAGTTTGCGCGACAATGATCGTCTGTATCCCGGTGTGTACTCCGCTCTAGGACGACTGGGTCTGATTCCGTTTTTCACCTTCAACCACCCCTACAATGAAGATCTAGTGATGCAGTTCTTTGCCACTCTGTACTTCTCCAATGATTCTGCTCGCACCCTCACATGGATGTCTGGAACGCATCAGTGCTCAGCTCCTATGGCAAAGTTCTCCGAGATCATTCCCTACCCGTTCATGGATGAAGAGACTGTTTCTGATGAGTTTGGCATTGTTCGGGAAAGTGGGAAGCACACTAAGGATGAGATTGCCTTTGCTTACAAACAAGAGAAGTCATTTGTCACTGGGTCAATCAAAGACCTCTTGCCCCTCTATGACACCATGCGCCATATCCTGTGGTATACCCTCACTCCAAAGGCCGGGGATTCCCATAACATTCGGAGCTGCATGCTTGATGTCTTTGTGTATCTTCATCGGAAGAAGAAAGTGGATGTTCTGGATTTCATGTACTACGAACTGCGTCAGTGTGTACAAGAGAACAAGTCTTTGATCTATGCTCTATTCATACAGGCGTTGATTGAGACCGTCTGTCCAGCAAAGTACATTGCCAGCTTCAAGACTGTTGTTCCCAAGTGCAACTCCAACTGGACCCCAGCTGCTCCTGCTCCCTATGTGCCCATCAAGAAGGGGCGCAACCCTAGGCCTGAGGATCGTGCTACTTACACTCTAGGCATGTCCTCTACTGCACGGATCCCTCGTGGTAAGGCCAAGTCTGTTGGCTCTGAGGCCATCTTTGCCAAGGGAGAGAATAAGTCACTGTTCAAGACCTTGAGCAACATGTTCAAGATGTGTCAGTCGATTCAGCATCGTCAGATCAAGGAAATCAACAAGGAGAAGCTTGTTCGGCGTGAGCAGAAGGCAGCAAGGGCTGCTGCTGGTGAGGAGGTCGGTCCAGGTTCAGAGGACGTCGACAGTGAGGTCACTGCTCGGTCTTTCCCAATGGCCGGGTGGCGTTTTGATGATGATGATGATGCCTCAAGTGCTCCTCCTCTTGTCTAGTGGGTCTCTTGTCGCCATTTGTCTCCTTTTTGTTGTCTTGATGACAAAGGGGGAGAAGTGGTGTGTGTGGTTGTGTGTTCGTGGGTGTGTGGTTCGTTCGTGGGTGTGTTGAGATCTCAAGCCTCGTGTTTCTCGCTGTTGGTTGGTTTTAGTTGGCTTGAGATACTCTTATTTCCTTTCCGTCTGTGTGGTTGTGAGACTCTAGCGTTATTTTGAGACTCTAGCTCTATTATTGAACCTTGAATTATCCTCTTATGCTTATTGGGTCTCACATTATTTGCTCACCACACTGTGTCATGAGATCTAGGCACCGTTATAGGTTTATTTTAATGAATCTCATGACTTAACAATAATGATCTTGGTCGAACCTCCTATGGGTGTACTAGATGCATTCTTGTTTTCGGGCACACATATAGGGGGAGCTATCATGATCATTATTTGTTCCATGGCTTTCTATCTGTTTATCCTCTTTGCCATGCTCTAACCATGTTGTCATCAATGCACCAAAAAGGGGGAGATTGAAAGTGCTAATGGCACTTAAGCTATATTTTGGTGTGATGACAATGTGGTTAGTTGAACTAATATCGGTTGCTAAAGTTTATCTCAGGTTATTGGTTCTAAGTGCCCGCAATGGAGATGTGCGACCCCCCCATTTCAAAAAGGACAAAGGTGTGGTCTTTCGACGCTTCGAAGGTTTAGTTTTGGTTTGCTTCGAGTCGTAGGAAAGACCGCACTATTAAGAGGGGTTTGTGTGGATAAATGTCGTGTGGGAATGCCTTTGCCGAGCCTTACTCTTTTACCCTTCCCACTCCGACCACCTAAAATGAACCTAGTGTGTGTTCTATGGTACTCAGAAAGTTGCAACAGAAAGTTACTGGGTACCCCGTGCGCACGGGGTCTTTTGACCCCCGTGCGCACGGGGTACCCCGTGCGCACGGGGCTGACTTAGCCCGTGCGCACGGGGTCCAACGGGCAGAAATCCCCACCAGCCCATGAACACTATATATATGCCCTTCTTCCACCTCCAACCCTTAACCCTAATGTCTTGTTGAGCTCCACCATTGCTACACCCCATTTTTCTCAATACTCTCAATCCCTCCACCCAAACTTGTTGAAACTTTGGGGATTGGGAGAGCAAGACCCGATCTACAACTTGACCAAACCAAATCGCGTTCCCCGCAACATTTCTTCCCCATTGACTTGTTACTCTTGGAGCTTGGGCTCCTAGGCGGTTAGAGGTTCCTCCGGAAGCTTCTGTGCTTGTGGTGTGCTCCGGAGAAGTTTGTAAAGGTGTGGTGGTCGCCTTCAAGACCAACCCCGAGTGTTTCGAGGCTCATCCGTTGGGGGTGACTCGAAGGAGAATACGATGAGCCTTTGGTGGCATTCTGCAAGCTTTGGCTCCGGCACCGCTCCAAACGGAGATTAGCTCTTCCCCAAGGAAGAGTAAACTTCGGGTTAAAATCCGCGTCCTCGTCTCACTTGTGGTTAATCCTTTCCCGCACCTTTCTTTGTTGTTGTATGCTTGTTGGCTTGCTAAGTAGTTTGTTGCCTAGCATTTCTCTCTTGGAGCTTGCTTGTCATATAGGTTGCATTCACCTAGTTGCATATCTAGTGAAATCTTTTATCCTCTAAGCCTTAAAATCTACAAGAAAGATTAAAATTCGTAGTCTCTTATTCACCCCCCCTCTAGTTGACCGTATCGATCCTTTCACGTATCTTCGGTGTTAATTTCCACCATTTTTGCGACGCTTGTGTTTGTTGCGTCAGGGTTTGTCGTTGCTATCTCTGGCCTCTAATGTGCCAGGATTGCTTGTTGTGTTGTTGCTACGGGCCAACCAGCTATCCTCGCCTGCGCAAAAGCGGGTCATGAGTGTTGTGAGGGCTGCCATGGATTTTGGCTTCTCTTGGCCGAGATGTCGGGCGAGCCACTCGTCACGGATGTTATGTTTAAAGGCCGCTAGGGCTTCGGCATCCGGGCAGTCGACAATTTGGTTCTTTTTAGTTAGAAACCAAGTCCAGAATTTCCTGGCTGACTCTCCGGGCTATTGTGTTATGTGACTTAAATCGTCAGCATCCGGTGGTCGCACATAAGTGCCCTGGAAGTTGTCCAGGAATGCGTCTGCCAGGTTCTCCCAACTTCCGATGAAGTTTGCCGGCAAGCTATTCAGCCAATGCCGAGCCGGCCCTTTGAGTTTTAGTGGGAGATACTTGATGGCGTGTAGATCATCCCCGCGGGCCATGTGAATGTGGAGGAAGAAATCCTCTATCCATACTGCGGGGTCTGTAGTACCACCATATGATTCAGTGTTCACGGGTTTAAACCCTTCTGGGAATTCATGATCCATTACTTCGTTAGTGAAGCATAGGGGGTGTGCGGCGCCTCTGTGCCGGGCTATATCACGACGCGGTTCATACGAGTCTTGTCTACTGTATTCGGCCCGGTCGGATTTGTTTTAAGTATATCCGGCGTGACGGTCGTCGTCACGCGTTGGGGCGCGCCCCCGTGATCCGCAGATCGATCTTATATGTCCTGCTTCGTTTTCCAATATGTCTCGCAGGTCCTATGTGTAGTCCTGTGCCTTGGTGTTTTTGTTTGACTGGCTACGGGGTGCAGGCTGGACTTCAGGCTGATATGCCACTTTGTCTTGGCCACGAGGTGGCCGGTCAGCCACATCATATGCTTATAGGGTAGGCTTTAATGCTTCCTCCTTGAGTTGGGGTAGCAACTTGCGCTTTGAGTAACTTTTGGTTGGGCGCTCGGGTTCGTATTCCTCGGCTGCCAAGACCTCAGTCCATCTATCCGCTAGTAGATCTTGATCAACTTGAAGCTGATGCTGCTTTTTCTTCAGACTTTTTGCTATGGCTATAAGCCGGTGCTTGAAGCGCTCCTGCTCGACGGGATCCTCAGGCACAATGAATTCTTCGCCGCCGAGGCTCACCTCATCTTCGGAGAGGGGCATATAATTGTCATCCATTGATTCTCCGTCTGTCGCCTGTTCCTTAGGGCTCGCTTGCCCATCCTCCTGCTCGAAGCCTGGCTGGAGGGGATTTTCTTTGTCTTCGGCACTGTTCGTAGCGTTATTGTCTCTTGTGCCGGTATCGCTACTTTTGCTATGGCGGGGCTTAGAGCGGCGTCGATGACGCCGGTGCTTAGATTGCTTCTCGAGGGGGTTATCCTCCATTGCCTTATTGCCATTGCTTTCTTTGGGGGTGTCCACCATGTATATATCATATGATGAGGTGGCTGTCCAGTGCCCTATGGGCGGTGGTTCCTGTTCTTCTCCTACATCGTCGTCCATACCGTCGATGTCTTCGGAGCCGAAATCAAGCATATCGGTTAAGTCGTCGGCAGTGGCTATTAAGTGGGTGGTGGGTGGGGAATGAATTTCGTCGTCCGCTCCCCACTCAAGACGGACATAGTTCGGCCAAGGGTCTCCTGACAAGGAGAGAGATCTCAATGAATTTAGCACGTCCCCAAGGGCGAGTGCTGAAAGATATCCGCGGAGGTAAACTCCATGATCGGTGCCCAGTCAGATTCGATAGGCACGGACGCAGGCGGTTCGGAGCCTGTAGCTGGGGACGAATCCAAGGGTCCGATAACACAGGTCTCATAGGAGGTGAAGTCAGTATCTGGCTCTATCTCCGCTGAGTGTGCGGCCTCCGTGGCGGGGTCTATCCACCCGTCCTCGGACGACATGATCTGCTCTAGATTGAGGGCCAGAGTAGCCACAGGTGTGATCTCCCGAACACCGTCTGATGGCAGAGCTAAGTCATGCTCGTTGTGACTGTGCGGCGCACCTGACATGGGATCGAATCCATTGATGATCAAGTCTCTGCGGATGTCGGTAGTATAGTTCAAGCTTCCAAACCTGACCTGATGACCAGGGGCATAGCTCTCGATCTACTCCAGATGGCCAAGCGAGTTGGCCCACAGTACGAAGCCACTGAATACGAAGATCTGTCCGGGGAGAAAAACCTCACCCTGGATCGCATCGTTATCGATGATCAAAGGAGCCATCAAGCCTTTATCGTGACGACACATAGTGGAACTCTCAATGAAAGCACCAATGTCGGTGTAAAATCGGCGGATCTCGGGTAGGGGGTCCCGAACTGTGCGTCTAAGGCTGATGGTAACAGGAGGTGGGGGACACAATGTTTACCCAGGTTCGGGCCCTCTCGATGGAGGTAATACCCTACTTCTTGCTTGATTGATCTTGATGATATGAGTATTACAAGAGTTGATCTACCACGAGATCGTAGAGGCTAAACCCTAGAAGCTAGCCTATGATTATGATTGTTGTTGTCCTACGGACTAAACCCTCCGTTTTATATAGACACCGGAGGGGGCTAGGGTTACACAGAGTCGGTTACAAGGGAGGAGATCTACATATCTGAATTGCCAAGCTTGCCTTCCACGCAAAGGAGAGTCCCACCCGGACACGGGACGAAGTCTTCAATGTTGTATCTTCATAGTCCAACAGTTTGGCCAAAGTATATAGTCTGGTTGTCCGAGGACCCCCTAATCTAGGACTCCCTCAGTCATGAAATCCGTAAACGATCTTTTAGATTTGGAAACGGAGAGGGCTTCCAAAATTATTCGTAATCTTGCATCTATCAAACCCATGAATGACAATGAAATGAACAATTTAGGAATGGATGATCTCGCAAATATATGTAACAATCTCCTGCCTAGTGCGGAGGCTGAGGATAAGGAGGGATCGGAGACTACAGACACGGTAGAGCCTCTAATGATGGAGGCCGCAGCTTCTTATGTCGCCGGTCCGACATTCCCGCAGGGTTTTGGGGAGAATCCCAAACGACCCTAGAAGCGAAAAATTTATCCTGCTTCAGCAGTATGTAGAAGTGCTAGAGTTAAGCTTAAGAAAAAAGTCATGATGACTTATGAAAGGAATCTTTTGGAATAGCAGAGGTCTAGCTGACTTGGCTAAATGAAGGTTCTTAGCGGAGACAGCGATAGAACATCACTTAGACTTTATTGCATTTTTGGAAACATGACGGGATAATTTTACATCACAGTTCCTTCAAACTCTCTATAGTGGTATTGATTTTGACCGGCACATCATACCCCCTAGAGGAAGATCCGGTTGGATTTTACTAGGAGTGCGGTGTGAAACGCTTGAGGTGCTTAATGTGGTTCACGAAGACTTTTAGGTTAAGTTTCGGGAGAGATCAAAATTGGATGGTTCTCGGTGGTCTCTTGTAGCTGTATATGGGGCAGCACAACCTGAATTCAAACTGGACTTTTTGGCCGATTTGGTGCGGATTTGTGGAGATGAAACTCTGCCAATTCTAGTCGGGGGGATTTTAATATAATTCGGAGGAGAGATGAAAAGAATAATGACAATTTTGATGGGCGTTGGTCTATGATGTTTAACATGATTATTGAGAGTCTTAATTTGAGAGAAATAGAGCTCACCGGTAGACAATTTACGTGGGCCAATTCATTACCCATTCCGATTTATGAAAAGTTGGATAGGGTACTTGCTAGTGTGGAGTGGGAACAAAAGTATCCTTTGGTGTCGGTCCATGCGATGCAGAGAGCGATCTCAGACCACACACCACTTCTATTAGACTCGGGAGAGGTTACCCATGTGGCGAATAAAAATTCCTTCTCCTTCGAACTAAGCTGGTTCGAGAGAGAAGGCTTTTTGGAGATCATTGCATGCGAATGGGCTAAGCCTGTTAGTGGAAGGACGCATATTGAGAGATGGCAAAATAAAATTAGACATCTCCGACAGTTTTTGAGAGGTTGGGCCAGAAATGAGAGTGGGGTTTACAAACAAGAAAAAGAGCGTCTTACTCAATTAATTGAGGCACTAGACTTAAAAGCCGAAGACACTCTTCTTACGGTTAATGAGCAAAGTTCCAAGTCCGACATTGAGCAAGGTCTACGAGCTCTCTTGAGAGAGGAGGAGCTCAAGTGGGCATTGCATGCTTCCAAGGGGACGACAATACATAATTCTTCCATATGGTTACAAATGGTAAACACAGGAAGAAGAAAATCATATAGCTTGAACAGGAAGAGGGGACAATAGTGGGGCATGAGAATCTGAAAGCTTATATCTCAAATTACTATAAACAACTTTTTGGGCCTCCGAATACAAGTACGGTGACGCTAGATGAATCTGTGATTGATGATATACCTCAATTACAGGCAGAGGAGAATGATATTCTTTCTGCACCGTTTACTAAAAAAGAGGTTCTTGAGACAATATCCCAAATGAAATCGAATAAAGCACCGGGACCAGATGGGTTTCTAGTTGAATTTTATAAGAAATGTTGGCATATTATTAAATATGATCTTATGGCTATGTTTCATGATTTCGTCAACGGTCATTTAGAGTTGTTTCATCTTAACTTCGGTACGATAAAGTTGTTGCCAAAGAAAGATGAGGCAGTTTGGATCGAACAATCCAAGCCCATATGTCTGCTTAATGTGAGTTTCAAAATTTTCACAAAGATTGGAACCAATAGATTGACACAAATTGCTCATTCAGTGGTCCAACCAAGTCAGACAGCGTTCATGCCTGGGCGACACATACTGGAAGGCGTGGTTGTTTTGCATGAAATGCTTCATGAGATCCACTCGAAGAAACTAGATGGGGTTATCTTCAAAGTGGATTTTGAGAAGGCGTATGATAAAGTAAAGTGGCCTTTCCTTCAGCAGGCAATGCGCATGAAAGGTTTTAGTGAGGCCTGGCGGAACCAAGTGGATACCCAAGTCTAGAAGGGTAGTGTCGAAATCAAGGTGAACGATGATATCGGTCATTATTTTCAAACGCACAAGGGGTTGAGATAAGGGGATTCCATGTCTCCTCTTTTGTTTAATATAGTGGCATATATGTTGGCCGTTATTATTGGCAGGGCCAAGCAGCATGGCCATGTAGAGGGGTTAGTTCCTCATCTAGTCGATGGAGGGGTATCCATTCTACAATATGCTGATGACACTATCTTATTCATGGAACATTACATGGCTAAAGCACGTAATATGAAACTTATCTTATGTCTCTTCAAGAAATTGTCTGGCTTAAAAATTAATTTTCATAAGAGCGAGTTATTTTGCTTTGGGAAGGCCAAAGACAAGGAAAACACTTATAGACAATTGTTCAGATGTGAATTAGGTGCTTTACCATTCAGTTAGTTGGGAATACCGATCCACCACCATAAGTTATCCAATAAAGAATGGAAGTGTATTGAAGAGCGGATTGAAAAAAAAACATAGCTGCTGGAAGGGCAAGCTTATGTTATATGGAGGTCGGTTAGTCCTGATTAACTCAGTACTGACTAGTATGCCGATGTTCCTATTTTCGTTCTTTGAAATTCCGAAAGGGGTTCGAAAGCGACTTGATTTCTTTAGATCTCGTTTCTTCTGGCAGTCTGATGAGGCCAAGAGGAAATACTGTCTCGCATGATGGGATATCCTTTGCCGACCTAAAGACCAAGGGGGTCTCGGTATTGAGAAATTAGAAATTAAGAATAAATGCCTTATGAGCAAATGGCTATACAGGCTAGAGACAGAGCCGGAGGGTTTGTGGTCACAAATTCTGCGCAATAAGTATTTACAGTCGAAAACACTAGCCCGGGTTACCATGAGACCGACTGACTCGCCATTCTGGAAGGGACTTATGAGAACGAAGGACTTGTTCTTCCGCAGGGTTAAATTCTTGGTTGGCAATGGGATGCCAAAAAGATTTTGGCAGGATACGTGGTTAGGAGAGACGCCCCTAGTCGTCCAATATCCCACCCTTTATAATATTGTGCAACGTAAGGAGGATTGCGTAGGCACAGTCTTACAAACAACTCACATTCAGTTCAGACGTGTGTTAGTTGGTGAGAGATGGACTGCATGGATGCATTTGGTTCAGAGACTGATAGAGGTTCAACTCTCCAACCAGCCACACAATGGAAGCTAACTAAAAATGGGATTTTTACGGTGAAATCATTCTATATGGTTTTGATTAATTCTGGGCCAATCTCAAGATCGTTGCATATTTGAAGGGTTAAGGTTCCTTCGTGTATTAAAATCTTTATGTGGTTCGTCCACAAGCGAGCGATACTCACAAAGGACAACTTAATCAAAAGGTGATGGGTAGGAAGTTTGCGGTGTTATTTTTTGTGATCATGATGAAACAATACAACACTTATTTCTTGAATGCCCACTTGCCAAGTTACTTTGGAGAACGATTCATATAGCTTTCAACATTAATCCTCCAGTCGATATTGCGTCGTTGTTTGGGACGTGGTTAGCTGGGGTTGAACATATTAATGCGTCTTGTATTCGGATTGGAATATGTGCGCTATTATGGGCTATATGGAACTGCAGGAATGATGATTCTCAACAGACAACACACTTTAACTTTCTTGCAGGTCATCTTTAGAGCTACAGCTTGGATCCGTACGTGGTCCTTACTCACTCCTATGGACTCCAGAAAGCCTTTGGTTACTGGGTGCAATCAATGGGAGATGGTAGCACGGGCTATATTCAATCGATTCGGATGGCGGTCGCATAACAGTATGGGAGTCTAGGGAGCTTATCCTTCATATTACCGTATCGGTTGCTTTTGTCAGCATATAATTTTCTTTTTTTCCTTTGTTTTGCTCCGCTTGCGAGCTGTAAGACTATTTTAACTGTTTCGATACTTCATGAATTTTTAATAAGATGGTTGCATGCATCGTCATGATGCAGAGGCCGGGGGCATGCCTCCATTTCCAAAAAATTGCACCAGGGAACACATATGCATATACCGTGTAGAGAGGCCCACAACCACAAAAAGGTTACTCAACCATTCAAGCAGAAAACATACATACTGTATTTCTCAAAGCATTGGATGGAGGTGGTTGTGGTTGTGCCGTGGCCATAACAGTGCTTCTACGATTATGCAGGTCAGGTTAGTGGAGTGCTAATTAATCTCTGATATACCATTGTTTAGTGCTCATAATTGAAGCCTAGGGCAGCTAGCTAGCCCCCCTGCTAGCTTCGAGCAGAATAGCAGATCAAGATTTAAGAAATACCCACGGACAGAGACTGCCTAGCTAGATAGCTAGGTAGCTCCATGCTGACATTAGCTACTTATTTGACAGTGTGAGTAACCATTAGGATTTGTCACATCTTTGTCTTGCAACAGGCTATCCAGGAATTCAAGAGTGTAGTATGGCAGCCTTTACAAATGCAGGAATTCAATTGATCTTTGGAATGTCAGTGACAAAGATATGTAGTTTTGCTCATCCCAAATAAAAAGGCAACAACTGGTTCGGACTTGGGACAATGACAGAAAGTGGTTAAGCGACAGCACTAACACAAAAGCATGCACACACTCATGTGAACTCCAAATGAAATTCATAGAATGAAGCAAGTAGCATACTGCCATGTAAAGTTTACATACAACTAACCATTTATATAGTATACTTGAAGATGACCTCAAGTTCTAATTATAATCAGTACAGTACAAGTTTCACTGCATGGCAGGTATGTGTTTGTGATTCTGCTGATGTCAAACTGAAAGCAATACTACAGGGTCCGGCCAGAGCAAAGTGCAGCATATACTTGTAGAAGTAATCCGCTAGATAGCTACAGAGTATCTGTTCTGGAATCTGAAAATTTCTCTTGGCTTCATGCTGGCGCCACCACAAATTCTACAGGTGTCACATGAGATTTTGGGCCTTTGCATTTCAGATAAACAGTCTCTGTCGAATCATTTTTCCCAGCTTGAAATTTTATTCGCGGTCGTATATGCACGGAAGGAAAATGATCAGCAAGGCATGTATGCGTGTGTGTGTGTGTGTGCAGAAAAACAGGGCAAAAGCAATCCTTGCCTGATCATTGCCCGGCCAATTATTTTCTCCTTTTGTCACCTCATTGCCACTACATGATATGAATTTGAGGTTCATTTGTCTACATGAGCTGTTGATTATTCACTTCAAACAGTGACCTAGTGCAACATAGAGCAGTTTCAGTGTGGATAACCATGCCAATGCAATGACATGAAACAAGGTTCACCAAACCAGCTAGTGCCTGTTGGTCAAGTTTTCTTCCAAGCTTCACCAAACCAGCTATCATGCAGCATTGCTGATGGTTCAGTTCATGATCTTTCCTCGGGACGAAGGGGTTCAGAAGCCACTTTCAGTAACCACTAGGGAATAGGGACACACACTCCCATCACTACTCATCTAAAAGAATGGGCGGCTGATGGCTATGACATTGACGGAAGTGGTCAAGCAACAAGAATCACACACAGGAAAAAGCATGTATAATCTTCAGACAGAATTGTCTACATGCATGCAGTAACTCTAGTATATCATTTTATCTGGATGAATGCAGTAACTCTGCTGCATTATGCCATTATTAACAAGGTTTTCTTTCTAGGATAATCAGTTCATACAGCAAACAAGTATGTCTTCTAATCATTTTATCAGGTACTGCTGCTCCTCTGCTCCTTCCATACTGAAAGCAATACCACAGCAAAGTGCAGCGTATGCTTGTAAAAGTACTAGGCTGGAGGCTGGATAGATAGCTACAGAGTATCTGTACAAATGTTCTCTTGGCATGATGCCAGGACCAACATATATGCTCCATGTGTCATTTCAGATTTGCAAACTTTACAGCTCGATAAAAACAGTCTCTTGTCCTCTGCAGCGCAAATCATTTTCCAGTAGTGGATATTTATTTGTCGTTGCATATGGGGTGGTGAGTGAGGGAGAACCATAAACAGCAGGGCAAAACCAATCAATCCTTTCCTAACCACTAGGTCTTGTCCATATGCAAGCAGAGAACGATATGGTCTGTGGCCTTTTCACCCATCATCAACACTGTGAATCTAACACCAGTTGCCCATGCTGATTGTTTCACTTCAAACAGGCGACCTAGTGGCACAAACCTCCATCAAAAACAGAATCAAAGATGGCCATGGCATGCTTGGCAATAGCAGAGGTGACATGGACCAGTATAGTGGCAAGACCATTGACCTGTGGCTGGAATCTAGACAGCACACACATACAGAGGCACACCATGTGGCAGCAACAGTTCATAATCACAAGCACACACACCCACAACCACCCAGTATTATGAATTAACACCATAATTTGCACTGTTGTGATGTCATTAAAAAAAGCACTGTTGTGATAATCTGTATAAGAGCTGTAGTATGGAACGCAACCAAGAACAGATGCAGGTCCAGGCCACCACCAGAGGGGAATAGAACCACCCAAAAAATAAAGAGATAACCTAACAACCAAGCATGCACCAACCAAACCATCATTTCAGCACATTAAAAGGTCAGGATCATCTCCAGCCAGCCACACTGCTAGTCCCACAGCACCACCATCCATCCAGAACCTTCACAGGCTGCAAATTCCAACAAGCATGGAAACAAACTTGTCAATTTGTGGATGCTGCCACTTGGCCATACTACATGTCACTGTACAAACACACACATGTAACTTTCACAACAAACATAGGCATGACTCTTTCTGGCTGAAGATTCTGACAGAGGAAATTCAGAAATTCACCAACAATTTTGACTCTAGCTAGTATCTATCTATCTGTCTTGGATGGATAGAGGAAGAAGAAGGGTCCAACTTAAGTGGTAAGCAATGGATCGAGCGTTGGATCCTAATGGCACCGAAAGGGAAAGAGGTGGACCGGGCTGCCAGAGCACGAGCCGACCATCCCTTTGCGTCAAAGTGGCAAGCGACAACTCACTCGGGCCAGCAAGCAGTCCGGGCAATCAAGCAAGCAAGCAACCAACTTTTTTACTTTTGAATTTTCATCGGCTCGGCAGCAACTCACAAAATCGCCATTGAAACGGGGAAGCAGATCGAGATCGAGCTCTGGATTCGGTTAGTTACCTAAATGTGGCGGTTCTGACGAGCTCGCCTCGCCTCTGCTCCGGCGATCGGTACAGGGCACACCAAGAAGGGAAGAAGAAAGACTAATTTAAGGGGATATGATCTTTACACAGCCGAGAAATTTTTGATTTGGATTGGTTTGGGATTTTTGGGTTGATGGTAGGTGGGTGGGTGGTTGGGATCATTGGTGCCGCCCGAAGGAGTTGTGGATCTTCTTGATGAAATCCTCCGACCGCTTGCTCAGCTCCACCGCGCCGACGGATGGCTCCCGGGCTCGCGGCCGCGGCGATGGGGTTGGCCGGGGAGGCGACGAGCGTGGGGCTGGAGGGGAGGTGGTGGATGCGGCCGGCGCCGTCGCCGGGCGCGTCTTCTGCATGATGGCGTTCCACGTCGCGTCCAGGTCGTCGTCGTCGTCGCCGCCGCCGCCGTCGTGGTTGTCGTCGGCGCCGTCGAAGTGTTCGTCCGTGGGCGCGGTAGCCCGGCGAGGGGGCAGGGAGACCCCACGCTCGAGGACCGCGTGTTCCCGTGCGGGCGCCAGTCCAGGCGAGACGCTCCTGCCCTCGTCGGCGGTGGCGATGTAGGCTGACACGGCGGCGGAGGAAGCGTCCTCCTCGGACTCCGTGGTGACGCACGACTCGCCGCCGAACGAGACAGGGGAGACGACCTCCTCGACCACCGCCGAGTCAGCAGCCTCGTGCCACCGCGACACGGGCGGGGGCACGCGGTACACCTCGGCCGGCGCGGCGGAGAAGACGGCGGGGGCGGGCGCGAAGTCCACCCTGCGCTTGACGGCGGCCGGCACGGCCGGCTCCGTCAGCAGCGGGGGCGCCGCGGCGGCGGGGTGGTGGAGCGGCGACGGCGCCCAGGGGTCCTTGTGCTGCTGCTGCGCGGCGTGGAAGTGCTTGCTGTCGGAGAGCTTCCAGATGACGAAGATGATGACGTGCACGGTGACGAAGAGGTAGAGCTTCCAGAGGAAGGCGTCGGCACCGGAGACGAGCTGCGGCACCATGCACGCGGCCGCGGCCAGCGCGGCCGACGCGAACGCCACCTTGGCCGCCAGCACCGTCGTCGCGCCCAGGCCCCCGCCGCCGCCCCCGGCGCGGAGCCGCGAGGAGTAGCTCCCCGACATGGCTGGCAAGCCGCTGGATCGAGCTGATGGAGCTTCCCGACGGCCGGCGGCGAGAGGAGGAGTAATGGAGGTGGTGGGCAGAGGCGGAGAGGGGGGGTTGGCGAAGTGGAGATGGCGTTGGGGCGGGGCTATTTATGGTGGGCGGGGCGGCGTCCATTTTATTTGGAAAAAATTAACTTAGCGAGCAAATTTGGAAGTTTCACCGGAAATGCGATCGCGATCAGGGGTAATTTGGAGGTTGACGTCGAGATAAGGTCGGGATCATCCGGAATTAATTGATTAATTTTGGAACAAGGGCAGAAATTAACACTTTGAACGGATGAGCTTCGGATTCAGATGTCTTGCCGCGTACACTCGGGAGAAAATGCGATTACTGCCAAAGAAATTCGTGGTTGTGCGCTGACGGGCGATATGTTTCCATTTCTGCGGGATTACACAGCGTCGATTCCCAGGAAACCCTACCACAACACCGCCAAATAGATCAAATCAGATCAGCAAAATATCGTCGGCAGTGTGCACTTGTGCACTGCCGTGTATGGCACGCGCCCATCCAATTCCCATGCATGATTGGATCTTGGAAAATTGGCATCTCAGAAGGTCCGGTACATTTTGGGAACGGCATTTTTCCACAACTCCATTGGATTTTTTGGGGGGGAGGGGCCACGTCTCAATTGGTCTGTATGCCACATTTCAACTTCCACAAAAATTTAAACTTTTTTAGAGCCTCGACAACATAAGGTGTTTTTAGTCGACTTTAGCTACATATATTTCAACCGTATTTTTTTGTGCTTGTGTGTGGCAGTTGTGTATATATCCTAGTATAACAATGTGGTTGTGATGCTTGTAACACCTTGATATAACGCCATTATAAAAAATGTTCGTACATGGCTGACTTTGTAGTTTTCCTTTTGGTTTTTTCTACCTTTTTACGAGTTCGCACACATGGTGATCATAACGCGGCACAAATTTGAAACTTTGCAAAACTTTGTGACAACAGCAAGAAATGCATTTGAATATCAGGTTAACAAACACTGGATGGGTGGAAATCCGAGCTCACATGTATGCTAATTCTGAAATGGTTTATTTGGTTCACGAAAACATAGTAGTACAAAAGGAATGCATGTACCGCATAAAAGGGCTGCAAAACAAAGGGTTTTTTTTACAAAAATCGCATGTTTGTTTCACATAAATAAGAGACGACACAAGAATTCTAATCAATATAGTCAAATCAAAGGCGAACCACATGAATCTATAACTAGGATATTATTCCGAAAGTAAAGACACCCGTCTTGGTTTTCCATGCGTAGTAGTTCTAAAAAGAGGTCTAAGTGGAAAGTAAAATTCTTTTGTGTTTTCCTTTCAAATGCGAATAAAGAAAAAAAAATACCTCTATCTTTCCTGTACTCCATTCGTTTCAACCAAATAGATGATCATTTTCGCCAAAAGAAAACTTCCAACCAACATACTGTTTTTTTTCCCTATGTAGACCACAAAAATCTACTCCTTCCGTCCTAAAATTCTTGTCTTACATTTGTCTAGATACGGATGCATCTAGTACTAAAATGTGACTTGATACATCCGTATTTAGACAAATTTAAGACAAGAATTTTGGGATGGAGGGAGTAGAAAATAAGGAGCTACTTATGGTTGAGCCCAAGACTTACCTAGATAGATCTTCAAATTAGACAGGTATTTTCCGAGCCAGGTTTTCGCAAGCCCGAACCAAAAAAAAAAACCCCCGCCCAAAAGGTAAAAGTAACATTTCCCTATCTTGAAAATATCAATTCAATCATATTTGAAACATACTAATATATCACCATGCCTATAATTTCACTAAAACCTGTTTTTAGGTGTTGTCCACCTTTTCCGGGCTTTCGGGCCCTTGTGGCAAAAATTGGAGTCCATGGGCTCGGGCAACTTAAGCCAGATGTACTTCAAACTTGCATAAAAAAATTGACGAGGAAAAAGCATACAATTCTTGTCGTGTGTTGTAAAAGCAGGTACTCTAGAAACGTTTACTAGTACTTTTTAATTGCGTCTATCTTGTTTACTAGTACAAGAGAGAGGTCGCCATGACTCCAGACATGGCATGCCCTCATCTTGCGGGAGGACGTCCGGGACAATCTCAAGTTCAGGCCTTGTTTATTTCTCCGAGCACTTGTCCTAAGCACATTGCATTGTACAATACAAATCTGATGCTTCATTGAAAACTAGTGCTCATCAGCAGAGCGCAGGCAAAACTGTTGTTGGTCGTCCTTGAACAAAGCAGAGCGCCCACAGTCCACAGAAGGACGGCAGAAGGTACGTGGCACTTTTTCTCTGTCTTGTGTGTGCCAGTAGAACACCCATCTCGTGCGTGCATGGCCTCGAAGTCGAAGACAAGAAAGAAAGTACGCCCATATCATGATCTCGAGAAGCATCTAACCTAAACCTCTCATGCCAATAATCAGTTCAGTTCCCCGATCCGACTACAGGAGGCCGTGGAAGAGAGAGAGAGAGAGAGGGGCACCGGCAGGTGGTTGCAGGTAGTGGGTGGCGCGCGCGCGGCGCGCGCAGGTCAACTCCTCCGGCGACGTAAACAATGTGTATCTGGGATCTAGATCTGCCCGACGGTCGACGTGAGCACGAGACCACGAGTCAGTCAGTCAGTTGGTCAGTACGACTAGTAGTTTAGAGGGTGTAAGCAGAGGAGAGCAGAGCACTTGGAATCAAAAGCACGATGTCTTTCACCTGCCCATCGTATTCGTACCATGTGTAAGATTGATTAACCACCGGCTCGCTAGCTCACCACTAGTCTTCTGTCATTATTAGGGGTAATAGTACACGAGAGCGTACAGATGGAGGGAGTAGCACACGAAGCCCAGCTGCAGCCGGTTCAGTAATCAAGGAGGGCGGCGAGGCAAAATGGATATGGTGCACGGGCAGGGGAGTCGGGACAGAGTGGACTTTCTGCTCCCTCCCTCCTCTGCTTTTGTTGTAATTTCAGGGGAATTAACGGGCAAGCCAAGTGCAGCCCGGCCCTCCCTTGCCATGCAATGCAGTGCACCCTCAACGTTGTTAATGCCCTCCATCTTCTTCTCCGCTTTATCCGCAGTTTAAGTGCACCGGCGGAAAAAGAATGTGCGCCGCATGCATAACGAGCTCCGTACAACCGCGCAGACGGCCGGGGGGAGGCGGTGCCGTGCCATTTGATCTGTCGCGTTCGTCTGGATCGATCGCCTGGGACGCGTGCTGATCGATCGGGAGTTAATTTTGGCCGGTCTGACGAACGGGGGCATCCTTCTTCCAGAACGCTCCTCCATCTCATGTCATCGGCGACCTTATCTGTCACCGAGCGTACGTACGTGCATGCCACCGCGCTCTGCTGGTACGCGGCCGCCATGGCCGGCGGATCGAGCGGTGGATATAGTAATCGCCCGTGCGGATCAGATTCAGGAACACGCATCACCGCCCTACGTCTCACCAAGAAACGCCATCGTCAGTTCGTTACGACGCGCGTTTTCATTTCTGACTTGTGGAGCATATATGTCGGTGAGGCCGGCCGACGTACGCACGTACGAGGTGCGCCCATTGCTAACCGACGTCCCGCGGTACGGGACGTAACGTAAGGCGGCAAACCTGCTTTGCGTTCGCCTTTGGGCACCCTCGATCAGCTAGTTTGGCCTCTCGTCACCGTCCGACGGGACCCATCGATTCGACTCTGTCTCACACAAGGGCACACGTACGTCTATCTTGGACCAGCCGACCGACCCTGCACGTCAAACTCGTTCCACAAATTAAAGTTTTAACCACTAAGAGCCTGTTCGGACTCTCTCCCCGCTCCAACTCTGCTCTGGAGCGGAGTAGTATCCAATTCAAATTCTCAGAGTCGCTGAAAGGCCACTCCACGCGCTCCGCTCGGTGCTGAAGGAGTGAAGGGTTGCCGAACAGGGCCTAAATCAGCGCACTCTACACAATACTAGCAGACTTCCCTCGCGACGGTACATGTACAGTCCGTCCATACCCGACGAGGAAGGCACGTAGTGGCCAACACACGCACGCTCCCTGTGCTTTTCCACCGTCCTGTGCGTTATAAACCTGGCACATGCATGCGGTTTTTACTACCTGAGCGAAACTGTAGAGTGAAACACGATATACTCCGCTCATGAAGCGCCCACGACGCCCCGACGGCGACGCGGGCATATCATATGGAGCTGGACGCCGTCGTCGTCGCTGACCGGTACGTACCTCTCTTTCCCTCTCCCTCTCCAGTCCTGTCCAACGTCGACACATGCAAATACCAGCGGCGCCGGCCGGCGGTCGCTGTCCTGGAACATGGCCAAAGTCCACACAGCGGTCCAAGTCGCGTGCATGAGATCAGGTGCATATCCGCGAAGATGTAGATGGGTCCAAAGAAAATTTACTACTCCCTCTGTTCACTTTTATAAGGCTTTAAAGACATTTCAGACAATGTGCAAAATAGCTTATTTTCAGTTGTCTGAAATGACTTATAAAAATGAACGGAGGGAGTAGCGGTCAAGCTCAATTGAGAAATAAGTCGATGGAAAGCTACATGCAGAAGAGTCTGAAGTTTATTAACAAAGTTATCAAAAACAAAAGAACTGAACCGGTTTATGCGAGCAGAACTAGTAATCCAATTCGCTGTGGCATGTGCACGGTCCAAATCCTAACACTTCACGGGAAATGCAGCATAAACTCGGGATGGATATCCATCGGCCGAACCAAATGGATGAACAAAAATGAAATTAGCAATCACACTCGGATGGACAATAACATCTAGATTAAAGCGCAATGGTGTATGTGCGGTTTTCATGGTTGTCGGTGTAGGAAGTAAATGCATGAGCCAATATTTATTTTATTTTATTAAAAATAAGATAATTTGTTTAGCTTCTAAGATAAAGGGGCCTTTAATAAAACATTTGGGAAAATACCATGACATATTTTTCCTTTAGCAAGGGGGATGGTGACCTGAGCGGAAAAGCCGATCGACAACAAATCAGAAGGCATGAGCCGGCCGTTCTACCAGTAAATTCCTTTGTACGAGTAATTTGCATCAGGGTCGAACACAAATTTTATTCCCTGTTCGCAATCTTATAAGTATACCCACACATTCTTTTTATTGGATTATCTAAGCTTTCATGATGGTGTTGCCTATTCACAAAAAAAATGGTGTGACCTGCTTGCACCTTACTTTGTTATAAACAAATAAATAGCTAACACAGATATAAAATGACATTTACATGAATACATGATTAAACCAAAATCATGCGAGATTGAGATAAAATACAAGCCGATGAAAGCTCTCGTTGTACTGAAGAAGAAAAAACGAGTAATTGCATTTCTACGTACTTGCTCCATTTTAAAAGTGGAAAAAAGGTGGTGTGTTGATGCATTTAAAAAACTGGAACACTAGTACTGGCAACAGGTTTGCCTAGCGCACTCCAAAGTTTAAACAAGGATTAATTAGCTACAAAGCAGACATGCGAACCGCTAACCACCAAATTAAAGCTTAATCTGGTTCCCCTCCGTACATTCCAGTTCAACAGTCTTTCGCCGATGCTCCCTTTAGTTTGAGCACAACTTTATTCGTTGCTTCTCCTAAAACAAACACTACATGATGCATCAATAAGTGTATAAACTAAGATAAGGTGATCATGCATGCATACTTAAGTTGCTCTCCATCCACTGATTGTTTAGTTGGAACTACCTAAGAATCAGCTGATTAAGGATTGGCCCAGAATATCTGATGAGAGGTCAACTGAATTGGCATTATCGAACAACTCATATTTGTTTAGTACAACAAAGAACCTAATTTAATCTAGCAGTTAAGCAAGTGCAGTGCAATTAGGAGGCATTTCATATCCACATGGAGCTCCAGGTGAGCACCAATCCAATCCTGCAAGGCTACCTCAGTGGATTATTCAATATGAATTAAGCGAGCCAGACATGCATGCGAGACAAGGTTAATGCGGCAATGGCTTCCAAAGCAAGCTTAAAGAACACTTTGAGTGAGACCTTCTAAAGCATACTTTGGGTGAGACAAGTAAGTTAAAGAGTGGCTACGATTTTGAACACAGACCATCTTTCTAGCTCAAACTTGGATTGATTTTATATGTGGCTCGATTTTAGAATGGTTTTGCATGGGGCTTGCATGAATGAAATGGGGGGTCCCTGAGAGTCCGGGCATCAAGAATGGGCCGATCCCATTACTCAAGGCAGATAGCAGCAATAACGTACTACTAAACCATACATACATTACATGAAGTGGTGGGTATATCAACCTCTTATCTTTCTCCATGGACGGTGCCATCGTGCAGCCCGGGCCCTCCTCTTTCCACCATCTTCCTCTCCCTCTCTTCTTTACACTAAGGTCATCGTCGTCACTCACTCATGAATCCACGTTTCCTATATATACTAGGATGATGGATGGATGCACCCCATCTCCCATCCCTGCCTTTGGGAGGAGAAAGAGAAAAGAGGAGAAAGGAATACGAAGTATCTAAAGTGGAACCGTTTTCTAAGGAAGGCATGCGATCTCAGGCGACAACGATCGCCCGGCGTTACGAGACTTGCTCGCAAAGTTTCGTGATGGTAGATATCCGAGTGCTGCCAAATGGCTGGTGGCTCGTCACCTGTTTACCGACGCATAGAAGCTTCCATGTGGCGCGCACTGGCCTTTGTGTCAGTGAAAGTCCCAAAGACTCTGAGAGATCTCGCAATTTTTCGGCCGGGCCATGCATATCAGGACCGACCTGCAGTGCTACTATTATATTTTCAAAGAGACAATGTATGTCATCTCAAATATTGGACTGTGCTGGATCGAACCCGATTGAATAATGCATGGTGCATATATATGATTGGCAAGGGGAGTTGATGTACGTGGAGGTTTAGAGGTCAAGAAATTGCGAGCAGAGTTGGCTTGTCTCTGCTTTTGCAATGGATGGAGTGAGTGTGTGGCTTGTCAAACATCATACATATGCGGGCCATGTTTATCACGGGATATGATAGAGATATAGACTAGGAGGTAGTTTGTATATATGATATATTCTTGTAACCATCTTCTCCTTTCTTCTCTCCCAAGTCCCAAGTCTTATCTCTTGTAACCGCATGTTGTACGCCATTTAGGATTTTGGCTCCCTACTACTTCCTCCGTTCCAAAATACTTGTCTTTCTAGGCATTTCAAATGGACACAACATATGGATGTATGTAGACATATTTTAGAGTGTAGATTCGCTCATTTTGCTCCGTATGTAGTCACTTGTTGAAATCTCTAGAAAGACAAATATTTAGGAACGGAGGGAGTATATAACATGAACACGTCGCTCCCAATAGAGCAAGACGTTTTCCGCTCGCACATGGCTGATTCCTTTCTTGTTAGCACTGTGCACGGCACACCCACAAATCGCAAATGCACGATGCGTTGGTGCGTGCTGGCTGTCTTTGGGCGCTAATGATTAGTGTTCCCTGCTGTACTCCTGGCATTACCGTATCTGGATTCTGTAATGGAACGGCGAATGTTACTTGATTGCGATGGGGCACTGCGTACTGATCATGCTAGTTGCCGTACGTGGAGCTTTGGCGTGAAGCAAATCCCAAAGGCAGAAAATTCCCGTCGAGATTTCGACACTGGGCTGTCCTATCCTATGTAAGTAGAGAGGGGGAAAACATGCGTGACAAACTGGCCTCCATGAGGTAATTAACCATGTCCAGCGAGAGACTCACAGTACACACAGCACAAGGGTACTACAAGATCACTTACAGTAGAGACGTGTTTCAGTTCAGAGCACCAGGCCGGCCATCCAATTAGGTGAAAATGAACAAAACTGACCCTTGTCTGTAGCATCAACACAAAATGACCCCAGTCTGAAATTATTTCATGAAATGGCCCTCTTTTGTATGACGCCCGGGGCTAGGACGCCATGCTAGAGAGCAAGACGCCCCGGGTTAGGGCGTCATGGTAGCGACATGTAGCATGACGCCTCGGCCTAGGGCGCCATGCCAAATAGCATGACGCCCTAGCCCGAGGCGTCATGCTATCTAGCATGAGTGTCATGCAAAAGGGGCCATTTCATAAAATATTTTTAAATCAGGGTCATTTTGTGTTGAAGTTTTAGATAAGGGCCAGTTTTGTCCATTTTCACTCCAATTAGCAACCAACAGTTTTGTTAGCAAAAGGAGTAGCAACACACAAATGGTCATCGAAAGAAAGCAAAACAGTAACAGATTGCAATGCAGGCAAAATAAAAGACGTGGCTGTTCTGATCCCGAGCTCATGTGAGTTTGGGTGAACAGTGAAAAAAAAAGTGAAAAAAAATTCAAATAATTCTGAATTTTTTTGTGCCAAACATTGACAAATGTTTTGAATGCTTGCAAAGTTTCATCACCGGATGACATTCGTGAAAACATCACAAAAAAGACAAAATTGATGCTCCAAAATACTTTTGAAAATAATATTTTTGCTGCTTAACCACTTTCTATCCTTGTCCCGTGTAGTGGCTGCCCTTATCTTTTGAGATGGGCAATATCATTGCCACTCACATTCCACAGATCAACTTACCTATCATCATTGAATTTCTCTCATGGTTGTCTCCCTAGTACTATGCACAGTTCCAGTAGCTGCATGCATTTTATCCATGGGCACATGCACCTAAATTTGCAAAGGCTACTGGTGCAACACCCTTGAATTCCAGGATACTAGCCTCTTGCCAGACAAGTCGCACTGTTCATAACATATGTGCATGTGTCGTGCCGTGATGGAGCTAGCTAGCTAGATAGGGAGTCTTTGTCTGTGCATTTCTTAAATCTTAACTAGCTTTAGGCTAGCTGCCCTAGGCTTCAATTATGAGCACTAAACAATAGTGGATCAGAGATTAATTAGCATTCCACTGACCGTGCAGGAACATACTAGGAGCATTGAAATAGCAGTAGTATGTTTTTTTGCTTTTTTTTTAGGAACCGGCAGGAGCACTGCCTTTTTCTTATAGAAGAGACGGCGAAAGGACTTAATTTACAGAGGGGCGAGCGTTTTTAGGGAACGTCGCAGAAACCACAAAAAGCCAATCTAGAATCTAGATTAACCAATGTTGGCGGTTGGCAGGTTGCCGGCAAACGCCAGGTCGCGCTAATTGATTGCATCTAGGGCTAGAGCCGCCACCTCGCGATACGTCAGCCTTTATCTAGTGAAGACTGGCCTATTTCGCTCCTTCCATACGGACCATATCGTGTAGATGATTCTTTCACTGCGCCTCTTGCGCACTTGATTGGACTGGGAATTCAGAGTTTTGTCCCACCAGTCAGACATATTTCCTGGCTCCGGAAGGAAGCCCGAGATTGGAACGCCTTCGTTAGTCGAAGAGTTCACCTGGTTCCAGACCGCGACCGTGAAGGGACATTCTTTGCAGAGGTGAGTTGTTGTTTCTGGCTGCTGAAGACAACGCATGCATCTGGGATCGTGAGGCCATTCCCTCACGGCCAGCATATCCGCAGTGAGAATTTTTCCGTGCAGAGCTAGCCATGCAAAGAACTTGCACTTGGGCTCAGCGTTTGCAGACCAGACTTTGGTCGTGTCGAAACGTGAGTAGGAGCCGAAAAACTGTGCGTCGTAGGCAGAGACGGCCGAGTAAGTCCGCGAGCTAGTTAAGTTCCAGCGAATGGTGTTGAAAGATCGAGGATGTCGCCTAGAGAGGGGGGGGTGAATAGGCGTTTTAAAATAATTACGGTTTAGGCTTGAACAAATGCGGAATAAACCTAGCGGTTAATTTGCCAAGCACAAAACCTAAAACAACTAGGCTCACCTATATGCACCAACAACTTATGCTAAGAAAGATAAGCAACTATGTGATAGCAAGATATATGACAAGAAACAATATGGCTATCACAAAGTAAAGTGCATAAGTAAAGGGCTCGGGTAAGAGATAACCGAGGCACGAGGAGACGACGACGTATCCCGAAGTTCACACCCTTGCGGATGCTAATCTCCTTTTGGAGCGGTGTGGAGGCACAATGCTCCCCAAGAAGCCACTAGGGCCACCGTAATCTCCTCACGCCCTCGCACAATGCAAGATGCCGTGATTCCACTAAGCGACCCTTGAGGGCGGTCACCGAACCCGTACAAATGGCAACCCTTGGGGGCGGTCACCGAACCCGTACACTTTGGCAACCCTTGGGGGCGGTCACCGGTACCCGTCAAATTGCTCGGGGCGATCTCCACAACCTAATTGGAGACCCCGACGCTTGCCCGGAGCTTTACACCACAATGATTGAACTCCGAACACCAACAACCGTCTAGGGCGCCCAAGCACCCAAGAGGAACAAGCTCAAGGGTACCAAGCACCCAAGAGTAATAAGCTTCTCAACTTGTAACTTCCACGTATCACGTGGAGAACTCAAACCGATGCACCAAATGCAATGGCAAGGGCACACGGAGTGCCCAAGTCCTTCTCTCTCAAATCCCACCGAAGCAACTAATGCTAGGGAGAAAAATGAGAGGAAGAACAAGAAAGAGAACACCAAGAACTCCAAGATCTAGATCCAAGGGGTTCCCCTCACATAGAGGAGGAAGTGATTGGTGGAAATGTGGATCTAGATCTCCTCTCTCTTTTCCCTCAAAAACTAGCAAGAATCCATGGAGGGAGGGAGAGTTAGCAAGCTCGAAGAAGGTCAACAATGGGGGAAGAACACGAGCTCAAAGGATAAGGTTCAATGGGGAAGAAGACCCCCTTTTATAGGAGGGGGAAAATCCAACCGTTATGTGCTCAGCCCGCACACGAGCGGTACTACCGCTCCACGAGTGGTACTACCGCTCAGGTGGAAGAAATAGGGAAAAGGAGCAACAAAACATGAACCTTGGGACGGTAGTATCGTAGGAGATAGCGGTACTACCGCTGGGTTAGGCGGTACTACCGCACCCTTCGGCAGTACTGCCGCACAGAACGAAGGGTAAAGGGAAAGAGGGAACCGGGCGGTACTACCGCGGAGGAAGGGCAGTACTGCCGCTAAGGAGCGGTACTGCCGCACTACTGCCGCAGCGAGGTACCGCACAATCCGACACAGAAAAAGACCCCTCGAATCGACGTGGTAGGGACCTGGTAAGCCAGCGGTAGTACTGCTGCGGAGTCACCGCCGGTACTACCGCTGTGGAGCGGTACTGCCGCTTGTGACTCCTCAGCGGTACTACCGCTGGGTACCACGGTACTACCGCTGGGACCCTGACAAAAACCACACTCAAGAAAATCATAACTGCCATAACTTCTGCATATGAGCTCCGAATTGAGCAAACTCAAGCTTGTTGGAAACAAGACGACGAGTAGCATCAAAGCAGGGGAGGTATGCCTAACAAAAAGAGGAGTGAAACCTCCAACTGAGAAGAACCGGCAAAACCTCCAACATCGAAAACATCATAGAAGATGCATGCGAACTCCGTTTTCGATGAACTCAAGCTTGTCATCAAGATGACCATAAGCTCTAAGACTCACAAAGAGAACCAAACAAGAACCAAGAAAGATGATGCAAGGATGCAATGGTTTGAGCTCTCTATGAACGATACGATCAAGCTACTCATCGAGAGCCCCCCTTGATAGTACGGCAATCGATCCTATAACCCGGTCTCCCAACTACCATCATGAGACCGGTAAAATAGAAAACATATCAAGGGCAAACCTTTGCCTTGCACATGGTCCACTTGAGCTAGATGATGACGATCTTGACTCCCTCAAGTTGGACCACCTTTCTTGATTGGGTTGACTCGATGAAGATTAGTTGATTGCTCCCCCATACTCCACTATGGGTGAGCCACTCTTCCGCACATCTTCACAAGTCCATTGTCACCACAAAGGATGGCAAGCTTCAAGCATTTGATCTCTTCGTGATGCTCCACTTGAACTTGCACACCGCAACCTTTCTTGATTGTGTTGACTTGATGAAGACTAGTTGATTGCTCCCCCATACTCAACTATGGATGAGCCACTCTTCCGCACATCTTCACAAGTCCATTGTCACCACAAAGGACGGCAAGCTTCAAGCATTTGATCTCTTCGTGATGCTCCACTTGAACTTGCACACTGCAACCTAACCCCACAAAGAACCCTCACGAAGACCATGGGTTAGTACACAAAGCGTAATTGACAATGCTTACCATACCATGGGATCACTTGATCCCTCTCGGTACATCTTCTACACTTTGTGGGTTGATCAACTTGATTCACTCTTTAACTTAGTCTTGATCAATCTCTCATAAGACCAATCTTTAGGTAATTCCTTGAATAGCATCTTGGTCGACACAAACTCTCCTTGAAACCAACACATGTACTCCAAGAAAAGCCTATGGACAAAACCTTCAAATATAACTCAAGGCAACCATTAGTCCATAGAGATTGTCATCAATTACCAAAACCAAACATGGGGGCACCGCATGTCCTTTCAATCTCCCCCATTTTGGTAATTGATGGCAATCACTTTCAAGAGAGTTTATTACAAGGAATTATTCATCGCCATGCAATGCAACAACCAATAATGCATGCGAATGAGATGCAAATGCTTAGGAAAAAAACCAAAGCAAGGAGAAAACTCTAAAGACTTCTCCACAGAACTCCCTGAAACCTCCACAAAACTCTCTGAAACTTCTCCCCCATTGGCATCGATTGCCAAAATGGGCGAAAAGCTTAGAAGGCCAATATAGATTGAGTTCCTCCATAAGTTGTGTATTTCTCAACAAGAGAGAGGAAAGCAATACACACAACCAACGGTAAATACTTGGAGGAAGACAAACTATATTGAGGCCCAAAGATTGCTAAAGGAAGATATGCCACAAATACATAATCAACAGAGACACAAGCGATCAAAAGATACCAATTGAAGCAAGCTATCAAAAGATACCAATTGAACCAACTAGGCCAATGATCCTACGAGCCACAAGAAAGAAAGATATTATGATATGAGCAGAGGAGTGTTCTAAAGAAACTAGAGAAGCTCCCCATGATTTGTGCACATCAAGAATTTTTGTATTTGGATACAAAGTGCACAAAATAGGATCATAGCTCCCCCAAAATCAATAGAAACTTACAACAAGTGCAAGTGAGCATATAGGAAACTAAGCCTAGTACTTGCAACTAACACATGGTTGAGCAACAAGTGAAAGAGGCAACTTAAGAATGGGCTCAACCAAAATGATGTGTGAGAGTCAAGACAATGCACTTGAGAAGACCAATGTACGGATGAGCATTAAGCATCAATAAAGTCTTGAAAGAAAGAGGCAACACGGTGCAAGGCCTATCATTCCCACACACAACAAGTAAATGGGTTCACAAGCTTACTAATAAGCATATAAAGAACCTATGCTTGTGATAACCCGTGGTGAAGATAGAAGATGAAAGCCTCATCAAGACAAGGGATACCAATTAAGATGGCAAAAGCCTCGTAAAGATAAGCATGACGAAAATAATCTTCACCACACAAGAGTGCATCAAGATGCAATGAGATAAGACACGCACGCAAGGCAAAAGCTTTCATGGAGCCACCAAAGAAATGACAAACGAAAGACAAGGTGGTCGTGAAAGAAAGGATATCAACTAGATATGCAACTTTTCTCAAGCGTATAAGATTCTAGGTAGACGAAATCATGATGATATATATCTACAAAGAAGGATGTACACCCGAAATAGTTGCAACACGAGGAACAAGATATCCACAAGGAAATCATAAATATACCAATAAGATATTTGCTTGAAGCATAGCACATGGCTAGATATAGTCTTATTGTATACAAATGAATTCCTACTACACAACTATCAAAGAAATCACAACTAGCAACATGAGATCATCGTTGAGATGCTTTGAGAAAGGAAACAAGTATCACAAGATGGAATGAAAATCATGCTAAGATGCAACCTACACAAGGTTGATGCAAGAAATGTGTGCATGAAGTATATGAAGATACTTATTACCGAGATAACATTGTAAGGATGTACTAGATACCAATTGAAGGTACAAACTAGTTCATTGATAATCCTAGCTTGACTCCAATAAGCACATGGTGACAACTCCTTCCTTGTGAGTGAGCCGAGCATCCAATGCATCTCCACTTTTTCCTAGAACAACAACACAAACAAAATGGTACCCAAACTCATTGGGACCAAAGAGTTAGAGAACCAACAACACATAGGACAAACTCCACATAAATATGTGCATATAGATATGAAACTGAATTTCATGCACATCTCATCCAATTTGAGACTTGGTGGAGTTTCCCCTATATATTGGGTCAAAGAAAGAAAGCATGCCAAAGAAACTACAAGAAGTAAATATGCATGCTCAAGACTTTCAAGAACCGATACCAAAAGACATAGAAATACCAAGGAAAGAAAAGATACCAAATGAATAAATCATCACTTGGAGGGTATCCATAATGGATACAACAAGGAATGAGATATCCATTGATATACACAAAGAAGAGACATCAAACTCCCAAAAGAGAGGATGGTTCCAAACAAACCAAGCTATCTACAAAGTTTCATGATGGCACAAAGTACCAAAACGAAAATGACTTGCCTTCCACCAACACACACTTGATAAGGATCGCAAGATGAGTGTTTTATAGAAAATAGGGTAGCTCCCCCAAGACTAGTGCATTATAGAGAATTTGCATTTGAATACAAAATGCACAAGGTGGGATCACCACTTTCACTATATCTAGAAAACACTAGACAAGATCAAGAAATACACAAGATCCACAAGTGGTATGGAAGACAAAGGAAGTTGATACAAACCTTGGCAAGAGAAAGGGCAAATAAAAAGAAAAAGCCAATGTAAAGATGATCAATAAATTCTACCACAAAAGTGAGTACCAATTGTCAAAAGACAAGAAGTAAAAGGAAATAGTTCCCGGTGGTAGATAACAAGGATATCCGACATCATCTTCACACCAAACGAAAAGCAAATTGCAACTTGTAGAGCTAACATGCCACTAGGAACAAGATAAATTACAATATCAATTCTAGGTGACAATATCTCAAATGTACACATTTTCTAGGCTAGTAATATATACATAGCATATTACTCCCCCATAATGTGATACCAATTAAGGAAGAACAAGAGGCAAATAAAAGGATCCAACAGAGATAACTAATGGAGTATTTAGAATTTGAATTTCTCATGAGAAGACATACCACATAGCGACTAGATAAGCTTTCAATATCAATACTAAATGGTATTCCCCATGTACCCACCTTTATAGGATTGTGAAGTGCACAAAGCACATCACTCCCCCATAATGGGATATTCCATTAATCTCTCACAAGAGTCAACTAAGATACAAGAAGAAGCATAAAGGCTCTACGCACGACACACACGTACATGATGTCCAAACCAACACATAAGTTGGAAGCACAACATATACAAACACATGCAAGGAACAAAGCCAAACATGCAAAGGGGCAAGTAACTTTCAATGTAAACAATTTAAGCACGAGTTACCGCAAGGAGAAACATTGGATATAAGATAGAAACTTGATAATCCGAATGACTTGGCTTGAGACAATAAGAATGATGAAGTCCCCTTAATTCTTCATAATGTAGCCATGTCTCCAATGACCTCCAACATCACATATTGATCAAGTTTGAGCTTGTTGGTCCCCAACCAAGTTGGGTCCTAAGAGGTTAGTCACAATAAGCTTGGCTACCCAAATGGTTCTTTGCTTCAAACCACTTTGAGTACCAACAAACTTGGCAACCACATTGCCAACCTGATCCTTCCCAAGAGAATAGACATCATCGATAATAATTGGGTTGGATAAGTTACCACTAGTGCATGAAGAAGCGAGGTGACCTTTCTCGCGACATAGGTAGCAACGTCTACTCTTCACTTTCTTCTCACTTGATTTCTCAACTTGAGAAGCATTAGCTTGAGTCTTCTTGGGAAGAGGCCTTTCTTCAACTTGAGGTTGAGAATGAGAGTGAACTTGTGGCCGCTTTCCTTGTTGCTTGTCACTAATGGGCTTCTTCTTCAATGGGCAAGATCTAACATGATGCCCTTCTACTTTGCACTTGAAGCAAATAATCTTGGCCGAGTTCTTGACTTGTTCTTGGCCCTTCTTCTTGATCATCTTGGACTTCTTCTTCTTATTGGAGTTGAATCCAAGTCCACCTTTGTCATTGGGGGATTTTTGCACACTCAAGATATTGTTGAGTGTGGATTTCCCTTCATGACTCTTTTCCAAGTCTTTCTTCAAAGAAGTGACTTGGGCCTTGAGCTCTTTGATTTCCTCTACATGGTTAGTCTCAACACAAGTACTAGAGGAAGTATAATCTTCATCGTTAGAGCAACAAGGCAAGAAAAGCAATTCATCACAAGATGTACCAACATTGTGAGTAGATGAATTACAAGGACTAGCACATGGCAATATAGCATTTTGACTAGAAGTAGTGCTAGTATCCACATGAGGCTCACTAGATGTTACCTTAGCAAGCATGGCCTCATGAGCTAATTTTAGCACATTATGGGATACTAGAAGATCATCATGAGAGCTTGTGAGCTTTACATGATTTTCTTCCAACATTCCATAATTGCTAGATAGCAACTCAAGTTGAGCCCTTAGCTCAACATTCTCCTTCAATATTGATGCTTCACAAGAGATAGAGTTAGTAGCACAAGCATCATCATTAGCAACAAGAGGAGAAGACAACTTGGCAAGCTCTTTAGAATATGAAGCTTTAAGTTGAGCATGAGACTCGGTGAGTTTGATGAGCTCACTGTTAATGACCCTTGAGCCATTTTCTAGGTGCTCAAAGTCCTCAAGGAGTTTAGCATGCGCAACTTCAAGCTCCTCATTTTTAGTTTCAAAATCATTGGCCACCTCAAGAGCTCTATCACGAGATTCCCTTACTCTAGATAATTCTAGAGCAAAAGTCTCCTCAAGAGATTCCTTGGTGGTTTGTTCAAGTTCAAGAGCTTGAGAGAGGTCCGCAATTTCATTTGCGTAATCACGCTCATAACCTTCCATTTTATCAATGGTGACCTCATGCTCCTCAAGACGAGATTCCAACTCATCAATATACTTCTTGCCCTCAATGGCAATGGACATGATTTCCATAAAGTTGGAACGAGCAATTTTGTTTTTATGAAGAGCTTTAAAAATTATTTCCCCCTTAATTTTTAAGGAGGCAACATTATCATTCTCTTCATCATTATCCTCATCATCATTAGCATCAACATCATCATCAAGAGACATATTGGGTTTCAAAGTAGGAGATACCTTTGAAGCCTTAGCCATAAGGCAAAAAGCAATAGATAATGATGTAGGATCCCTTGAAGCACCATTTAAGACCACATCTTGTTCCATGGGGTGTTGGGTTTCCTCTACATTGTTCGCACAATAATTCGAGGACATATATGCATTTTTATCATGGCAAGAAGACATAGTAAACATATCATCATGAGATTTAGTCAAGAAATTTCTACATGATATGCAAGGACTATCAACACAAGCATGTGAAACATTTGGTGTGCTCGAAGTGTTAAAGCCCAAAGAAGGAGCATTGCAATAAGATAGTGATGAAAGATCATCCACAATAAACATACTATCATCATTGCAATGACCAACACTACTCATCATATCATTACCTTGTGGCAAACCACATGTAGGTGAAGTAGAAGAAGTTGAGAAGACTATACGACCGGAGGTGGAGGGAGAACAATCATCCCCACAAATCTTGGACACACCATATTTATCTTGAAGCTTCGTCCACAACTCATGAGCATCCCGGAACGGCATGAGTTGAAATATAACTACATTGCTCAAAGCATCGAAAAGCACATTAGAAGCTTGAGCATTGAGATAAGAGTTTTTCTCATCCTCTAAAGATAATCTTTGGGGATCCTTCGGAGGAGAAAAACCCATATCTACAATTCGCTCTAAATTTGGATCCATGACCCTAAAGAGATTAAGCATGCGAATTACCCAAACATCAAAATTTGTGCCATCGAAACTAAGAATGTCAGAGAATCCTAATCCCCTAGTAGACATCCTTACTCTCTAGGAGGTTAAGCCCTATAAAGAGAGACGAGGCTCTGATACCAATTGAAAGATCGAGGATGTCGCCTAGAAGGGGGGGGGTGAATAGGCGTTTTAAAATAATTACGGTTTAGGCTTGAACAAATGCGGAATAAACCTAGCGGTTAATTTGCCAAGCACAAAACCTAAAACAACTAGGCTCACCTATGTGCACCAACAACTTATGCTAAGAAAGATAAGCAACTATGTGATAGCAAGATATATGACAAGAAACAATATGGCTATCACAAAGTAAAGTGCATAAGTAAAGGGCTCGGGTAAGAGATAATTGAGGCACAAGGAGACGACGATGTATCCTGAAGTTCACACCCTTGCGGATGCTAATCTCTGTTTGGAGTGGTGTGGTGGCACAATGCTCCCCAAGAAGCCACTAGGGCCACCGTAATCTCCTCACGCCCTCGCACAATGCAAGATGCCGTGATTCCACTAAGGGACCCTTGAGGGCGGTCACCGAACCCGTACAAATGGCAACCCTTGGGGGCGGTCACCGAACCCGTACACTTTGGCAACCCTTGGGGGCGGTCACTGGTACCCGTCAAATTGCTCGGGGCGATCTCCACAACCTAATTGGAGACCCCGACGCTTGCTCGGAGCTTTACACCACAATGATTGAACTCCGAACACCAACAATCGTCTAGGGCGCCCAAGCACCCAAGAGGAACAAGCTCAAGGGTACCAAGCACCCAAGAGTAATAAGCTTCTCAACTTGTAACTTCCACGTATCACGTGGAGAACTCAAATCGATGCACCAAATGCAATGGCAAGGGCACACGGAGTGCCCAAGTCCTTCTCTCTCAAATCCCACCGAAGCAACTAATGCTAGGGAGGAAAATGAAAGGAAGAACAAGAAAGAGAACACCAAGAACTCCAGGATCTAGATCCAAGGGGTTCCCCTCACATAGAGGAGGAAGTGATTGGTGGAAATGTGGATCTATATCTCCTCTCTCTTTTCCCTCAAAAACTAGCAAGAATCCATGGAGGGATTGAGAGTTAGCAAGCTCGAAGAAGGTCAACAATGGGGGAAGAACACGAGCTCAAAGGATAAGGTTCAATGGGGAAGAAGACCCCCTTTTATAGGAGGGGGAAAATCCAACCGTTATGTGCTCAGCCCGCACACGAGCGGTACTACCGCTCCACGAGCGGTACTACCGCTCAGGTGGAAGAAACAGGGAAAAGGAGCAACAAAACATGAACCTTGGGGCGGTAGTACCGTAGGAGACAGCGGTACTACCGCTGGGTTAGGCGGTACTACCGCACCCTTCGGCAGTACTACCGCACAGAACGAAGGGTAAAGGGAAAGAGGGAACCGGGCGGTACTACCGCGGAGGAAGGGCGGTACTGCCGCTAAGGAGCGGTACTGCAGCACTACTGCCGCAGCGAGGTACCGCACAATCCGACACAGAAAAAGACCCCTCGAATCGACGCGGTAGGGACCTGGTAAGCCAGCAGTAGTACTGCTGCGGAGTCGCCACCGGTACTACCGCTGCGGAGCGGTACTGCCGCTTGTGACTCCTCAGCGGTACTACCGCTGGGTACCATGGTACTACCGCTGGGACCCTGACAAAAACCACACTCAAGAAAATCATAACTGTCATAACTTCTGCATATGAGCTCCGAATTGAGCAAACTCAAGCTTGTTGGAAACAAGACGACGAGTAGCATCAAAACAGGGGAGGTATGCCTAACAAAAAGAGGAGTGAAACCTCCAACTGAGAAGAACCGGCAAAACCTCCAACATCAAAAACATCATAGAAGATGCATGCGAACTCCGTTTTCGATGAACTCAAGCTTGTCATCAAGATGACCATAAGCTCTAAGACTCACAAAGAGAACCAAACAAGAACCAAGAAAGATGATGCAAGGATGCAATGGTTTGAGCTCTCTATGAATGATACGATCAAGCTACTCATCGAGAGCCCCCCTTGATAGTACGGCAATCGATCCTATAACCCGGTCTCCCAACTACCATCATGAGACCGGTAAAATAGAAAACATATCAAGGGCAAACCTTTGCCTTGCACATGGTCCACTTGAGCTAGATGATGACGATCTTGATTCCCTCAAGTTGGACCACCTTTCTTGATTGGGTTGACTCGATGAAGACTAGTTGATTGCTCCCCCATACTCCACTATGGGTGAGCCACTCTTCCGCACATCTTCACAAGTCCATTGTCACCACAAAGGACGGCAAGCTTCAAGCATTTGATCTCTTCGTGATGCTCCACTTGAACTTGCACATCGCTACCTTTCTTGATTGTGTTGACTTGATGAAGACTAGTTGATTGCTCCCCCATACTCCACTATGGATGAGCCACTCTTCCGCACATCTTCACAAGTCCATTGTCACCACAAAGGACGGAAAGCTTCAAGCATTTGATCTCTTCGTGATGCTCCACTTGAACGTGCACACTGCAACCTAACCCCACAAAGAACCCTCACGAAGACCATGGGTTAGTACACAAAGCATAATTGACAATGTTTACCATACCATGGGATCACTTGATCCCTCTCGGTACATCTTCTACGCTTTGTGGGTTGATCAACTTGATTCACTCTTTAACTTAGTCTTGATCAATCTCTCACAAGACCAATCTTTAGGTAATTCCTTGAATAGTACCTTGGTCGACACAAACTCTCCTTGAAACCAACACATGTACTCCAAGAAAAGCCTATGGACAAAACCTTCAAATATAACTCAAGGCAACCATTAGTCCATAGAGATTGTCATCAATTACCAAAACCAAACATGGGGGCACCGCATGTCCTTTCAGGTGTCCTCTTGGTCAGGGAGGAGGGTGATCTGACTAATGTGGTTCGAGAGAGACACGAATTCACCTAGCTGTTGAATGGTGTGCAGTCTGGCCACCGCCCTAATCCGGTTCTCGTTCACGAGCTCGTTGTGCACCGATCTGTTCTTTCTTGAGGCAATCTTGTAGAGCTCTGGAGCTAGGAGCTTGAGCGGACCGTCACCAGTCCAATTGTCATGCCAGAACAGTGTCTTCTGCCCATTGTCCAGCGTAATAGAGGTACATGCTGTGCCCGGAAGGGGTCATATTGGTCAAAGCGCACGTCGATAACCCGCCGTCCCCACCACCCCTGACCAAGCTACCTAGCCAAGCGCACCGGCGTCGCGGGCAAATTCTCACTGGCGATTAACCTATAGAATAACAAATCAACACCATTAGATTTATTATTGAATGTACTTTCACGTCATATAGATTTATTATGATAAATGTTCATACAGTACCTTTTTTCTATAAACTTGATCAAACTTTATCAAGCTTGACTTCAGTCAACTCTAATATACAGAGTAAATAAAAACGAAAGGAGTATTAATTAGCAAGCAAATGCCACTGAATGGATGCGCTTTGTTGTTAATCTGCCACGGTCGTCGCGCCGCCTCATGCTAGCTTCAGTACATATCCATGGATCCTCTCAGTAGAGTATACACTTTCAACGCGGGTTGACGGAGCGCGATGCCTTCTTTAGTTTAGCCGGTCGTGTTCATGCAGCGATGGCCGGATCGAGTTGGCCGCGGCCGCGCCTCCTTCGTCAACGTCCAGAAGACGAGAACACGAGTACTCCAGATTCAAAAACTATTGCGTGCGTCCGTGCGCGGCCATGGCCGGCGGATGGAGCGGTGAATTGATTGGTCGCACGTGTGCGGATATGGAACACACTTCGTCGTCCTCGGGCCTGGACCGACGCCAATCTTCTCACCATACAACGCCACCGTTGGTTCGTCACGACGCACCTTTTGCTTCGGGTGTTTCCTTGGAGCATAGATGAGGTCGCCACGTATGTACATACGTATATGAGGTGCACCGGTCTGCAGCGCGCCAACTAAGACCTGATCGTCTCCGGTAAGGCGGCAAACCTACTTTACTTTGGGCCTTTGGGCACCGTCCGATCGGAAGCCATCGGTTCTATCCGTATCAGAGAAGGGCACGGCAGGATGTTCGAGAAAGTGACGCCCACGCTTGGCTCGCTGCCGACGACAACGCAATGCACTACCGGAATCACCCCCTATGCCGACAGCCTCAGGCCATCGGCATAGGCCTGAATCCCGTCGGTTGTGTGCATGTGTGTGACAGTTGTGTGTATCTTAACAATGCAGATGTCGGTTGTGATACTTGTATCACCTTGATATAACTTTACTATTAAAAATGTAGTTCATTGGGTGACATTGTTGTACTCCCTCTCTTTCAGTTTACAAGGCATGTGCGTGCTTTCTAGATATGTGTGTAAAAATAGGTATTCTAGAAACTTTTGGTACTTTTCTTAATGTTATCTATCTTTTTTACAAGAGTTTGTTACCTAATACAACACGACATAATTCGCCAAAAGAAGATAGTTGGTGGCTGTGCTAGTGAGGTTTGGAATGGGCAGCAACTTAAGCTTTATTTCATAAGGAAGTTTGATGATAAGCTCATTGAACATTGGTTCCAATTGCTTGAGATTGCTACTAGTGTAGTGTAGTCCGATGAAATAGATTCTTTTATTTGGCAGCTAGATAATACGGGTCAGTACTCTAGTAGCTCTTTGTATCATGTTATCAATTTTAGAGGGTAGTATTTATCAGCACAGGAGTGTAAGAGTCCCCCATAAGATTCATATTTTTCTTCGGTCGCATGATTAAACATCTGGATTGTGTTTTGTGTAAGGAAGATGAACCCATTCAACACACGATATGTTTGGTTGTGTAGTTACCAAGTGCATTTGGTCTTTCATTAATGAGCATTTTGGTGCTATGAAAATTGTTGATTCAATTGTATTGTGGTGTTTGCGGAAATATAGGAACTCTATGGGTTTTAAAAACACCCAGCGGATGTCTATTATGTAGTAGGTTTGAAGGAAGATTGCAAAAACTGTAAGTTTTAGTCAGTTGTGTCCCTAAAACGGAGAAAAATGAGATTGGAGAGCTTCTCACCAATCCGGCAGATTTCCTTGTGCAAGCTCTAATGATGGGACGTGGCTAAGGGTGAGTGGATATGCTGTACTGAGAAGAAGGCCATGAGTCCGCACATGGCATGCCTTCCTTTGCGGGAAGACGGTGTGGGACAAGCTCAAGTTCACCGGTGCTGACCACTGCCAATCTGCTTCTTCACTGAAAACTACTGCTCATTAAACCAGAGCGCCCGCCGAACATCGGCAGTACGTGGCACTGTTTTCTTGTGTCTGCCAGTAGTTCGTGCGGCCATGTCGTGCATGGCCTGGAAGACAAAAAGAAAATACGCCCATCTCATAATTTCGAGAAGCATCACAACCTCTCATGCATGCCAATAATCGGTCCAGTTCCCCGATCCGACTACACTGGCAGGTAGTGTGCGCGCGCCGCTCGCAGGTCAACTCCTCCGCCGACGTAAACAATGTATATCTGGGATCTAGTAGATCCGTTCCGTCGTCGACGTGAGCACGAGACCACGAGTCAGTCAGTCAGTTGGTCAGTAGGACTAGTAGTTAAGGCCTTCCACTATGTAGTCGATGCCCAATGTATTAAAATACTATCGGCTGGGCAGCGATGCCCTGAAAATTTTACTTGGCACCGGTCTCATAATGTTGCATTCGTAGTCTGACAAAAAATGGGACCCAGATGCTCTATTCACGTGAGTTTCCCTAGCCTGGTTAGCTCTCTGTAGTGGGCCATGAGCCGATTGTTTATTGCTTTCTACATTTGGCACCGACTAGGCATCGGAGCATCTACTTGCTCCGGTTCCCCGAAAAAAATTATGGCATCGGCTGGGCAACGGAGGACATGGGTGCCAAATAAATCAAAAGTGAATTTGGCACCGCTTTTAGCCTACAAAATGGAGGGCCTAAGAGAGTCAAAGTTAAGAGGGTCAAAGCAGGAGAGAGCCGAGCCGTTGGAATCAAATGCACCATGCATGTCTTTCACCTACCTAACGATCGTATTCGCATGCGCCATGATTGATTAACCACCGAGTCACTACCTCGCCAGTAGTCTGTCATTAGTAGGTGAAATCAAATTTTATTACTACACGAGAGCGTACAGATGGAGTAGTAGCACACAAAACTCATCAAGGGTCTTAATCTATTTTTATAGATCCCCGTCATCCTCAGCGCTTCCAGTACCCATGCGCGGCCCGACCAGACTGGCCCGCATGCCGAATAGGGCAGGAGGGGAGGCGCCGGATCGCGCGCACCGGCCGCCAACGACCGCCGGATCCCTCCACCCATGCGGCCGGGACACCAGATCCACCGTCCGCACGGCTGTTAGCTGGCCGTGCCTTGTCGATGAAGCCGCCGCTATAGATCCGGGGTTCCCCACGCAGATACAGGGCAACCGAGGCCCCGCCGCCACCATCCTTAGCGCCCCTGGGCCTGCTCGGCGGCTGCCTCGGACGGCGGCGATGAGGTGGGATGAGGTGGGAAGGGGCCGCGGCAGCGCAGCTAGGGTTCCCCGGCCGCCGCCGAGGGAGGCGACGAGGGGTTCGCGAGAAGAGGGGATCAACGTTTTTAATGCCCTCCCCTTGATTTTTTTTTACTTGTATACCATTTTTTATGAGTTGGCTGGCTCTTTCAGCACCGCTACGCTGTCTACGCCGTTCTGCCGTGCGATTTGATCCGTCGCGTTCGTCCTTTCGCCGGCCGATCACCTGGGCCGCGGCCGCGGGAGCGGTGGGACGCGTGCCGATCGGTAGCACCTCCCCGTTAAATTTGGTCGGTCTGACGAACGGGCGCTAGTGCTTCATCTCATGTCATGTCATGGCTTATCTTACGTGTCACCGAGCGTACGTACGTGCATGCCACCGCGTTCTTCTGGCACGCGTCACGCGCGCCATGGCCGGCGGACCGAGCGGTGGATATAGTAATCACACGTGCGGACCAGGATTCAGGAAGACGCATCAACCTCCTACGTCTCACCAAGAAACGCCATCGTTAGTTCGTTACGACGCGCGTTTTCATCTCTGACTCCTGGAGCATATATCGGTGAGGCCGGCCCACGTACGTACGCATGAGGTGCACCGCTTGTTAACTGACATCCTCATCGGTGGTACGTAACGTAAGGCGGTAAACCTGCTTCTGCGTTAGCGTTTGGGCACCCTCCGATCAGCTTGTTTGGACTGTGCTCACCGTCCGATCGGAACCACCGATTCAGACTCGTCTCAGACAAGGGCATGCGTCTATCTCTGATTAGGAAGACACGTACTTCCTCCGTTCCAAAATAGATGACCCAACTTTATACTAACTTTAGCATAAAGTTGTGTCATCTATTTTGAAACGGAGGGAGTAGTGAGCAAGACACGCCGCTCGCCTCGCCGCCGGCGACGACAACGGCATGCACGCTCCCTGCACTTTTCGAACGTCCTGTGCGTGAATAAACCTGGCACATGCAGTTCTTCCCTGAGCTAAACTGTAGAGTGAAACACGATATACTTTGCTCATGAAGCGCCCACGACGCTCCGACGGCGACGCGGGCATATCATATGGAGCTGGACGCCGTCGTCGTCGCTGACCGGTACGTACCTCTCTTTCCCTCCCTGTCCAGTCCTGTCGAGCGTCGACACAAATACCAGTGGCGCCGGCCGGTGGTCGCTGTCCTGAAACATCGCCACAGTCCTCGCAGTCGCGCGCGCACGGTCCAAATCGCGTGCACCAGATCAGGTACATATCCGCTCAGATGTAGATGGACGCAAAGAAAATTAACTAGCGATTAAGATCTGATGGGAAATAAAACGATCGAAAGCGGCATATGCAGCGTGCATGTGCTTTTTCTGGTTGCTTGTGTCTCGAAAGGACAGGAAGAGCCTCAAGCTTATCTACAAAGTTATCTACGGAACAAGAGAATTGAACCGCTTTATGTGAGCACAACTAATCATAATTCAACTCACTGTGGCATGTGCACGTTCTAAATCAGACCAGTTCAGCGAAATGCGGCATATATATATACTCGGGATGTATACCCCTCGGCCTAGTCGAATTGATGAACAAAAATAAATTAGCAATAACACTCGGATGAAAAATAGCATACTTTATTTTATTTTATAGTTTTATTATGATTGTCGGTGTAGGAAGTAAATGCATTAGCTATTTTTATTTTATTTTATTAAAATAGGACGATTTATTTGGCTTCTAAGGAAAAAAAGGGGGCCTTTAATAGAAACATTTGGGAAATGGCCAAACACATATATAAAACCAAATAACCAATACACATTCACATGAATACATGATTATTCCAAAATCATGCTAGAGTGAGATAAAACATAAGCAGATGAACGCAAGCGTTGTATACTGAAGAGAAAACAAGTAATTGCATGTACTTGCTCTATTTTAAAAGAGGGAAAAGGTGGTGTATTTATGCGTTTAAAAGACTGGAACACTATTATTGGCAACAGGTTTGTCTAGAGCACTCTGAACCTTAAACAAAGATTATTTAGCTACAAAGCTGAGGCGCGAACCGCTAGCCACCAAATTAAAGCTTAATCTGGTTCCCCTCCGTACATTCCAGTTGAACAGGCCTGGTGGCTTTCGTCGATGGTCCCTTTAGTTTGAGCACAACTTTATTCGTTGCTTCTCCTAAAACAAATTCTACGTGATGCATCAAGGAGTGTATAAACTAAGATAAGCTGATCATGCATGCATACGTAGTTGCTCTTCATCCACTGATTGTTTAGTTGGAACTACCTAAGAATAAGCTGATTAAGAATTGGCTCAGAATATCTGATGAGAGGTCAACTGAATTGGCATTACTGAACAACTCATATTTTTTTAGTACAACAAAGAACCTAATTTAATCAGGCAGTTAAGCAAGTGCAGTGCAATTAGAAGGCATTTCATATGCACATGGTGCTCCAGGTGAGCACCAATCCAATCCTGCAAGGCTAGCTGGATTATTCAATATTAATTAATCGAGCTAGACATGCATGCCAGATAAGGTTAATGTTGCAATTGTTTCCCTAGCAAGCTTAAGGCACACTTTGAGTGAGACAGTCTAAAGCATACTTTGAGTAAGACAAGTAAGCTAAGGAGTGGCTTCGGTTTTGAACACATACCATCTTTGTAGCTCAAATTTGGAAGGGGTTTTGTATGGCGCTTGCATGAATGAAATGGTGGGTCCCTGAGAGTCCAGGCATCAAGAATAGGCCGATCCCAATCACTCAAGGCAGAGAGCAGCATTACGTACCAAATCAAGTTCATACATACATTACATGGAGTGGTGGGGGCTATCAAGCTCTTATCTTTTCCCATGGCCGGTGCCATCGTGCAGCCCGGTCCCTCATCTTTACACCCACTCACTCATGAATCCACACCCACATTTTCTATATATACTATGATAATGGATGGATGTACCCCATCTCCCCTTCCTACCTCAGAAAAGAGAAAGAGAAAAGATAAGAAAAGAAAGGAAATGGAAGGATCTAAAGTGGAACCGTTTTCTAACCAAGGCATGCGATCTCGGGCCACAACGATCGGCCGGCATTCTGCGACTTGCTCGCAAAGTTTCGTGATGGTAGATAAACCCGGCCGGCTATCCAAGTGCTGCCAAACGGCTGGTGGCTCGTCACCTGTGTACCGACGCATGGGAGCTTCCGTGTGGCGTGCACTAGCCTTTGTGTCAGTCAAAGTCCCAAAGGCTCGAGAGATCTCGCAATTTTTCGGCCGGGCCACGCAAATCAGGACCGATCTGCAGTGCTATTATTATTTTTTCAAAGAGACATTGTATGTCATCTCAGGGCGAAAGTGCTATTGTGAGCTCGAGCTCACAGGCTCCCTTTGCTACAGTCCACACAAAAAAAATATTTAAATAGTTCAAAAAAATCTGAATTTTTTTGGCAACAAACATTGATATCTTTTTCACATGCGTGCAAAATTTCATGAAAAAATGACATTCATGCAGGTCTCGGAAAAAAAGACAAAATCGATGCTCCAAAATGTATCCAAAAACAGTTTTTTTAGAGCATGATTTTGTTTTTTTTGCCGGGACCTCCACAAATGTCATTTCATTACGAAAATTGGTACGCATGTAGAAAAAACATCAAAGTTTCTTGACAAATAATTTCAGATTTTTTTGAATTGTTTTACTATTTTTTCGGATTTTACTGTTCATCCAAGATCACTGGTGCCCGGGATCAATTCCTCCGTGTCCATCTCAGGGCTCCTTTGATTCAAAGGAATTCTATAGGATTTCTGGAGGATTGAAATCCTTAAGAATTTTTTCTATGTTGGTCCTTTGATTCATAGGATTGGATCCCATAGGAATTTTTCCTATGAAATCTTTTGTTCTACATTTCATAGGAAATCTAACATCCACTCCAACCTCTTTTTACAATTCCTTTGCTTTTCCTGTGCCATCAAACACTCAATGCTAATCCTGTAGGATTCCTGTGTGCATGCCACTCCAACCCTATATTTTTCCTATTCCTACGATTTGAAAATCCTGTGAATCAAAGAGGGCCTCAGATATAGGATTCTGCTGGATCGAATCCGATTGAATAATGCATGGTGCATTTGATTGGCAAGAGGAGTTGATGTGCGTGGAGGCTTAGAGGTCAAGAAATGACGAGCAGAGTTGGATGGTGTGTGTGTGTGTGTGTGTGTGTGTGTGTGTGTGTGTGTGTGTGTGTGCAGGGGCGGAGCTCTGTAGGGGCTAAACCGGGCCATGGCCCGCCCAGGAATTTAACAAAAAAATTTTTACCTACATGTCATCTTAGCCCAGCCCACGAACAGACACATCATCCCCATCCTCTCGTCTCAGGCACGCACAGGCACACGCTGAGACGCATCCTCTGATTCCCCATCCTCTCAGCTAGGTTCTCCGGATGTAGCCGCCGTGCACAGGGAGCACCACCGTCCACCGGAGCTTGTCGCCCGCTGTCTCGCGGAGCAACCGCCGGAGACGCCCGCGCGGCCGCGCCCCGCGGGGTCTCGCCTAGCCCTCGCCGCCTCGCCCCTGCCAGGCTCCCTCACGCCGTCGCCCGGTCGCGCCGCCCACTCGCCCAGGCGCCCACGACCCACTATCTCGTGGTTCGCGAAGCTACCGCCTCGCCCCTGGCCGCGGCGACGCCCGCCGGAATCTTGCGGCTGTTCTCCTCCAACTCCAATCCCCGGCTGTTCTGCTCCAACCCCCTGCCGCATCACTGCATCAGTGCATCCCACTTCACAGTTCACACACCGCACCAACCAGCAGGGCAACAGGGGAAGGTAATAATATTCCCCCAAATTCCTAATTTAAAAGGCAAAGCAATAGTCTGATTCTGGTCAGTTCCATACATCGAGTGATCAAGTCTACTACTGCTAGTGCTAGTGATAACTAATAGACTGATCTTGTGCAAATTAAACAGAGGCAGCAGGCGGGCAGAGGTAGTCATGGGCAAGGAAAATCGGACTCAGAAAAGAATTGATTTGGTGTTTAAAAGGAAAAGAGATGATACAATTGAAGTTGAGGAAGACCAAGTATTGCCCTTGCTTGAATTGGAACAGCAACAACCTGAACAACAACATAACCAAGATGGAGGAGTTCGAACAAATGAAGTTGTTACATTTCGGGGTATTGAGTTCTTGCAGCGGGATCCTGGATTGCGCCCTCAAATTTGGCAATATCCACCAGACCAGAGAGATATCGTCAGGAGAGCATATTTGATGTTAGGTCCTATGCAACCCCGTCTAGAGAACTATAAACCTTCTGGTGAACTAGGGCATCAACGCCGCTTCCAATATAGTTGGTTTGGTGATTTTCCGTCATGGCTAGAGTATTCAGAGGAGAAAAGTTGTGTGTATTGTCTATATTGCTTTGTCTCCAATAACAAAGAGAATACACGAGGTGGTTCTCATGTGTTCACGGTACATGGATTTGACAGTTGGAAGAGGGTTTGTGGGAAACATTGTGCATTCTTGACCCACATAGGATCTGGACCATGCTCACCACACAACAATGCAGTCACTAGTGGTCATGCCTTAATGAAACAACCATGCCACATAGAGAATGTTATGGCTGTGAGGGACAAGGAGAAGGTGGAAAGAAATCGTTTGCGGCTGAAAGTCTCAATTGCGGTTGTTAAGTGGCTTGCATTCCAAGCTTGTGCTTTTAGAGGGCATGATGAGAGACCACAGTCAAAGAATCAAGGAAACTTTCTTGAAATGGTGAAGCTTCTTGCAGAATTTAATCCTGAGATTGCCAAAGTTGTGTTGGGAAATGCTCCATACGGCGCAAAATACACATCACATGATATCCAGAATGAGATCTTGAGTATATTTGCATCTAAAATCAGGAAGCATATTCGTGAGGAAGTTGGAGATTATAAGTATTCTATTTTAGTGGATGAAACGTGTGATGCATCAAAGAGAGAGCAAATGGCGTTGGTTCTTAGGTTTGCTGATAAAGGTGGTATTTTGCAAGAGAGATTCTTTGATTTGATACATGTAGCGAACACGAGGTCTTTGACACTGAAAAATGAGTTGAGCTTTGTTTTGTCAAACAAGGGTTTTGATATTCAGAACCTTCGAGGACAAGGTTATGACGGCGCTAGTAATATGAGAGGCGAGTTAAATGGATTGCAAGCTCTTTTCCTCCACGAATGCCCATATGCTTATTATGTCCACTGTTATGCCCATCGCTTGCAACTTGTTCTAGTTGATGCATCTAAAGAAGTGGTTCCTATCTCCCAGTTCTTTCAGAAATTGATCTTTATCATAAACACGGTTGACTCATCTTCAAAGCGCCATGATGAGCTTCATCTTGCCCAACTAGTTGAACTAGAAAATGGAATCTCTAATGCTAGCATCGAGACAGGTCGAGGGGCAAATCAAATCCGCTCACTTAAGCGACCAGGAGACACAAGGTGGGGTTCTCATTTTGGTTCAGTTTATAGCCTTATGAAGATGTTTGGTCCAGTTTGTTCAGTTATCCAAGATATAGCCGCCGATGGATCAATTGGCTCAATTCGTGCAGATGCAGACACTTCTTTTGGCTACTTGTCCTCATTTGAGTTCATTTTTATCTTATGTTTGATGAAGGAAATCTTTGAAATAACAGAATTGCTTGGCCAAGCTTTACAAAAGAAATCACAAGATATTGTGAATGCTGTCCGCCTAGTTTCCTCAACAAAACAATGTCTTCAGGAGTTGAGATCAGATGATGGCTACCAAGTATTTATTACTACGGTTGTTGAATTTTGTGTAAACCATTCCATTGACATTTCAGACTTTGAGGAAACATACATCATGCGTGGTGGTCGTGCTCGTCGTCAACCTGATCAGTTCACCAAGGAGCATTACTTTCGAGTGGAAATTTTCTTCTCAACACTGGACACTCAACTATTTGAATTAAGCCGAAGATTCAATGATAAGGTAATGGATCTTCTAACCATTAGCGCCACCTTGATTCCTACAAACAAATTCAGAGGATTCAAAGCTAGTGATATATGTGAGATGGTGAAAAAGTACTACCCAGCTGATTTTCCCCAAGATATTTATGGATTACAACAGCAACTTAAGCACTTTGTTTCAGATGCTTCCAAGGATGATGATTTGAAAAACATATCTACCTTAATTGATCTATGTCGATGCCTTGTGGAGACAGGAAGACATACCGTCTACAATTTGATTGACAGATTACTTCGGTTGCTCGTTACCCTTCCAGTTTCTACAGCCAGTGCTGAACGCGCATTTTCTAGTATGAAGATCATTAAGACAAGATTGCGCAATAAGATGGAAGATGAGAATCTGGCTAATAACTTGTTAGTACACATAGAGGGTGGAATTCTGGAGAACTACAGTCATGAAGATGCCATTGCAGATTTTATAAGCACGAAGGATCGGAGAGTTGATTTCTAGTATGTGAGTAAGTCCATGTCTAATGTCTCGACACTTTTGTATTAGCTAAATCAATAGTGACTCATGGTTGAACTGTACTTTGATACATATATATTATATATATACATATTTGCTAGCTCAATCTTGTGTCCTGGGTGCTTGTAACATGTCCTTATGAGTCAGAATTTGAAAAAAAATTGTGCTCTTCTTAAGTCTGGCCCGCCCAACTTTTCCGTTCAAGCTCCGCCACTGAAGCCATGCATGTGAAAGAGTTGTCCTATATATCAGGCAATACATGAGAGGGAGTACAAAAGGCCAGAAATTCCAGTCACATAATGATGGCATCACTGAGATATAACAAAAGGGATAAATAAGAAACATGTCAAATGTAAATAGGTAAAATTTTCTTTGGCACCAACTTGTCGTTTCCATAGAAATGATGCTTTTCCTATAACATCTTTCCTCCAAGAAGGACATCCACATCCAAGGAGGACATCCACAGATGCTAGTTAAAAAAACTGGTCATTGTGCAAATTGAGCATGCTCATCAAGTAGGTAGCAAAATGAAATCTTAACATTGGAACAATGTGTATGATTGATACAACCAGGCATCATCTACCAAACCAAACCAAATACAACACCAAGACTAGAGGGTGGTTTCTAATGACTACATGATCATTGTTGCCAAAAGACAATTATGCTTCAGAAACAAGGTAAAAGAAACCACGACAACAACCAAGGGCTTTCATATGTCTTGGACAGTTGGTGATAAAGGAGACACATTACAAGTGCCAGCAAACATCACAAGGAAGATGGAGCACAAGTGGCCAGGAATTTTAGTACCATAACAACTGCATAACTGAAAATTCAATGAAAACGCGGCAACAAGTCATGCAAAAACTAAAAAGCTTTGGATTCCAACATGAACCAGAAAATAGCAAGAATAAGGGACTTCTCATTCATAACCCAAAATCAGTCCGAGTCCCCCTCCTCTATGCTTCCATGATCTCTGTATCTAGCTATACTTGTACAAGACCACTATTTTACAAGCAAAAAAATCATGTTGGTGAAGACAGCAAAAACCAACAGCAACGACTAGCACACCGATGCACTTGCAGTGGACTCGATACATCCACATGGACAAACAGGAGAAAAAAGCCGACTCCGCACAGATGCAAAGTAGTAGTGTACAACCAGAACAGAAAAGCATGGTCCAAATTAATAAGGATGAAGCTGCATGTTGGGAATCCAGAAACCCATTCACTTATGCAGTCAAATTCATTCCTTTATAAAGCAACCAACACATTCAAAATCATCCTGACAAGACAAAGCATCGCTCATATCAACAGATGTAAGGTCATCCTAAGTTTGA
>NC_041382.1:764823494-764838744 GCF_002162155.2 Triticum dicoccoides | reverse complement strand
AGAGAGAGAGAGAGAGAGAGAGAGACCGATTCCTTCCTTGTTAGCACTGCACTGGACACCTCGCACATCCACGTTGCGTTGGTGCGCGCTGGCTTTGGGTGCTAATGATTAGTGTTCCCTGCTTTACTTCTCGCATCACCATATCTGGATTCTGTAATTGAACGGCGAATGTTGCTCGACTGCGATCGGGGACTCGCGCACTGCGTACTGATGATGTTAGTTAGCGTACGTGGCGGAGCTTGCTGGAGTTTTGGCGTGAAGCAAATCTCAAAGGCTGAAGCTGGTCGCCCCAACAAAGAAATGATCGATACTCCAACAAAGTTCTCTCCTATGAGGGGGAAATTCTAGTCGAGATTTCAACACTGGGCTGTCCGTCCGATGCAAGTAGAGAGGTGGAAAACATGCGTAACAAACTGGCCTCCGTGCGGCAATTAACCATGTCCAGCCACAGACTTACAGTAGAGACGTGTTTCAGTTCCGAGCACCTGGCCGGCGATCCAACTAGCAACCAACAGTTTTGTTGACAGCACCTTGGATGCATCGTATGGAACATGAACACATACACAGTACTGATCTGCTGCTGCTTGGGTAAAGTATATGCACGACATGTGCTACCCTATCCCCAATTGCACTGCACTATGCTTGCGACTGGAGCTCTGCATGCGGACATGTATGATTTGGTTAGTTAATGAGGACTGCTTCAGGTAGTGGTATGACTACAAGAGACGCAATTGATGATCCTCGAAAAGAAAAAGATGCAAGGGGTGGTGGTAGAGACGGCTTCAACGACGGGTTCACGCACTTCGGTGAAGACACAAGATCTCTGATCCGGCTATGCTAACATGCGCTTGTGCCCTGTCCTTATTGAAGGTGATGGATTGAAGCTTGGCTTTGGTGATGAGAATTTTTCAAAATCAACCTTGGGTTTGACTCGTCATCATCAGCGCACGTGTGTAGGTGTAGTTTATTTTTCGTTTTGAGTTTCTATTTTATCATAGGGTTATTGACTGTTTGGTGGAGTTACTGTCGCAGGGCATGCGGCCTCAAATTTATTTTTGGTTTTATTTCCTGTAGATATTGTTCGGCTGCTGAATTTTGAATAATACTCCCTCCGTCCGGGTTTATTAGGCCTAAAGACAACTTCTCTTAGACCAAGACACATAGTAATTTGCTCACATTAATTCTTTTATTTCACTCCCAATGCACTCTCTCACATGCATGCAGCCAATGAAAAAGTAAACATGAAGTGTATTAATTGCCTAACCATGGCACCAACAACAATGACTTTCAATGCAACCAATCAAATGGTTGCATGCATGCATCTTTCCAAAGCGAGGCCTTATAAAAAGGGACATGCTTGTAATGCTAAGAGGCCTAATAAACCCGGACGGAGGGAGTAAATAATATATATGACTGGGTGCATCGCTTGGTGTAGAGATCGGGTGTTATCCTCCTTTTCAAAAGAAAAAACCCGGCCATCACGACAACTGACAATTAGCAAAAGGAGGAGACGACATGCAAATGGTCATCAGAAGAAAGCAAAACAGTAACAAATTGCAATGCAGGCAAAATAAAAGACGTGGCTGTTCTGATCCCGAGCTCATATAAGCTCGGGTGAAGAGTAAAATAAAAAGTGAAAAAGAAATTCAAACAATTCTGAATTTTTTTGGGGCCAAACATTGACAAATATTTTGATTGCCTGCAAAGTTTCATTATTGGATGACATTCGTGAGAACGTCACAAAAAAAGAGAAAATTGATGCTCCAAAATAGTTTTGAAAATTACATTTTGGCTGCTTAACCCCTTTCTGTCCTTGCCCCATGTAGTGGCTGCCTTTTTCTTTTGAGATGAGCAGAATTAAATATCATTGCCACTGACATTCAACAGATCAACTCATCCTATCAGCTTTGAATTTCTCTCATCGTTGTCTCCCTACTTTGCACAGTTGCAGTAGCTGCATGCCTTCTATCCATGGGCACATGCACCTAATTTTGTAGAGGCTACTGGTGCAACAACCTTGAATTCATGGATAGCCTCTTGCCAGACAAGAAGTGACAAATCCTAATGGTTAATCGCACTGTTCGTAACGTATGTGCATGTGTCGTGCCGTGATGGAGCTAGCTAGACAGGGAGTCTTTGTCTGTGCGCATTCTTAAATCTTAACTAGGTTTAGGCTAGCTGTCCTAGGCTTCAATTATGAGCACTAAACAATGGTGGATTTGAGATTAATTAGCACTCCACTGACCCTGCAAAAACATAGTAGGGGCACTGTTATGACGACGGCACAACCACAACAACCTGCATCCAATCGTTTCTGAAAATAGCAGTATGTTATTCGAAAATCTGCATCTGAGCATGGGCTCAGCTGCACCCGCTCAGAAAAAAATTCAAAAAAAATACTAGAAAAATTCCAAAAAATTCCAAAAAAAATTGTGTGGTAGATAATTTGATGCGTGACGTCTGCTCCAAATTTCATCTCATTTGGACATCTGAGCAATTCTGGGCAAAAAAGACAAATCGGGTCAAAACAGTTCCTGAACAGTAAACTATTTTACAGACCTCGATTTTGTCTTTTTTGCCCAGAGCTACTCAAATATTCAAATGAGTTGAAATTTGGAGCGAACCTCATGCATCAAATTATCTACCACACAAAATATTTTTGGAATTTTTTGAATTTTTCTAGTATTTTTTTTGATTTTTTCCATGAGCGCGGGTGCAGCTGAGCCCGGGTGCAGATTCGCCGCACTCTATGTTTTTCTGCTTGAATGGATGAGTAGCTTTTCTGTGCCGTAGTTCTCGTGCATCCATGACCGGCAAGCTCCCTCCCTCCCTCCTCTGCTTTTGTTCAAGTCTCGCAGCAATTGACGGGCAACTGGATCCATGTGCAAAATTTGTTACTCCGCCACGCCACGCTCGTCGCGCCGTCTCTGAAAATTCTAAACGCGCAGACTAATAGGGGGAGTTTACGGACCCAAAACAGTTTAATTGCAGCTGTCTAAAACGTCTTATAAAAATAAACAAAGAAAGTACTTCCTCTGTAAACTAATATAAAAGTGTTTAGATAATTAAAATAGTAATCTAAACGCTTTTACATTAGTTTATGGAGGGAGTACCATTTTTAATGAGTTGGGTGGCTGGCTCTTTCAGCACCGCTACGCTGTCTACGCCGTTTAAGTGCACCAGCGAAGAAAAAGTGCGCTGCATGCATATCGAGCAGCTCCGTACAACCGCCCAGAAGGCCCGGGAGGCGGTGCCGTATTATTTGATCTGTCGCGGCCGCGGGAGCGGGACGCGTGCAGATCTGGAGTACCTCCCCGTTAAATTTGGTCGGTCTGACGATGGACGATTAATCACGATGGACATGCGCCTCCTTCGTCGACAACAGCACAACACTCATCCAAAAAGCGCTAGTGCGTGCCACGCTCCATCTCATGTCATGGGCGACCTTATCTGTCACCGAGCGCACGTACGCCCATGCCACCGCGTTCTGCTCGGATCGCCGCCATGGCCGGCGGATCGAGCGGTGGATATAGTAATCGCACGTGCGGATCAGCATTCAGGAACACGCATCGGACGCCTACGGCTACGTCTCACCAAGAAACGCAATCGTCAGTTCATTACAACGCGCGATTTCATCTCTGCCGTGCTCTGACTTCTGGCGCATATATCCGGTGAGGCCGGCCGACGTGCACCGATTGCTAACTGACGTCCTGATCTGCTGGTGCTACGTAACGTAAGGCGGCAAACCTGATTTGCATGAGCCTTTGGGCACCGTCCGGGCAGCTAGTTTGGCCTGTGGTCACCGTCCGATCGGAAACATCGATCCGACTCGTTCCACAAAGTTCTAATGACTGAATGATGTAAAAAAAAAGTTGTAGTTACTGAATCAGCGCACTGTACACAGTACTACCAGTAGACTTGGCTAGCGACGTACTTCCTCAGTCCCAAAATATAAAAGTGTTTTTTACACTAGTATAGCATCAAAAACTCTTTTATATTATGGGACGAAGGGAGTAGTGAGCAAGACACGCACGCTCGACTCGCCGGCGACGACAACGGCGTGCACGCTCCTTCTACTTTTCGGCCGTCCTGTGCATCACAAACCTGGCACATGCAGTTTGTCCCTCGGTGCAACTGTGGAGTGAAACGCGATATACCCAGCTCATGAAGCGCCCACGACGTCCCGACGGCGACGCCGGCATATCATATGGAGCTGGACGCCGTCGTCGTCGCTGACTGGTACGTACCTCTCTTTCCCTCCCTCTCCAGTCCTGTCCAACGTCGACACAAATACCAGCGGCGCCGGCCGGCGGTCGCCACAGTCGCGCGCGCACGGTCCAAAACGCGTGCACGAGATCAGGTGCATATCCGCCAAGATGTATATGGACGCAAAGAAAATTAACTAGCGATCAAGCTCAGATGGAAAATATAAATCGATGGAAAGCGGCACGTGCAGAAGAGGCTCAACTTTATCAACAAAGCTATCAAGAACAAGAGAACTGAACCGGCTTATGCGAGCAGAACTAGCACTCCAATTCATTGTGGCATGTGCACGGTCCAAATCCTACCACCTCACGGGTAATGCAGCATAAACTCGGGATGAATACCCCTTCGCCTAGTCAAATTGATGAACAAAAAGAAATTAGCAATCACACTCAAAGATGTAGATGATAAATAACATCTAAATTAAAGCGCGGTAGCTAACGGGCGATTTTTATGTTTGTCGGTGTAGGAAGTAAATCCATTAGCTAGTATTTATTTTTAAAGAAAATTTATTAAAAATAAGAGAATGTATTTGGCTTCTAAGAAAAAGGAGGCCTTTATAAAACATTTGGGAGAATACCATCACATTTTTTTCCTTTAGCAAGGGGATGGTGACCCGAGCGGAAAAGCCGAGCGGCAACAAATCAGAAGGCGTGAGCCAGTCGTTCTATCAATAAATTCCTTTGTACGAGTAATTTGCATCAGGGTCAAACACAAATTTTATTCATTGTTCGCAATTATATAATTATACCCACACATTTTTCTAGGATTATCCTAGCTTTAATGATGGTGTGGCCTTCTTGCACCTTACTTTCTTATAAACAAGCAAATAGCGAAACATAGATATAAAGCCAACACACATTCACGTGAATACATGATTAAACCAAAATCACACTAGAGTTAGATAAAATACAAGCCAATGAAAGCCAGCGTTGCACTGAAACAAAAAAGTAATTGCATATGTACGTACTTGCTCCATTCTAAAAGTGGGGAAAGCTGGTTGTTTATGCGTTTGAAAGACTGGGACACTATTATTGGCAACAGGTTTGCCTAGCGCACTCTGAAGCTTAAACGAGGATTAATTAGCTACAAAGCTGACATGTGAACTGCTAACCACCAAATTAAAGCTTAATCTGGTTCCCTCCGTACATTCCAGTTCAACAGACTTTCGCCGATGCTCCCTTTAGTTTGAGCACAACTTTATTCCTTCCTTCTTCTAAAACAAATTCTACGTGATGCACCAACAAGTGTATAAACTAAGATAAGCTGATCATGCATGCATACATAGTTGCTCTCCATCCGCTGATTGTTTAATTGGAACTACCTAAGAATAATTAAGCTGATTAAGAATTGGCTCGGAATATCGGATGAGAGGTCAACTGAATTGGCATTGCTGAACAACTCATTTTTAATACTATAAAGAGCCTAATTAAATCAGGCAGTTAAGCAAGTGCAGTGCAATTGGGAGGCATTTCATATCCACGTGGAGCTCCAGGTGAGCACCACTCTGCAAGGCTACCTCAGTGGATTATTCAATACTCCCTTCGTCCCAAGATAAGTGTATCGACTTTGTAATAACTTTAGTATGAATTTGTACTAAAATTGAAACATTTATTTTGAGACGGAAAGAGTATTAATTAAGCGAGCCGGTCATGCATGCCAGGCAAGGTTCATGCTGTAGTTCACGCAAAAAAGAAGATTAATACCGCAATGGCTTCCGTAGCAAGCTGAAGGCACACTTTGAGTAAGACAGTCTAAAGCATACTTTGAGTAAGACAAGTAAGCTAAGGAGTGGCTTCGATTTTGAACAGAGACCATCTTTGTAGCTCAAATTTTAAATATTTTTGTATGGCGCTTGCATGAATGAAATGGTGGGTTCCTGAGAGTCCAGGCATCGGGAATGGGCCGATTCCCACCACTCAACGTACCAAATCAAGTGCATGCATACATTACGTGGAGTGGTGGGGACTATGAAGCTCTTATCTTTTCCCATGGCCGGTGCCATCGTGCAGCCCGGGCCCTCTTCTTTACACTCACTCACTCATTAATCCACACCCACATTTTCTATATATATTATGATAATGGATGGGTGCACCACATCTGCCATTCCTGCCTCTGGAAAGAGAAAGAGAAAAGAGGAGAAAGGAATAGGAAGGACCTAAAGTGGAACCGTTTTCTAACAAAGGCATGCGATCTCCGGCGACAGCGGCCCGGCGAGCGTTACGAGACTTGCTAAAAGTTTGGTGATGGTACATAAACACGGCCGGCTATCCGAGTGTTGCTAAACGGACCGTGGCTCGTCACCTTTGTACCGACGCATGGAAGCTTTCGTGTGGCACTGGCCTTTGCGGTAGTCAAAGTCCCAAAGATTCGAGAGATCTCGCAATTTTTCGGTTGGGCCGTGCATATCAGGACCGATCTCCAGTGCTACTACTCCCTCTGTCCCAAAATAAATGTCTCAAATTTAATTAGTATAATTAAGTGTCTCAAACTTAATTAGTATAACTCAAAGACTTTAAGTTATAATAATTAAGTTTGAGACACTTATTTTTAGGACGGAGAAAGTATTATATATTTTCAAAGAGACAATGTATGGCATCTCAGATATAGGACTCCACTCGATCGAATCGGGTTGAATAATGTATGGTGCATATATATGAGTGGCAAGGGGAGTTGATGTGGGTGGAGGCTGTAGAGGTCAAGAAATTGCGAGCAAAGTTGGCTCGTCTCTTTGGACAGAAGGATGCTGTTTCCTCTGCTTTTGCCATGGATGGGGTGTGTGTGTATGACCGATTCCTTCCTTGTTAGCACTGCACCGCACACCCACAAATCGCATAGCCACGTTGCGTTGGTGCGTGTTGGCTGGCTTTGGCTGTAATGATTAGCCTTCTCTGCTTTACTCCTGGCATCACCATATCTGGATTTTGTAATGGAACGGCGAATGGTGCTCGATTGCGATCGGGCCTGTTAGAGTTATGTCGAATATTGTGTACAAGATAGGTTACAGTTGAACTATGAGTTGTATTGTGTTTACATAGGATGTGGAGTCGTGTCCTAATAGGACACTTGTATCCTAGACCTCTTATATAGCGGGGGTAGACACACGATGTAACCTATGCCAACATAATAGCATGGGCACGCGGGGGAGCCGGCGGCGTGTGCCGGCGCCCGGGCGGCCGGGGTGCAGTATTGTGACGGTGTCATGGGAAGGAGCGCCCGGAGTCAGGCCCCGGGGATGTAGCCATATCGGTGAACCTCGTTAACAAATCTCGATGTCGTGCACGTGTGATTGCTTGGTCTTCGGATGATCGACGGTATGCCTCAGATTTATTTTAGCAAGTGGTATCATAAGCAAGGTTGTTCGGAGGCTGTGAATTGTTGATCTAGAGGAGGTGCCGGTGGCGATGGATCGATGCATCGTTGAAAATCGGATGTTGTGGCTTTTGCTCGGCGTGTTCGGCTGGCTGGTTATCAAGACGGACAAAAAATCGTGCGGGTATAGGCCGGCTTGAAACCGAGGGGATTTCGGGATGCAAAGTATCTGTGTCAGGCAGCGTGTAGCAATCGGAGTGAGTCAAGTGCTTGAAAGCAGATCGGGTCGATCTCGATTGATCGATAGCGTGGAGCGCTTGTGGCTAGTGTGGAGCAGCGCAAGGCGGCGAACGTACGTGGAGGCAAGCAAGAGGACAGCAGGTTCTCGAACTTTGTCCAGGAAGTGTGATGTTTGTGCGTTGCTGCTGCCCAGAAGCCAAGAGGCAGGCACGTGGGATCATGCTAGTACTTGGGATGTTGGCACGTTAAGTGAGATTTGTTTGGAAAAAAAAGCTACGTGACGGACTGGTGTTTTCCATCTGGATGAAGAGCAGGCAAAGCTAATGGACCTCTATACAGCTTACATATGCACGTGGTGGAGTCTGGAAATTTTCCTTTGATCTCTATGTTGGAGTGCACGGAGATTCTACTGAGGGGCTTTAACAGGCTCAAGCCCCCCCTCCAGCACTGTAAAATGTGTTTCTACTACTAGTTTTAAGGCCCAGCCCAACTATTTGCAGGCCCAATCCAACACATATTTGCATGATCCAGGCAGCCCAGCCCGTTCTCCATTTTTTTTCTAGATTCGCCACTGGGGCACGGGAAGGCTTATGAGGTAGGTTGGCTTCGTTTCTTCAAACACGTTGAGTACGTGGATGGTAGCCTGATGGTCTGTGGTGTGCGTGGCAAGGATAACGACATGTGTATAAGGCTTGTGGAGTTTGGAGCATGTCGTGTAGTCGGATAAGTTTGACTGGGTCGGACTAGATAGTCTGATGGATCGACGTGAGTCGGTTGGAACAAAAGACGGTGGTGGGATTGGTGACAGTGACATATGAGCGTGATGCTGATGGTGACCGACTTCTGGGCGTGGAAACACGTGGCACATGCCTGAGGGCTTGTGTGGCTTCGACAAGACTATGGCGCGGGGTTGATTCAAGGTGATATACACGGAGCTTGAAGTCGATGAGGCGCAGGGGTGGATTGATCATCTACCATGGAGTCATGTTGAAGGTGGAGCTGATTGAGGGGCTACGGCGTAAGTCGACAGAGAGTCGAAGCCTATTCAGCGGGAAAAAGCGAGTGACATGCAGTTCAGACTGGAGCCCAGTGGTCTGATGGAAGCGTGAAACTCATCATCAGTCGGTGATGACCGATGGTACTCTGCAGTGGGGGTTGAGTGGTGTGGTTTTGCGACCCTTGAGACTCGACCGGGACAGCGGAGGCTCGACGCGGTAATAGCGGCGAGACGTGCGGCGCGCATGGGACATGGAGACGGGCCAGGGCTCTGGTGGTCATACATGTGATGAGACAATTGCGAATTTGACTCGGGATGATTACAAGCAATGGTGAAATTCCTTCAAGTTTCAGACAGGCGGTCAAGAAAGGAGCGGTGATGTTGAGTTCAGGTAACTCTTATGTGTGACACCCAATATGTGAGTTGTTCATTTTCACGCAGGTCAGTGATCAGTGTGTGATGCGTTGAACGAAGCTCTGGAAGTTGGGAGCATACACTAGAGTAAAGAGGAACTTAATTTTGCTCGAGTGTTGATTGTGGTCAAAAAAAGAAGGGACTACAAGTTGCAGGTGAAGTCACATGGAGTCATTGCAGTAGCAGCGGTGCTCACGGGATAAGCTCAAGTCCAATGTACATGGAAGTTTGATGCATGGACAAATTCAGGGTGGTGGAGAATATTCGCCAAGGTGAAGTTTGTTAGAGTTGTGTCGAATATTGTGTACAAGGTAGGTTACAGTTGGACTATGAGTTGTATTGTGTTTACATAGGATGTGGAGCCGTGTCCTAATAGGACACTTGTATCCTAGGCCTCTTATATAGCGGGGGTAGACACACGATGTAACCTATGCCAACATAATAGCACGGGCATGCGGGGGAGCCGGCGGCGTGTGCCGGCGCCCGGGCGACCGGGGTGCGGTATTGTGACGGTGTCACGGGGAGGAGCGCCCGTAGTCAGGCCCGGGATGTAGCCATATCGGTGAACCTCGTTAACAAATCTCGGTGTCGTGCACGTGTGATTGCTTGGTCCTTGGATGATCGACGGTATGCCTCAGATTTATTCTCACATTGCGTATTGATCATGTTTTCTTTTTTGACCGCGATCATGTTAGTTAACCCTACGTGGAGTTTTGGCGTAAAGCAAATCTCAAAGGCTGAAACTGCTCACCCCAACAAAGATTTGGGCGCCAATGATTAGTGTTCCCTGCTTTAATCCTGGCATCATCATATGTGGATTCTGTAATGGAACGGCGAATGTAGCTCGATTGCGATCGGGCACTGCGTACTGATCAAGCTAGTTACCGTACATAGAGCTTTGGCGTGAAGCAAATCCCAAAGGCTGAAAATTCCCATCGAGATTTCGACACTGAGTTGTCCTATCCTATGTAAGTAAGTAGAGGGGGGAAACATGCGTAAGAAACTGGCCTCCGTGCGGTAAGTAATCATGTCCAGCCAGAGACTGACAGTGCACACAACACACAGGGACTACAAGCTCACTTGCAGTAGAGACGTGTTTCAGTTCAGAGCACCTGGCCGGTGATCCAACTAGCAACCAAACAGTTTTGTTGATGAAAAAAGATTTTCCTCGCTTTGTATTACAAAGCAACCAACCGATATAACCAACGATAGGTGCTAGAGTGGAAGCAGTACAGACACGTCGAAAAGAAATAAAAGGAACAAATGACGACAACGGCGGATCGACAAAAACGAAAAAGCCTTGCGACCACTGTGCCTACCGTAGATCTCCCACCAAGCTCCTAGACTCCGAAGCGCCGGTACCAATCAACACCTCCAAGAAGGGTCGCAAAGATGACGACACTGCCGCCAAGGGTTTCCCCCGGTACTCGAGGAGGGGAGAAGAAGGGTAGCCCCCGACGCCCTCCAGGAAGGTCCGGCGGCACCCTCAAGCGCCACCGCGTCGGTGCCGGCCATGCCGGCAGGGATTTCTCCCAATCCCAACTATCACCACGGGTGCTCCGGAGCCCACCATCAAACCGACCACCATTCTGCGCCAACATGATCTTGAAACTTCTCACGCCGTCTCACCACGACACCATGAAGTGAGGTCTGCGCACCGAATAAGAGAAGCTGGGACTAGAAGCAGCAGCACCGTCGGCACGCGGGAGGGCTCAACCTCCACCGTCTGCAGGGTAGCCGAGCGGATGCAATAGCAGGAGCATACTAGGCCCGTGGGTCCACAGGCCCGGCCGGGCCCTCCTAGGCCCGTAAAGCTCCCGCCTTCGTATTGCAGCAGGCACGCTATCGGCGTCGACACCCCCGGTCCGAGCTGCTCCTCTACCTCACCATGCAGAGACAACCAAGCCACGCCGGGGACCGACCCGCTAAGACCCAGATGGGGCCCGCAAGGCCCCGGTCTGAGCCGAGGACGCGCCGCCGGCTACCCCGCGCCATCACGCCGCCCCGCCGCCAAGAAGCAGCGCCGCCACCACGTCCGCCGCTAGCCACCTCGCCGGGTCACCGGACCGCTGCCTTGCCGGCGACACCGCCCCTCCCCCCGCCTTGGGACAGGAGGACGCGCTCGCGGGGAGAGGAGATCCCGCCACCGCCGGCACCACCCGGGCCGGAGCCGGGGGCTCCCGCCGACGACGACAAGGGAGAGGCTGAGGGAAGTGAGGCCGAGAGCAGAGGCGTGGGAGCCGCCCCGGCCGCCTCCCGGGGAGGCGGCGCGGTCACACGACCCCCATTTTCATTGAAAAAATAAAGTTGTTTACATGGCAACTAACCAACCGTTATATCACTAATCTATAACCGCATCAGTGAAAACACAAGATCTCTGACTAGGCTATGTTGACGCGCGTCTGCGTCGTGTCCTTTCTGAAGGTGGTGGATCGAAACTTGGCTTTTGTGATCAGAATCCCGAGATGATCCTTGGGCTTGACTCGTCATCATCGGCGCCCATGTGTAGCCTAGGAGCAGTATATTTTTCGTTTTAAGTTGGCATTTATCATAGGGTTAGTGGCTGTCTATTGCGAGGCATGCCATCTCGGGTTTTCTCTTTTGTTTTTTCCATATTGATATTGTTTGTTTCTAGATTTTAAATAATAATTAATATATGATTGTGTGCATCACTTGATGTAGAGATCGGATTTTATTCTTCTTTATCAAAGAAAAAAACGGCCATCACGACGAGTGGCAATTAGCAAAAGGAGGAGACAACACACACATGGTCATTAGAAGAAAGCAAAACGGTAACAGAATGCACCCATTGTGCAGGCCAAATAAAAGACAACCGTTGTTATGATCCCGAACTCATGTGAGCTCGGGTGAACAGTAAAATAAAATGTGAAAAGGAAATTCAAATAATTCTGAAATTTTTTGTGCCAAACATTGACAAATGTTTTGATTGCCTGCAAAGTTTCATCACCGGATGACATTTGTGAAAAATGATACCAAAAAGACAAATTGATGCTCCAAAATACTTTTGAAAATAATATATTGGCTGCTTAACCACTTTATTTCAGTAGAGCAGAGAATTTGGAATCAAAAGCACCATCTACTCATGTCAGTGGTGTGTCATTATTTATTGGATGAAATCAAAGGAGTAGTTACACGAAACCCAGATGCCCACCCATCACTTTGCATGAGCAAACAAATGCCATTTGATCGATGCGCTTTGTCGTTAATTTGCCACGCTCGTCGCGCCGGCTTACACTATCTTTTTTTTAACATCAGTACAGACATAAGCGCTCATGTTAAAAAAAAGTAGTGAGTATAAATATCCCTGACCTGATCCTCTTTCAGTAGAGTATACACTTTGTAGGTGGGTTGACGGGGCGCAGTGCTCTCTTTAGTTGAGCCGGTCGATCGTGTTCAGGCAGCGATGGACGGATCGCCTTGGCCGCGGCCGCGCCCGTGGGAGCGGTGGGCAGCGTGCGGTGCGGATCAGGAGTACACTCCCCGCGCCGGACGGGCGCCTCCTTCGTCATCCTCCAGAAGACGACCACACGTACTACAAATTCAAAGCTAGTGCGTGCGTTCATGCGTGGCCATGGCCTACGGATGGAGCGGTGGGCAGGTTGGTCGCACGTGTGCGGATAACGGGATAAGGAACGCACATCGTCGTCCTCGACCTGGACGGACGCCAATCTTCTCATCACCATACAGCGCCGCCGTTTGTTCGTCACGGCGCATGTTTTGCTTTGGGTTCTGGAGCGTAGACGAGGTCGCCACGTACATACAGTACGTACTATTTTTTTTAGGGGCACGTCACGTACATATACATACATATGAGGTGAACCGGTCTGCGGCGCGCCGACTAAGACCTGATCGTCTCCGATAAGGAAGCTAACCTACTTTACTTTGGTCCTTTGGGCACCGTCCGATCAGAAGCCATCGGTCGTATCCGTCTCTGAGAAGGAGACACCCACGCTAGGCTCGCCGCCGACGACAACGCCATGCACGCTACCTCTACTTTTCTGCGTTTCAGACCGCCCTGTATATCATAAACCTTTTTCCCAAATTTTTCTCGGTGCACGCGCATCATCTGGACGAAACGAACGACCGATCTTGCATGCATCTATATGTGTTAATTTTTTTTGTCTTCTAATGCATGTGGCTGTTAGTATTAAATGCGAACACAGTGACTACCATATTTCGAAAAAAAACATATCTATACACATTTATTTTGGAGTTCTAAATTTTAAAAAGTCATATCTTTCAAAGAGTCTACAGGTTTCCGGCGGCCGCCTCATTGCCTCCACATTGTCGACCCTTCTCGTGGACCTACGCTGCAACGCCGCCGGATATGCCCGCCGACCGCCACGCGCCCACATCGTTTTCCTAGACAAGCCCACGAGCAGAACGACCGGTCAATTGCTGATGTGCTAGCGTTATTTTGGAAAAGGGAAAATGACTATGACTATCCCACGAAATCAAGGGTGGATGATTGTATACTGCTACCTTCCATCTTTTTCTTGAGACATTGCTAGCTAGCCCCCATCTAACAATTACAGGGTATCATAAAAAGGCTCCTAAATCAAAGTTGACAAAAGGGAATTGATCTATTTCATCCGGCTGTTTACAGCCACCGCGGCAGCGCCCCCCGTGCGTGACACGCGTTACTTGGGCTGCACGCACGTCTCGCTCTTCCTGTATTCCTTATCTCGAATATCAACCATCCCGGGTTCTTTGCCACTACACGACGCGCCGCAGCTAACGGCACGAGGCTGACGGAAGCCGCCGCCCACGGAGCACGCTGGGATTGTGCCTGCAAGGAACTGCCACAAACGCTCGTGTGAGCTCCGTGGATCAAATCCGCCATGGCCACCGTTTGGTGCTACAAAATGAGGTTGCTGCGAGCGAAGGGTGGCCGGTGACACTAGAAGTCGACTGCTCGGGTGCTGCAAGGCCGGAGGTCGCCGTTGTGGTTCACCACTCTGCTGCCAGCGGTACTGCAGGCAGGCCGCCGTGGGGCACTAGCTGCTAAAGGTGAAAACCACCGCCAGGGTGCTACGTAAGGGCGGAGGCATGGGGTGCTGCTGCTGCTGCCACTCATTAGACTGCCGGTGTTGTAGGTCAGGTGCTCCAAGAGCTACTCGCTGGCTGGAGCACGCCAATGCTGCGAAGCTACTCACCGGGGCACCGGATGCCGGTATGATGCAATGACACTGCCACGACACCGGTGATGCTATGAGGAGAGGTGGGATGTTTTGAGGTGTGCTTTTTCAACGGTCGTGGTAATGCTTCGATGAACACGACACATTGCCACAACAATGAGGGTGGTTTCGATGGCGTCGACGGTCACAAAGATGCTTCAACGAGCGCGCTATGGTTGAGGCATGTCTTGACGGCGTTGACGATCATGACGATGCTGCGAGGCGTGCTTCAATGACCGTGGTGATGATTTGACAACCACTGCGATGAGGCGTGTCTCAACGGCGTCGACGGTCACGACCATGCTCCAATGCACACTTCAATGATTGTGCTGATGCTTGAGTGACCATGGCACCTTGCCTCGGCATCAATGGTCGTGGCGATGCTGCGAGGCGTGCTTCAACAACCGGAATGATGCTTTGACGACCACGACGACGAGGAGGTTGTCGATGACGTCGACACCGCGGCGATGCTGTGAGGCATGCTTTAATGACCGTGACGATGCTTTTGATAACCAAGGCGATGAGGCGTGTCTCGACGACATCAACATTCGCAACCATGCTGTAAGGCGTGCCTCAATGGTTGTGGTGACGCTTGGGTGACCACAACACATTGCCTTAATGACGAGGGGTTTCGACGGTATCAACATTCACGACCATGTTGTAAGGTGTGCCTCAATGGTTGTGGTGATGCTTGGGTGACCACAACACATTGCCTCAAAGACGAGGGCCGGGGTTTCGACGGTATCAACATTCACGACCATGTTGTAAGGCGTGCCTCAATGGTTGTGGTGATGCTTGAGTGACCACAACACATTGCCTCAAGGAC
>NC_041382.1:764756968-764823466 GCF_002162155.2 Triticum dicoccoides | reverse complement strand
GGTATCAACATTCACGACCATGCTGTAAGGCGTGCCTCAATGGTTGGGGTGATGCTTGGGTGACCACAACACATTGCCTCAAAGACGAGGGGTTTCGACGGTATCAACATTCACGACCATGCTGTAAGGCGTGCCTCAATGGTTGGGGTGATGCTTGGGTGACCACAACACATTGCCTCAAAGACGAGGGGTTTCGATGGTATCAACATTCACGACCATGCTGTAAGGCATGCCTCAATGGTTGGGGTGATGCTTGGGTGACCACAACACATTGCCTCAAAGATGAGGGGTTTCTACGGTCGCGACGATGCTGCTAGGCATGCTTCAACGACCGCGGTGATGCTTTGATGACCACGACGACGAGGCATGTCTCGACGGCGTCGACAACCGCGGCGATGTTGTGAGGCATATGCTTCAATGACCGTGGCTATGCTTTGACAACCACGACGATGAGGCGTGTCTCGATGGTGTCAACGGTCTCGACCATGCTGCAAGGCATGCTTCAATTGTTGTGGTGATGCTTCAGTGACCATGATACATTGCCTCAACGATGAGGGTAGAAGAAGCTGTACCAGGTTCAACGACCGCGGCGATGCTTTGACGACCATGACATCGATGGTCGTGGCGATGTTTGCAAGGCATGTTTCAATGATTGTGATGATGTTTTGACCACCATGACGATGTGGCGTGTCTTGACAATGTCATCGGCCGCAACCATGCTGCGAGGCATGCTTCAATGACCACAACACATTGCCTCAACAATGAGGGGTGTCGCGGCGGCGTCGACGACTGTGACAATCCTTCCACAACGACGACGACGTGGACGACTGCGGCGATGCGTCAACACGTGGTTAAATGGCCGCGGCAATGCTTCAACGGGCAGGAGGACGAGGACTGTTGCGTTTGATGCTGCGGCGATGCCGTGAGGCGCGCTTCAACAGCCGTGGTGGTGCCTCGACAGCCACGATAACAAGACGTGCTTTGATGGTCATTGCAATGCCTTGAGGCATGCTTGGACGGGTGCGATGCTACTCCAAGTCGTGTTACATGGGGCATAAGTTGATCCGCTATTGTAAAAGATGTGAAGAGGATCATCAGTCGCACACATGTAGAAAAGGACGAGCAGTCTGTATGCTAGAAAATCAGAGGGTCACACGCACCCCTGTATCAGACGGCTGTAGACGCGGATGATTTTTTGGCCTCTACAGCCGGATGCCGCCTAGCACTGTCCTTGACAAAACCGAACATGAAAGAGGTACGCATGTTGGATTTCTAGAGTGGGTGTGGAGGAGGGGGAGGGCAATGGCCCCGTTTTACCCTAGGGAAGATGTTAAATTGTATCTAACATCTATCTTGTATATGTTTAGGGTGTGTTTGGTTGCAGTTATGGACTGAATGTCAAGGGTCTGACCCGTTCTGAGGCCTCATTCTCGTGTTTAGTAGCTACCTAGGAATAGCCACACAATATTCCGTGGGATTCCTTCCAAGGTCACACGAGGGGTTTATCCAGATTCGGACCTCCGGAGAGTAATACTCTACATCCTGATGGTTTTGATAATTCATAAAGAAGGGATACCTCTTGCGAGGGGTTACAATGGTGTATGAGATTGCTACCGACAGTTCCCCTGTATGAGGATAGATGATCACAGAGTACCCTAGACTTCTCTTTATATTGGTCAGAGAGGTCTAGGGTTTTTACACGTCAGATGCAATCTATGGTGCAGCCGCCCTCTAGCCTTGGGCGTCAAGAAGGTCATCTTGCCTCCTAGGTTTTGCACCGTGTCCTGGGCCTTGCTGGGCCTATTGGGCCCCATTGTGGTTGATGAGGCCGGGTTCATGTGCGTCGGCCACCCCCGATATAGGACTCCGTCAGTAGTCCCCGAGCGTGCCGGAGGGTTGCAAGACCTCCGGTGGGCTCCTTTGTTGTCTTGTCTCCCTGAGGCCCGGCCGTGACGTTGTCGTCTTGATAGCTTGTGGGAGTCTTGACGCCTGCCCCTTGGGGGACGCCGTCAATGGTCTGTCATTATTTATTGGATGGAATCAAAATTTCTTACCCCAGAGCGTACGGATGCAGTAGTTACACGAACTCCCAGCTTCAGCAATTCACTAACAAGTCACGGCGGGCAGATTGGCAAAAACGACAAATTTGACCTATGAACGAAAAGAATTCACAAAATGAACTGTGTTTGAAAAAATTTCACTCCACTGATCCTTTAGTGTGACACCCGACAGTCAAGCGTCACACTACATTGTGCAGCGCCTAACTGACAGGCACTACACGCCTGTCTAACGCCGCACTCCAAATTGTCTAAAAATTACTAAGTTAGTGTGCAACGCCTAAGAATTAGGCGCTACACTATACGTTTGGCGCCGCACTATTTGCATTAGGGCATCTCCAACAGGTTGTATGTTAGTCTTGTTGGTAAAATGTTCATGTCATCGACCAACAAGGTATCATACAACTACTCCAATGGGTTGTATGTAAGATATCCAATAGATGGTGAGACAATAAATGTGATTGCTCTCTATTTCACCTTGGAGCTTGTGCAAAGGTTGTTGATTAATCTACATACAACTTTGCTCTCTCTCCGTATTTAATACATGCCACATCATCACTATGTCCTAAGTGACAAATTTACCAACACCTATCTCACAACTGTTGGAGATGCCCTTATCCGTGCCGCGTTTTAGTTTTCTGTACCGTGGCAGGGACAGGCCTGCCGCTGCTACGGGATGCTCGTCAGCAGCGTAGCTTGCTTTTGTCAGTGATTGTATAGTATGGTCTACTGCTAGCTGCTATAGTATGCTAGCCGGCTAGGCTGGACGAGGTATATTTTATCTTTTTCTTGTTTCTCCAGTAGATGTTTGCTCCCCTCCCATGTACGGCGCTACAACATCTTTCTTGGATTTCATCAACTTTTGGATGTTTCTACCCTCTCTTTACCACTAGTGGCGTTTGCTACATAATTTGATTCTAATTCATCTATCTACGTTACACCCTCTGCACTGCTGCATACATGCAAGTAGTGTAGCGCCTAGCGCTTAGGCGTTGCACATTGACTTAGTAATTTTTAGCTATTTCGGAGTGTGACACTAGCCAGATGTGTAGCGCCTGTCAGTCAGGCGCTACACAGTGTAGTGTGACGCCTAGCTATTGGGCGCTACATGAAAGGGTCAACGGAGTAAAAAAATTTCAAAGACAGTTCACTTTGTGAATTCTTTTTGTCCATAGGTTAAATTTGTCGTTTTTGCCGGGCAGATTGGACTTTCTGCTGCTCTCTCGCATGCTTCTGTTGCCGGCAAATTTGACAATTTTGACCTTAGGACGAAATCAATTCACGGAATGAACTGTCCGTGAAACTATTTCACAGCACTGACCCTTTTGTGTAGCGCCCGCCACGCAGGCGCCACACCCTACGGTGCAACGCCCAGCTCTGGGGCATTGCACGTCTGTCCACCGTGGCAGCCCTTGGGCCCGCACCCAGTAGTGCAGCGCCTCCGAGCTAGGCGCCACACATGTAATGTGCAGCGCCCGGCCCGTAGGCGCTGCACTGTGACTTAGATGCCAGCTGCCCCCTCCCCCACCCCACCCATTCGTTCCAGCAGTTACAGAACAGGCGCGCCGGCGGCTTCCTCCTCTCCCCCTCTCAATCCCCTCTCCCAAATCCTTCAGATCCGACGATTTGGTCCGTGCATTTCTTCACCAATCCATCCTAGAAGGTACTCTCCTCCGATCCCCTTCTTTCTATCCATAGAAAATATGATATTTTGAAGATTTGGGGAATCCTTGTTTGATTAGATTAGATTTGAATCTTGTATGTATTAGAACTTTGCATGTATTACAACCCTTGTTTGTTTGATTTGTGGAACTCTAGTTTAGTTTATGGAAGAGTTATTTGTATGAAGTAGGCATAGTTTATGGAAAAGTTATTTATATGAAGTAGGCCTAGTTATTTGTGAAATCCTAGTTTATTAGTTTTGTTTGATTTGATATGGTTGGATACATAGATTGGTACGGTTGCATCTAGTAGGCGTACTTTAGTTTATTTGTATTCAAAAGATAATCATGTTGACAAGAAAGCTTTCTTTCAAAATTGATAGCATGGTTTGGCTTCTCGATGATCACTGGGAAAACAACACCGGTCGTACGCTATGGCGGTGGAGCAGCGGGTAATAATGAAAGTGGCCTGTTTTATGAATTTCGTATTTATTTCAAACACAAATGCCCCATATGTAATGTTATGAATTGTTTGTTTGTAGGAGCTTGCACCTTTGAAGCTTCGTTCTCACGGGGTCACCCTTGGGTGGATGCTCTATGATGAGCGATACACACCGTATGTAAGGGAGACAGGACTTCTCCCTTTCGTTCATATGGTCAGACGGTCGACGCCACCCAACAATGCTCCAGCACTCACCGCGCTTATTGATCATTGGCGGCCGGAGACACATAGTTTCCATCTCAGACCGGGGAGATGACAGTGACGCTCCAGGATATTGCTATGATCACCGGTCTTCCTATCGATGGGAATCCTCTATGTATGAGCACCGATTCCGATGGGTGGCGCGCGCAGATGCATGCCCTTATCGGTATGGTTCCTCCGGAGCCTCCGGGACCAGCAGTAGAAAACAAGAAGAAGGAAAGAGTCGCAGCCGGTGCTACTTTCACGTGGATTACTGAGCACTTTGGTACTTGCCCACCGGAAGCTGATGAGGACATGGTCAAGACATATGCTCGTGTCTACATGTGGTATGTGATATCCAGGACTATGTTTGCTGATGGCACAGGCAAGAATGCTCCATGGATGTGGCTGAAGGCGTTGACCGTCTTCGATAGCAATTGGAGTTGGGGTTCAGGGACACTGGCTTACTTGTATAGACAGGTATGAAGTTGTTTCCTTTTCACTTCATTGCTACATTATGAATGCGATCTTGCTCTTAATTGAACCATGTTCTCTTTTATGTGCAGATGGACGAAGCCTATTGTAGGTCATCTGGAGGTATTGGTGGTTGTTTGCTCGCACTTTCCATATGGAGCTGGGAGCGTTTGCCAGTTGGACGTCCGAGGAAGGTGAAGTACGATGATTGGGACGACAAAGGCGACCTACTACGGCAACCCACTTGGGCTTACAAGTGGGATGTGATAAATGAGACGACAGATGATCCCTCGGTCATGTACAAGTTGTACCAGAGCGAGCTTGACACGATCACGCCTGAGCAGGTGAATTGACATTGCATAAGTGATTATGATGCTTCTATTGCAAGTCGATATCAATTTTGCATTCTATCCCATTTTGCAGGTGATATGGGAGCCGTATGGAATAGGAGATAGTTTTGGTAACCCTTTAGAGTTCAGGTTGAATCCGATGTGCACTAGGGATAGGGATCTATCGCGTATGCGGTGCCCACTCATATGCAACTGGGCGGTTGAGCTTCACCTCCCACATCGAGTGCGCCGTCAGTTTGGTTTGTTCCAGGCACATCCACCGGAGTGGGAGGACACGGACAAGTTGTTGCACGCGTAAGATATAATTAACCTTGAGTACTTAGCAGCTTCTCGGCGGTTTCGATGCTACTAATATTATGTTTCTAACTTGCAGGTTGGATAGGAAAAGGAGCGGAAGATTAGTGTGGAGCAAGCTAGGGCTGGAAAAGGAGTCCAGCTTCGTGAGCACTGCCCTGTAGTGTTCAACAACTATCTCACATGGTTTCTTGCAAGTACCCGTGTGGAGGTATGCAAGTCGGCGTATGCTGAGGATATTTTGGAAGAACCCACTGTTTTTGATGAGGTAGCCCAACACCGGTACAACGCATTAGTCAGGAAAGGCAACTCAGTGATCCCTTCAGCTCCAATGATGAACTTTGTGGTATTTGCCCTCTTTGCTTTTCATTCACACTATTCACATCTTCGCTTGCCTAACACGTTAGTACCATTTCTGTTCATAGCGTACCCAGATCAAGAAAGCAGCTGATGAGACCGAGACTATTCTTGAAACAACCCCGGCTGGCAAAAGCGATGGAGAAGGTGCACTTCGAGCATTCATCAAGGTTCACATCTCCTTCAAACTAGCACTTAACATGTGTTGCTACGTTCGATGTCTCACTCACTTGTACATGTTGCAGCGCCAGGGCAAAAAGTTAAGGCGGCTATCAAACCTTTTTGGTTTTCGTGACCCCGAGTATGTATTATCACCAGAACGGTCTAGGTCGGCGACACCATCAGATCCCGCTTCGGGCCAGAGCCATGGTGATCATTTGGAGGATGAGGATGTGGGTGTGGTCACCCAAGAGGTATAGCATGAGCATATATATCCAATTGTTAATGCATTGCTAACTATATCCTCACACACGGTCTTTCCATATCTTTTATTGATGCATAGGTTGTTGATGATGATATGACCTTGGGGACGTACCAGGTTAGGTCTGCATACATGCTAAAGCCTAGGACGCGTATCAACAAGTACACATCTAAAGACTTCACCCAAAGAGGCAAAAGGACGGTCGGCACCTCGCGGATGGCGGCTTTGGATGACTATTTGGATGACGATGTCGATGACGTGGAGGAACCGGAGCCGGAGCGGGAGCGTGTTCCTCTTCCTAGGAAGGTGAAGAAGTTAGCTAGCAAGGGGGGGGGGGCAGCCAAAAAGCGCTCAAGGAACTAGCTCTTCTTAGGAACCAGCCATAGTCCTTTATTTGTAATGTCGGTGAACTTGGAGTTGTTATGTCGGTGAACTTGGAGTTGTGGTAGCTCTATGTTGAACTTGATCCTCTTTGTATGTCTTAGTTATGTTGAACTTGGAGTTGACGTCTTAGCAATGTTGAACTTGATCCTCTATGTTGCACTTGTTGTCTTAATAATGTTCAATTGTGACTGAAATGTGAACTTAAAGTTTTTGACTGCTTATTCTACAGCCGCTGCAGCGCCTAGCCTGGAGGTGCCACACTGTTGTTTGTAAACGGGCTCAATGTTGGCCTCACTTCTTGGGTCAAAAGAGGTTCAACAATTTCATCTCGCTTCAAGGGTGGGGGGCTACTAGCAACCAGAGGGGAGGGTTTCCGGTTCAAGTCCAAATGCAAATTTGAATCAACCTTCTTCGTTGCAAATAACTCAAGAGCCTTGTCAAGTGAATCGGCCACCGTTTCCTTGTATGCAACCCAACGTTGCTCCGAGTTGATACGCATTGTCTTCCAACGGATGTGCATTCCAAAACCTACATTATGCCTTCCCTCCAACTCAACAATATCACTAGGGTCCATCCAATTCAAATCTTTCCTCACTTGTTGCAAGAGCTCCGCATAGCTAGGACCACTATCAAACACCATATCAAGCTCATCCGGATCCGGTTCAATATTGCCTTTCAAGAAGGCGTCTTTGTCCCCATGATGAACAAACACACATGTTCTTCCCATCCCTATAAGCATTCAAACAACACAACGTAACATTGCTTCCATGAGTACTAATTTAAGGATTAACACGGAATACAAACCCTAATATATATATCAAACAACAACCCTAACCTTAACCATAACCCTAACCCTAACCATAACCCTAGCACCAACATAAGAACACCCATAAGAATAACCCTAACATACTAACAAAGCCTAATCATAGGAAATTGGCAAACAAAGATCTCACATCTCCATGCAAATCTCTAGATCCAAACAAAACTAGGGTTTCCCCAAACTAGCATTACTTGGATCAAAACAAGGGGATCGGAGAAGATTACCTTGAGGGAGGGTATGACTTCGAAATCCACGGACAAATTCTTCAAATTTGCAAGATTTGGGAGAGGATTTGAGAGGGGGAGAGAGTGGGAGAGGGGGCAAAGCTTGGGTTGGGGTGTGTGGGGTGGGGGGAGTGGGGGAGGGGGGCCAAGCCGCTGGATAAGTCACAGTGCAGCACCTACGGGCCGGGCGCTGCACATTACATGTGTGGTGCCTAGCTCGGAGGCGCTGCACTACTGGGTGCGGGCCCAAGGGCTGCCACGGTGGACAGGCGTGCAACACCCCAGAGCTGGGCGTTGCACCATAGGGTGTGGCGCCTGCGTGGCGAGCGCTACACAAAAGGGTCAGTGCTGTGAAATAGTTTCACGGGCAGTTCATTCCGTGAATTGATTTCGTCCCAAGGTCAAAATTGTCAAATTTGCCTCTGTTGTCATGGGAATCGACACGCAAGCCAAGCCAGGTGCCCACCCCCATGCAAGATTCCCCATCACTTGGCATCGCATGAGCGAACAAATGCCACTGGAAGGATGCGCAAAATTGTTAATCTTCCACGCTCGTCGCACCGCCTCACGCTAACGACAGTATATATATCCCTGACCTGATCCTCTTTCAGTAGGAGAGTATACACTTTGTACGCGGGTTGACGGGGCGCGGTGCTTTCTTTAGTTGAGCCGGTCGATCGTGTTCAGGCAGCGATGGACGGTCGGATCGCCTTGCGGCCGCGGGAGCGCTGGGTTGCGTGCGGTGCGGATCAAAAGCTAATGCGCCTCCTTCGCCATTGTCCAGAACATGTACTCCTTCAGTTTCAAAAGCTAGTGCGTGCGTGCGTGAGTGGGCATGGCCGGCGGATGGAGCGGTGTGCAGGTTGGTCGCACGTGCGGATAAGGAACACACATCGTCATCCCCGACCCGGCCTGGACGGACGCCTATCTTCTCACCATCGGACGCCACCGTCAGGTCGTTATAGGATGCACGTTTTGCTGGTGTCGATGGAGCGCGAGACTCATGAGACGCGCTGGCGTGTCCCGTACGTCGCTGACCTTGTCACGACACGCGTTCTAACCGCCGCCATCGGCGAGATCGTCCTCCGGCACGGCGCGCTCCGGATGATACTGGTTGACACGTGGGGTGTGACGGTGGATGCGCGATATCTACACGAGGGAGAGCGCATCGAGCCGGATCGGATAATTCCATTCCCGTGTCACCGAGCTAGGGTGAATAGTGCACCATGCACGGAGACTCGCGAGGTGGGGACGTGCATGCCGGTGGAGGAGGGGAGGGGCCATGCAGCGGTTGGATGCGGTACATCTGGCAGCGCGAGAGAGGCGGATCCATGGCGGTCTCACCGCCATAGCGGGCCCAGAGATCAGGGAGGGGCCGCGGGGTGCGGAGAGGGAGCAGACGCATCATAACCCCCACCCCCACCTACCCCCATTATTGAGAGCCGTGATTCTCATCTCGCTCCGCTTTTCGGGCATCTATGGGAGAAATCTAGGGTTTGCGTTCCTCTTCTCCTCCTACGCGAGATTCCTTCGGGTGGTGGCGAGGCAAGGTGGGCGGCGACGAGCGCTCGTTCGCTCAGGTGGCGGGTGCTCGCGGGCGTGGGCACGGTGCCTCATCCACATCGATGGGGGATCAAGCAGGAGGCAGATCTGGCGGGTGGCGCGATTCTTCGATGCGCGGTGGGTTCAGCGGGGGGCGCAAGACGGCGCAGGCGACTTCCTCTCGCCACATGGTGTGGCAGCGCCCAGATCCGCTGCCACCATCATCTGGGGGAGCCGGATCTGGCAGAGGTGCCGACGACCGATGGGAAGCTGCGGCAAGGGCGATGGGCGGAGATGCCTAGGCGCGGGCGAATACGACGATGTCGACGGCCCAGACAGCTTCATCGGCTGCGGTGGATACTCCAGATCCAGCGGCCAAGGCCAACGACAAGCTCTGCCTCAACTGCAATCTCCCAGGTCATTTTGCTCCTCGCTGCCCTACTGTTCGCTGTGAAAAATGCAATAAGCTGGGACATATGGCACAACTTTGTCAAAATCTAAGGCCATGGGAATGCATTCCTTTTATGTGTGGTTTCCAATCTCCTGGACAGGGTTTTTTCTATATCCCTGATATGTGTGCTGCTAGGAAAAGTGAGAAAACGAACAATGTAGTGATTAGAATTGTGGAGGAGAGTGCAACAGCTAAAGAAATTGAATCTGAATTTAATGGGTTCTTTGCTCATAAGCCCGGAAAGAAAAAATGGAGCTGTACTGCTCGTCCCATAGGCCATAATCAATTTGTTATGAGATTTCCTAATGCTAGTGAGGTGGAGAGTGCCTGTTGCTATGGGAAACACCTACCTGTGAAGGATGGGGCTGCGGTGGTCAATTTAAAACCCTGGTCCGCATCTGTTGGTGCTAAGGGGGAAATGGAAAAGGCTTGGGTTAGAGTTAGCAACATTCCTTTAGAGAAGAGATGTGCTGAACATGCTGCATATGCAGGAGCACTGGTAGGCATCACTCTTGAGATTGATGAATCTACTCTGCATAAACCTGAGTACGTTAGAATTCTCTTGGGTTGTAGGGAGGTGAGAAAAATTCCCCCTGCCGCTGAGGGCATGTTGGGAGAACAGTTCTATGATTTTTATTATGAGGTTGAAAAAATTGTGACGGGGGGAGGAGAGAAAAATCAGACCTCTGTCACTGTGGATAGCAGTGCATCTCCTTCCTTCCCGAAGAAAGCCAGGATGAATTCCTATCCTGCCTCTTCTGATGGACAAGGGGAAACCAGTGCATCTGTGATGGGAAATTTTTCTTCTCAAAACTATGATAAGGGGTCGCAGAGATTATCTGCAGTGGCTGAGAGTGAGGAGGAAGGGGAAAGTGATGAGAGGAATCATACGGAGCTTTTGCTCGAAACTATGGCCAGGGAATATGCAGCTGATAAAATGACTTATTTGTTGGAAATATGCCCTAGAGGCAATAATAAAAGGATTATTATTATATTTCCTTGTTCATGATAATTGTCTTTTATTCATGCTATAATTGTGTTATCCGGAAATCGTAATACATGTGTGAATACATAGACACCAACATGTCCCTAGTAAGCCTCTAGTTGACTAGCTCGTTGATCAACAAATAGTCGTGGTTTCCTAACTATGGACATTGGATGTCATTGATAACGAGATCACATCATTAGGAGAATGATGTGATGGACAAGACCCAATCCTAAACATAGCACAAGATCGTATAGTTCGTTTGCTAGAGTTTTTCCAATGTCAAGTATCTTTTCCTTAGACCATGAGATCGTGTAACTCCCGGATACCGTAGGAGTGCTTTGGGTGTACCAAACGTCACAACATAACTGGGTGACTATAAAGGTATACTACGGGTATCTCCGAAAGTGTCTGTTGGGTTGACACGGATCAAGACTGGGATTTGTCACTCCATATGACGGAGAGGTATCTCTGGGCCCACTCGGTAATGCATCATCATAATGAGCTCAAAGTGACCAAGTGTCTGGTCACGGGATCATGCATTACGGTACGAGTAAAGTGACTTGCTGGTAATGAGATTGAACGAGGTATTGGGATACCGGCGATCGAATCTCGGGCAAGTAACGTACCGATTGACAAAGGGAATTGTATACGGGGTTGCTTGAATCCTCGACATCGTGGTTCATCCGATGAGATCATCGAGGAGCATGTGGGAGCCAACATGGGTATCCAGATCCCGCTGTTGGTTATTGACCGGAGAGTCGTCTCGGTCATGTCTACATGTCTCCCGAACCCGTAGGGTCTACACACTTAAGGTTCGGTGACGCTAGGGTTGTAGAGATATGAGTATGCAGTAACCCGAAAGTTTTTCGGAGTCCCGAATGAGATCCCGGACGTCACGAGAAGTTCCGGAATGGTCCGGAGGTGAAGAATTATATATAGGAAGTGTAGTTTCGGCCATCAGGAGAGTTTCGGGGGTCAACGGTATTGTACCGGGACCACCGGAAGGGTCCCGGGGGTCCACCGAGTGGGGCCACCCATCCCGGAGGGCCCCATGGGATGAAGTGGGGAGGGAACCAGCCCATAGTGGGCTGGTGCGCCCCCCCCCCTTGGGCCCCCCATGCGCCTAGGGTTGGGAACCCTAGGGGAGGGGGCGCCTCCACTTGCCTTGGGGGGCACTCCACCCCCTTGGCCGCCGCCCCTAGGAGATCCCATCTCCTAGGGCCGGCGCACCCCCCTAGGGGCCTATATAAAGGGGGGAGGGAGGGCAGACGCACCCTGAAGCCTTGGCGCCTCCCTCTCCCCTGCTACACCTCTCCCTCTCGCAGAAGCTCGGCGAAGCCCTCCTGCGGTGACTGCTGCATCCACCACCACGCCGTCGTGCTGCTGGATCTTCATCAACCTCTCCTTCCCCTTGCTGGATCAAGAAGGAGGAAACGTCACGCTGATCGTACGTGTGTTAAACGCGGAGGTGCCGTCCGTTTGGCACTAGGATCTCCGGTGATTTGGATCACGACGAGTACGACTCCCTCATCCCCGTTCTTTGAACGCTTCCGCTCGCGATCTACAAAGGTATGTAGATGCATCTGATCACTCGTTGCTAGATGAACTCATAGATGGATCTTGGTGAAAACATAGGAAAAATGTTTGTTTTCTGCAACATTCCCCAACAGTGGTATCAGAGCCAGGTTTATGCGTAGTTCTCTTTGCACGAGTAGAACACAATTTGTTGTGGGCGTAGATGTTATCAACTTTCTTGCCGCTACTAGTCTTATTTTGCTTCAGCGGTATTGTGGGATGAAGCGGCCCGGACCAACCTTACACGTACGCTTACGTGAGACCGGTTCCACCGACTGACATGCACTAGTTGCATAAGGTGGCTGGCGGGTGTCTGTCTCTCCCACTTTAGTTGGAGCGGATTCGACGAAAAGGGTCCTTATGAAGGGTTAATAGAAGTTGACAAATCACGTTGTGGCTTTAACGTAGGTAAGAAAATGTTCTTGCTAGAACCCTCTTGCAGCCACGTAAAAACTTGCAACAACAATTAGAGAATGTCTAACTTGTTTTTGCGGCAAGTGTTTTGTGATGTGATATGGCCAAAGTTGTGATGTATGATGAATGATATATGTGATGTATGAGATCATGTTCTTGTAATAGGAATCACGACTTGCATGTCGATGAGTATGACAACCGGCAGGAGCCATAGGAGTTGTCTTTATTTTTTGTATGACGTGTGTGTCATTGAGAAACGCCATGTAAATTACTTTACTTTATTGCTAAACGTGTTAGCCATAGTAGTAGAAGTAATAATTGGCGAGCAACTTCATGGAGACACGATGATGGAGATCATGATAATGGAGATCATGGTGTCATGCCGGTGACAAGATGATCATGGAGCCCCAAGATGGAGATCAAAGGAAGCTATATGATACTGGCCATATCATGTCACTATTATTTGATTGCATGTGATGTTTATCATGTTTTTGCATCTTGTTTACTTAGAACGATGGTAGTAAATAAGATGATCCCTCATAATAATTTCAAGAAAGTGTTCCCCCTAACTTTGCACCATTGCGACAGTTCATTGTTTCGAAGCACCACGTGATGATCGGGTGTGATAGATTCCAACATTCACATACAATGGGTGTAAGATGGATTTACACACGCAAACACTTAGGTTGACTTGATGAGCCTAGCATGTACAGACATGGCCTCGGAACACAGAAGACCGAAAGGTCGAGCATGAGTCGTATAGAAGATACGATCAACATGAAGATGTTAACCGATGTTGACTAGTCCGTCTCACGTGATGATCAGACACGGCCTAGTTAACTCGGATCATGTTATACTTAGATGACTGGAGGGATGTCTATCTGAGTGGGAGTTCATTGAATAATTTGATTAGATGAACTTAATTATCATGAACTTAGTCTAAAATCTTTACAACATGTATTGTAGATCAAATGGCCAACGTTGTCCTCAACTTCAATGCGTTCCTAGAGAAAACCAAGCTGAAAGACGATGGCAGCAACTGCACTGGGTACGGAACCTGAGGATCATCCTCGTAGCTGCCAGGAAAGATTATGTCCTACAAGCACCGCTAGGTGAAGCACCTGCTCTCCCTGCAGAACAAGACGTTATGAACGCTTGGCAGACACGTGCTGATGATTACTCCCTCGTTCAGTGCGGCATGCTTTACAGCTTAGAACCGGGGCTCCAAAAGCATTTTGAGAGACACGGAGCATATGAGATGTTCGAAGAGCTGAAAATGGTTTTTCAAGCTCATGCCCGGGTCGAGAGATATGAAGTCTCCGACAAGTTCTTCAGCTATAAGATGGAGGAAAACAGTTCTGTCAGTGAGCACATACTCACTATGTCTGGGTTACATAACCGCTTGACTCAGCTGGGAGTTAATCTCCCGGATGACGCGGTCATTGACAGAATCCTTCAGTCGCTTCCACTGAGCTACAAGAGCTTTGTGATGAACTTCAATATGCAGGGGATGGAAAAGACCATTCCTGAAGTATTTGCAATGCTGAAATCAGCAGAGGTAGAAGTCAAAAAGGAACATCAAGTGTTGATGGTGAATAAAACTACTAAGTTCAAGAAAGGCAAGGGTAAGAAGAACTTCAAGAAGGACGGCAAGGGAGTTGCCGCGCCCGGTAAGCAAGCTGCCGGGAAGAAGCCAAAGAATGGACCCAAGCCTGAGACTGAGTGTTTTTATTGCAAGGGAAGTGGTCACTGGAAGCGGAACTGCCCCAAATACTTAGCGGACAAGAAGGCCGGCATCACGAAAAGTATATGTGATATACATGTAATTGATGTGTACCTTACCAGTACTCGTAGTAGCTCCTGGGTATTTGATACCGGTGCGGTTGCTCACATTTGTAACTCAAAGCAGGAGTTGCGGAATAAGCGGAGACTGGCGAAGGACGAGGTGACGATGCGCGTCGGGAATGGTTCCAAGGTCGATGTGATCGCTGTCGGCACGCTACCTCTACATTTACCTACGGTATTAGTTTTAAACCTCAATAATTGTTATTTAGTGCCAGCTTTGAGCATGAACATTGTATCAGGATCTCGTTTAATATGAGATGGTTACTCATTTAAATCCGAGAATAATGGTTGTTCTATTTATATGAGAGATATGTTTTATGGTCATGCTCCGATGGTGAATGGTTTATTCTTAATGAATCTCGAGCGTAACTACACATATTCATAGTGTGAATACCAAAAGATGTAGGTTGATAATGATAGTCCCACATACTTGTGGCACTGCCGCCTTGGTCACATAGGTGTCAAACGCATGAAGAAGCTCCAAGCAGATGGACTTTTAGAGTCTCTTGATTACGAATCATTTGACACGTGCGAACCATGCCTCATGGGTAAAATGACCAAGACTCCGTTCTCAGGAACAATGGAGCGAGCAACCAACTTGTTGGAAATCATACATACTGATGCATGCGGTCCAATGAGTGTTGAGGCTCGCGGTGGCTATCATTATGTTCTCACCCTCACTGATGACTTGAGTAGATATGGGTGTGTCTATTTAATGAAACACAAGTCTGAGACCTTTGAAAAGTTCAAGGAATTTCAGAGTGAGGTTGAGAATCAACGTGACAGGAAAATCAAGTTCTTGCGATCAGATCGTGGGGGAGAATACTTGATTCACGAATTTGGCACACACTTAAGAAAATGTGGAATAGTTTCACAACTGGCGCCGCCTGGAACACCTCAGCGTAATGGTGTGTCCGAACGTCGTAATCACACTCTATTAGATATGGTGTGATCTATTATGTCTCTTACCAATTTACCGCTATCATTTTGGGGCTATGCTTTAGAGACTGCCTCATTCACTTTAAATAGGGCTCCGTCGAAATCTGTTGAGACGACACCGTATGAATTATGGTTTGGGAAGAAACCTAAGCTGTCGTTTCTAAAAGTTTGGGGATGCGATGCTTATGTCAAGAAACTTCAACCTGAAAAGCTCGAACCCAAGTCAGAAAAATGCGTCTTCATAGGATACCCTAAAGAAACTATTGGGTATACCTTCTACCTCAGATCCGAAGGCAAGATCTTTGTTGCCAAGAATGGATCCTTTCTAGAGAAAGAGTTTCTCTCGAAAGAAGTAAGTGGGAGGAAAGTAGAACTTGATGAAGTATTACCTCTTGAACCGGAAAGTGGCGCAACTCAAGAAAATGTTCCTGAGGTGCCTGCACCGACTAGAGAGGAAGTTAATGATGATGATCATGAAACTTCAGATCAAGTTGCTACTGAACTTCGTAGGTCCACAAGGACACGTTCCGCACCAGAGTGGTACGGCAACCCTGTCTTGGAAATCATGTTGTTAGACAGCGGTGAACCTTCGAACTATGAAGAAGCGATGGCGGGCCCGAATTCCGACAAATGGCTGGAAGCCATGAAATCCGAGATAGGATCCATGTATGAAAACGAAGTATGGACTTTGACTGACTTGCCCGATGATCGGCGAGCCATAGAAAATAAATGGATCTTTAAGAAGAAGACAGACGCGGATGGTAATGTGACCATCTATAACGCTAGGCTTGTCGCTAAGGGTTATCGACAAGTTCAAGGGGTTGACTACGATGAGACTTTCTCACCCGTAGCGAAGCTGAAGTCCGTCCGAATCATGTTAGAAATTGGCGCATTCTATGATTATGAGATATGGCAAATGGACGTCAAAACGGCATTCCTTAATGCTTTCCTTAAGGAAGAATTGTATATGATGCAGCCGGAAGGTTTTGTCGATCCTAAGAATGCTGACAAGGTGTGCAAGCTCCAACGCTCGATTTATGGGCTGGTGCAAGCATCTCGGAGTTGGAACATTCGCTTTGATGAGATGATCAAAGCGTTTGGGTTTATGCAGACTTATGGAGAAGCGTGAGTTTACAAGAAAGTGAGTGGGAGCTCTGTAGCACTTCTCATATTATATGTAGATGACATACTTTTGATGGGAAATGATATAGAACTTTTGGACAACATTAAGGCCTACTTGAATAAGAGTTTTTCAATGAAGGACCTTGGAGAAGCTGCTTATATATTAGGCATCAAGATATATAGAGATAGATCAGGACGCCTCATAGGTCTTTCACAAAGCACATACCTTGATAAGATATTGAAGAAGTTCAATATGGATCGGTCTAATAAGGGGTTCTTGCCTGTGTTGCAAGGTGTGAAATTGAGCTCAGCTCAATGTCCGACCACGGCAGAAGATACAGAAGAGATGAGTGTCATCCCCTATGCCTCAGCCATAGGGTCTATTATGTACGCCATGCTGTGTACCAGACCTGATGTAAACCTTGCCGTAAGTTTGGTAGGAAGGTACCAAAGTAATCCCGGCAAGGAACACTGGACAGCGGTCAAGAATATCCTGAAGTACCTGAAAAGGACTAAGGACATGTTTCTCATTTATGAGGTGACGAAGAGCTCATCGTAAAGGGTTACGTCGACGCTAGCTTCGACACAGATCTGGATGACTCTAAGTCACAAACCGGATACGTGTATATGTTGAATGGTGGAGCAGTAAGCTGGTGCAGCTGCAAGCAGAGCGTCGTGGCGGGATCTACATGTGAAGCGGAGTACATGGCAGCCTCGGAGGCAGCACATGAAGCAATTTGGGTGAAGGAGTTCATCACCGACCTAGGAGTCATACCCAATGCGTCGGGGCCGATCAAACTCTTCTGTGACAACACTGGAGCTATTGCACTTGCCAAGGAGCCCAAGTTTCACAAGAAGACCAGGCACATCAAGCGTCGCTTCAACTCCATTCATGAAAATGTTCAAGATGGAGACATAGATATTTGTAAAGTACATACGGATCTGAATGTCGCAGATCCGTTGACTAAACCTCTCCCTGGGGCAAAACATGATCAACACCAGAAATCTATGGGTGTTCGATTCATCACAATGTAACTAGATTATTGACTCTAGTGCAAGTGGGAGACTGTTGGAAATATGCCCTAGAGGCAATAATAAAAGGATTATTATTATATTTCCTTGTTCATGATAATTGTCTTTTATTCATGCTATAATTGTGTTATCTGGAAATCGTAATACAAGTGTGAATACATAGACACCAACATGTCCCTAGTAAGCCTCTAGTTGACTAGCTCGTTGATCAACAGATAGTCATGGTTTTCTGACTATGGACATTGGATGTCATTGATAACGAGATCACATCATTAGGAGAATGATGTGATGGACAAAACCCAATCCTAAACATAGCACAAGATCGTATAGTTCGTTTGCTAGAGTTTTTCCAATGTCAAGTATCTTTTCCTTAGACCATGAGATCGTGTAACTCCCGGATACCGTAGGAGTGCTTTGGGTGTACCAAACGTCACAACGTAATTGGGTGACTATAAAGGTATACTACGGGTATCTCTGAAAGTGTCTATTGGGTTGACACGGATCAAGACTGGGATTTGTCACTCCATATGACGGAGAGGTATCTCTGGGCCCACTCGGTAATGCATCATCATAATGAGCTCAAAGTGACCAAGTGTCTGGTCACGGGATCATGCATTACGGTACGAGTAAAGTGACTTGCCGGTAACGAGATTGAACGAGGTATTGGGATACCGGCGATCGAATCTCGAGCAATTAACGTACCGATTGACAAAGGGAATTGTATACGGGGTTGCTTGAATCCTCGACATCGTGGTTCATCCGATGAGATCATCAAGGAGCATGTGGGAGCCAACATGGGTATCCAGATCCCGCTGTTGGTTATTGACCGGAGAGTCGTCTCGGTCATGTCTACATGTCTCCCGAACCCGTAGGGTCTACACACTTAAGGTTTGGTGACGCTAGGGTTGTAGAGATATGAGTATGCAGTAACCCGAAAGTTGTTCGGAGTCCCGGATGAGATCCCGGATGTCACGAGGAGTTCCGGAATGGTCCGGAGGTGAAGAATTATATATAGGAAGTGCAGTTTCGGCCGTCGGGAGAGTTTCGGGGGTCAACGGTATTGTACCGGGACCACCGGAAGGGTCCCGGGGGTCCACCGGGTGGGGCCACCCATGGGATGAAGTGGGGAGGGAACCAGCCCATAGTGGGCTGGTGCGCCCCCCCCCTTGGGCCCCCCATGCGCCTAGGGTTGGGAACCCTAGGGGAGGGGGCGCCTCCACTTGCCTTGGGGGGCACTCCACCCCCTTGGCCGCCGCCCCCCCTAGGAGATCCCATCTCCTAGGGCCGGCGCACCCTCCTAGGGGCCTATATAAAGAAGGGGAGGGAGGGCAGCCGCACCCTGAAGCCTTGGCGCCTCCCTCTCCCCTGCTACACCTCTCCCTCTCGCAGAAGCTCGGTGAAGCCCTGTTGCGGTGACTGCTGCATCCACCACCACGCCGCCGTGCTGCTGGATCTTCATCAACCTCTCCTTCCCCTTGCTGGATCAAGAAGGAGGAGACGTCACGCTGACCGTACGTGTGTTGAACGCGGAGGTGCCGTCTGTTCGGCGCTAGGATCTCCGGTGATTTGGATCACGACGAGTACGACTCCCTCATCCCCGTTCTTTCAACGCTTCCGCTCGTGATCTACAAAGGTATGTAGATGCATCCGATCACTCATTTCTAGATGAACTCATAGATGGATCTTGGTGAAAACGTAGGAAATTTTTTTGTTTTCTGCAATGTTCCCCAACATTATTCTGAATCACCTGCTGAAAAAGATCATGAGGAAAAAAATGATGAGATACCAGAAAGTGAGATGGAGAGGTCTCCTATTGCGGCTGGCAATATGAAAAAAGGTGCTTGGGATATTATCCAAACTCCTATTCCTCCATCTCCGATGTTTATGCAACATGTTGATAAATCTTATGGAGAAAAATTTCCTTCCTTGTCAGATTATGTGGTATGGCCATCTCTGCCTCATATTGTGCCTCTTGATGAAGGGTCAACTGAAGGAGGGGATAATCACAGTGTTTACACTGTTGAATCGCCCTTTGGATCGCCAACGCATGACAATATGGCTCCTGAAGGGCGGGCTTCGCGCAGGCAATTTCTGAAAATGGAGCGAGTGGAGGAGATGGCAACCAACAGACTAAAGAAGCGTGATGCTGAAGGTAAAAAAATGTCTTACTCGAATAATCAATTTTCTGTGCTGGATGATACTGCTATTATTGCTCGGGTTGCTATGATGGGAGTGCATATTCCTGACGATAGCTTTGATACGATAGATATTTTGCGGGAATTAGAGGTATCTAGGACCTTGTTACATGATAAAAGGGTTGAAACTAGCACTGCTCCTATTACAGTAAATTATGGGCTGGGTAATGATATTCCCTTGTTATTAACCTGGGATAACGAAAATTTGGATGATGATGAACCTTATATTTTGGTACAGTCCAGGCAAAAAAAGAAACATGCCCATCAACGAAAAAAAGTGAAGGTCCTGTGCCCTCATGATATGGACAGACCTGTCACGAGAAGCCAGATGAAAAATAAGGAGGGTAAGTCTACCCTGAATCCTGGCAGACCTACTGGGGAGAGGGGTAAACCTGCAAGATATAAATGATAGGATTGCTTTGAAATTATAGGGGGCAGGCAAGAAAGGCATGTCTACCTGCCTCACTGATATCATTTGTGCCAATAATGTGGACTTTATTGGTCTTCAAGAGACTCTGAGAAAAACTTATAATCCTTCCTATTTTAGGAAATTGGACCCTGAAGGTAAATTCAAATGGGAGTGGATTCCTTCTAGGGGTAAATCAGGGGGTATTTTGGGTGGTATCAATAAGGACAAATTTGATCTTATTAATGTTAAGCATGGGAAATATATCCTTCAAATGGATCTTTTTGATAAAGGTAAGAAATGCAACTGGGCTCTGCTGATTGTGTATGGAGCAGCCCAGGATGAAAACAAACCAGAATTTATTGCATAATTGTCTAATATGTGTAATAGGACCCACATTCCTTATTTGGTGGGAGGAGACTTTAATATTCTTAGACACAGTGGAGAGAAGAACAAGAAAACTTCCATGTCCCACTTTTCTGATGTGTTCAATTCTGTCATCCACCTGCTTGGTCTGAGAGAGATCAGTATGTCAGGTGGATGTTATACCTGGTCTAACAAGCAGGAAAACCCTACCCTGGAGAAATTGGACAGGATTTTGATGTCAACGGATTGGGAGGACTTGTATCCTCTTGTTTCAGTTAGTAAGCTAGTGAGAGAGTTATCAGATCATAATCCTTTGCTTTTGAATGGAGGTTTGGCTTCATCTAGAGCACCAGGTTGTAGGTGCTTTAGGTTTGATAACAACTGGCTTAATAATCCAGAGTTTTTACCTCTGGTTGCTGATATTTGGTCGAGACCTATATATACCAAAGACCCTATTGACATCCTGAACATAAAACTGAAGAGAATAAAGAAATTTTTTAAAGGGTGGGGGTCCAATATTTTTGAGCACAACAAGATTAGGAGAAAAATTATCAAACTCGAACTACAAGAGCTGGAAGGGCTTGAGGAGACTGTTGGATTATGTGGACAGGCCTATACCAGGAAACTGGAAATTTTGTTAGAGCTCAATAACATGTATGTGGAGGAGGAATTGTATTGGCACCAATTCTCTACTCAGAGATGGCTTCTCAAAGGTGATAATAATACTAACTTTTTCCATAAAGTAGCAAATGGCCGCCGGAGAAAAAATATTATGATCTCGTTGGAGTGCGGTGTGGTCACTATTGAGGGGACCAAAAACCTCTTGGCGCATGCCACTGAATATTACAAAAATCTCTTCGGATCTGCTCCTAGAAAAACCTGTATCAGATTGATGGGGATCTGTGGCCACTAGAAGAAAAAATTTCCTCTGAAGATAATGAGGAACTGACTAAACCCTTTTCTATTGAAGAAATTAAGAAAGCTCTATTTGACATGAAATCTAATCGGGCACCTGGGCCTGATAACATCTCGATTGAGTTTTATCAACATTGTTGGGAGGTCGTAGCTCCAGATTTATTTGCTATGTTTGAATGGTTCTATGAGGGGAAACTAGATGTACAAAGGCTGAACTATGGCATTATTACCCTGCTGCCCAAATCAAATGATGCTAATAGGATACAACAGTATAGACCCATCTGTTTACTACGCTGTCCATACAAACTTATTACCAAGGTCATGGACCTCAGGGCTGGAAAATATGCACACAAACTGTTTAGCATAAAGCAAAATGCTTTTATCAAAGGGAGGCATATAGTAGACGGCATTTTATCCTTGCATGAGATTATGCATTATACTCATGTCAAAAAACAAAAAGGGGTGATACTCAAACTTGACTTTGAGAAGGCATATGACAAAGTCAATTGGGACTTCTTATTAGAATGTCATGTTAAACGTGGTTTTAACCAAAAGTGGTGTGGTTGGGTAAACCAGATCCTGAGAAATGGGATGGTCAGTGTGAAAATTAACGACGAGATGGGACCTTATATACAAAGTGCTAAAGGGGTAAGGCAAGGTGATCCACATTCTCCATTCCTGTTCAATCTTGCGGCAGAATGTCTAACCAAGATGATGACCTCGGCCCAGAAAAATGGCCTTGTCAAAGGGTTGGCGTCTGATCTTATAACGGACGGAGTTGGGATCTTGCAATATGCAGACGATACTGTCATTTGCTTCGAGCATGATATTGATAAAAGCAGTTAATGTGAAACTACTGCTTTATTTGTTTGAACTCATGTCCGGATTGAAAATCAATTTTGACAAGAGCGAAATTATTATTATAGGAGGGGATAATGAGATTGATATGGCATATGCTGACATGTTTGGGTGTCAGGTGGGTTCTTTACTTATGAAATATCTGGGTACACCGATATCTTACTCCACTTTAAAAAATGTTGAGTTGGAGTTTCTGGATGCTAAGATGGTAAAAAAGTTAGACGTCTGGATAGCCTATGCAGCCTCGTCTGGTGCTAGGCTTACCCTATTAGGCTCGAGCCTAGATGGAATACCTTCTTATCTTATGTCTATGTTCCTATTCAACAAGACTTTTATTGAGAAAATGGATAAACACCGGAGAAGATTTTTCTGGAAAAGGAAGAACAATAAACGGGCGTATCATATGGTGAAATGGACTAGGGTTTGTAGGTCCAAAAGAATCGGTGGGCTGGGGATCAAAGACCTCCACAAGCAGAACATTAGTCTGTTGACCAAGTGGTGGTGGAATCTTGAAACTAAAGATGGGTTGTGGCAACAAATTATTCGGGCCAGATATTTCAAGAATAAAACGGTGGCTAATATTCATAGTCGTTTTTCAGACTCCCCTTGCTGGAAAGCGATTATGAAAGTTAAAGAGACATATATGGCTGGGAGGGCCGTTAAGGTTAATAGTGGGAACTTGGCTAGGGTCTGGCATGAGCCATGGATAGATGCTGTGCCATTATGTGAAAAATTCCCCGTCTTGTTCAGTATATGTCAGGATCAGGATGAGACTATTGCAGATTTTGTGGCGAAAAACTATAGCCTGGGTTTCAGGCGTAGGCTGTTTGGGGAGATCAATGATCAATGGGAGTGGGTAGTTTCCGAGGCAAAAAAAATATACTTTGAACAATATCCCTGATACAGTGTTTTGGAAGTTGTGCAAGAACAAGAGACTTACCACTAAATCAGTGTATAAGTGGTTGGAGAGGGATTTAGCTGGCCCTAACTATAAGTGGATCTGGAAAGCTAGTATCCCATTGAAAATCAAAATATTCCTATGGCAGCTATTCCAAAATGCTGTGCTTACCCGGGATAATTTGAGGAAGAGGAAATGGCCCGGGAATCCTGTTTGCTCTTTCTGCACGAACATGGAAACTGCGAACCATCTACTTTTTACATGTCCTCTTGCTCGAACAGTTTGGGGGGCCCTGGGACTTACGGCTGGAGTGTCCTGTTGCCCGCGATCCCTCTGGCAAAGCTGGGCGTGGTTGTATAAGTTTTTCCCTGGTGGAAAACAATTTTTCATGATGATCATTGCGGCTTTGTGTTGGGGGATATGGTGTCTTCGAAACAAAGGTACTTTTGACAATTATAATGCTCGTTCTCCGCTGGAGGCTGTTTTCAATGCATGTTCTTTTATGTTGTACTGGGCAGGATTACTGAAGGAGGAAGATAGGTCGAAGTTTCAGGCGAGCATGAAGAGATTGGCGTATGTGGCAGCAGCTCTGGCGGACAGGACTCACTCGCGAGGTGTCATGCGACTGAAGGATGGAGAGGGGATCCAGATCGGCTAATCTGCTTGGTTTACAGTCCACTGGTGTTTGATGCCCGTTCTGGAGTCTTATATGCTTTTGGAGAGTTGCTTCTTTATGCCTGAGTAGACTATGTAGTCTATCAGGTGGTGCACTATTTCCGTGGATGAGGTTAGGGTAGTGGCTAGTCGGTGTCGTCAGGTTTTCGTCCTATGGCAGTTGATCCGTTTTAGGGTCCTTTTGCGGTGGGTTTCCTGTCGATGCTCCAACTCGCTCCTCCCCTTTCAGTCTTATTTTGGGTGTGGTTGTCTTGATAAAACTACTGGAACATTGTATTTTCATTGATTGCAAAATTAATGGAAAGGGGTGCGAGCCCGGATGGAAAAAGGACGCACGTTTTGCTTCTGGTTCTGGAGCACAGATGAAGTCACGACGTGCATACGTGTGAATATGACGTGCTAACAGAAAACGTACGTAGGAGTAGAGTAGGAGTACATACGTAGTTCGACAAAGTTCAAATGGCCACTGAATCAGCGCAATGTACACCGTAGTAGACTTGGAAGACACTGACATGACACGCACGCTCGCCTCGCCGCCGACGACAACGGCATGCACGCTACCTCTACTTTTCTCAGACCGCCCATCCTGTGCGTTACAAATCTGGCACATGCAATTTTCCACTGTGCAACTGTAGAGTGAAACGGGATATATATACTGCGCTCACTAAGGGACCACGACGCTCCGACGGCGACGGCGACGCATAGAGCTGGACGCCGTCGTCGCTGGCCGGTAGCTCTTTTTCCCTCCCTGTCCTGTCGAGCCAACGGTCGACAGAAACATCAGTGGCGGAGCCGGCCGGCGGTCGCTCTCATGGAACGGCGCCACGGTCCACACGTACGGGGGATGGCAGCAGCAGCGTAATCCATTCCATCACGTCGCGCGTGCACGGTCCAAGTCTCGCGAGATCGATCAGGTGCATATCCACGCCGCTAACCGCCATCATCAGATATGGATTGACGAAAAAAAGTTAATAGCAATCACGCTTGGATGGGAAATAAAGTCGAAGGTGCGTGCGGGTGCTTTTCATGGTCGTTGGCGCTTCACAAGGACAGGCGGACCCTGAAACTTATCAACAAAGTTTTCTTTTTCCAAGAAACATTTAGATCTATTCATTTTCAATCATTGCAATACAATGAGCACAAGAAACAATAAAAATTACGTCAGATCCGTAGACCCACCTAGTGACAACTACAAGCAGTGAAGCGAGCCGAAGGCGCACCGTCATCATCGTCCCTCATTTGCCGAAGCCGGGCAGAACTTATTGCAGTATACAGTCGGAATGTCGTCGTGCTAAGGTCTCATAGAACAAATGCATCATAATAGCAACTGCCGTCAATGAAGAGACACTTGGATCGGAAGGATCCAGCCTCAAAACACACGAACGCATAAGAGCGAAGACCAGATCCATGTAAATCAACCAAAGACGACCACCACTGAGTCCTGCGAGATCCATCAGGGACACGTCTCCACGCCCCCTCTGACGATGCTAGACGCACCATCGGAACGGGGGCTACACGGAAAGAACCTTATTTCATTATCAGGGAGCCGCCGCCGTCATGCCTTCCTGAGCAGGACACAAACCCTAATTAAATTCAATGAAAAAACTAAAACTGAAGACCCCTCCCATCGGCATATGTCGGGATCCATCATGCCTCCATGACCCGAAGGCCACAGGAGATGTTGCAGACTGCAGCATCGCCAACGGGAGGCGTGAACCCTAGTTGTTGTTCGCTTGGTATGTAGAGACGAAGGGGTGGCGGCGGATGTTATTTATCAACAAAGTTATCAAGAAGAAGATAATTGATCAAGTTTATGCACGCATAATTAGTAATCTATTTCATTGTGTTGCACCCACGGTCCAGATCATGCCAGCTCAGGGGATATGCGGCATTAAGCTTGAGATTATACACCTGGGCCTCATTAAATTGATAGAACGAAAAATATTAGTAGCAATAGCACTTCAGAGGAAATAAATTGAAAGCACCACAGCACATGGGTGTTTTTTTATCGGTGCCGGGCTGTCGGCATACCGAAAGAAAATCCATAACATAAAAATTATTTAAAATAAGAGAAATGTTTTCACTTTAGCAAGGGATATTCTTTTGAGAAAGGGTTGGGTCTATTATAAAAGTTCATTGAAAGTATAAAGCATTTTAGACGTAATAAAATACATCAAGATTCTGAGACCACTGAACGACCACTACTGCCGTCAAAACGAGCCGCCGACGCGCCGCTGTCGCTGCTCCCCTACCGGATCCGGCTAGACCTTGTTGATTACAACCGGGAATTCTTCGCGCACGTGCCCCTAAGGACCGGCGCCCGTGAGCCATAGTCATCGCCGTTGAACCGCTACATAGATCTGAAGCACCTGACACCAAATTTTGTCATTCGACGAAAAACCCTAACCTCACCACCCCAAGGAGACGGCATGAATCCACGTCAGAGCTACGTCAACTACGTCCAAAAGGACGAACTCAGAGAGGACCGAAGATTGGAAGCCAAACACAAAGAAGAAGTGCCGCCATCCGCCTGAGTGCCGCACCTGCAAGGACTAAAAACCCTTACCTAAACAACTAACCGGAGTAGAGGCACCGGAATTTTCCTCGCTGCCACTAGCCGCCGGAGCGGCAAGCAGAGGGGAGGCAAATCCACGGACTTGCCAGTGAAGTCTGGAGGAAAAAGGTTACCCTACCCTTAAGGGTTAGGTAAGGAAACAACAATTTAGCAAGGGAGATGATATGGTCACCCGTATGTAAAGCCCGGTTGAAAGCAAATCAGTAAGGCGTGTGCTTACCATTTTATTACCCGTGATTTTCCTTTCGGAACGACTAATTTGCATGGATCGGGGCAGCCCCACCCCGCCCCCGCAACGTCCTGGACCGGTTGTATCATCCACGTGATTAAACAAAAAATCATCATACTACAGTGAGATAAAAATATTAAAGGCGTGCGCCTACCGTTTTATTACCCGTGACTTTCCTTGTGGGACGAGTAATTTGCATGAGGATCAGAGCACTCCTCCCCCCACCCCCCCTCCCTACCCGACGTCCTGGCCCGGTTGTATCATCCAGATGATTAAACAAAAAATCATCATACTAGACTGAGCTAAAAATATTAACCAATGATAGTTGGTATGGTACTGAAAAAAGAACCAAGCAATTGCATATATACTTGCTCCAGTTGCTCCAGCGGGGAAAGCTATTCTGTGCACGCATTTCATAGACCAAAGCACTATTATTGGCAACAGGTTTGCCTAGCACTCCAGCTTAATCAAGGATTAGCTCCAAAGCTAAAAAGTGAGCTCCTAACCACCAAATTAAGCTTAATCTTCTTCCAATCCGTATGGTCCAGATCTTTCGTCGATGTTCTCTTTAGTTTGAGCACAACTTTATTCGTTGCTTGTCCTAAACAAATATTGCAGGATGCCTCAACTAGTATATAGACACATGTAAAATTGATCATGCATGTGTACTTAGTTGCTGTGCATCCGAATCCGATCATTGTTTAGTTTGAAGTTGGAACTACCTAAGAATATATATAGCTGGTTAAGAAGACTATATCCGATGAGAGGTTAACTAAATTGGCATTACTGACCAACTAATATATATTTTTCTACTACAAAGATCCTATAATTTAATTAGGCAGTTAAGCAAGTGTAGTGCAAGTAGGAGGCATTTCATATCCACCTCAATTATCTGATGTACACTTGCAACTTCCCAAACATGCTTAAAGCACACTTTGAGTAAGATAAGTCGGCTAAGCATGCATGGCAGTGCTACTACTATATCACTAGTGTTGAATTCTTGATGAGCTTTAGGCCCATAAATCCATAAGCTAATTTTTATGATTTCATAATATGGAGGAAAGTTTAGTCCAAATCTGGAGTGTGCTCCTCCTTCGTCGCCCACGTGGCATCGTGTATGATTTCATAATATGGAGGAAAGTTTAGTCCAAATCTGGAGTGTGCTCCTCCTTCATCGCCCACGTGGCATCGTGTTTCTTACTGGTTGAAATCAGATAATTAATTGCTAATTAAGTACGAGTCATTAACCAACATATGCTCTCCTCTTGAACTAATTGCCATTCATCTCACTGCTTTTGGTGCTGGCTCTTCCATCTCGATGACTGCTCGAATGATTGTACGACGCGCATCTAGTTTATCGACTTCCCCAATATCATCATGGGTGGCAACACACATGCCGCGAGGAAGGTTCCTGGTGCCAATGCTGCAGCCGCCACAACTCTGATTTCTCCATTCCTCTCTTCTTAGTTTATGTGTTTTCGTACTTAATGTGATCATAGATATGCATGTTATATGCTTAGTAAGTGCCCGCATGATTAACTTGAATGTGAAATTAATACTGTTTACACCATCATCATGATTTACCTACCAATCAATTTAATGGGAAATCTGCGAGGGGGAATTAAGTGGGAGATGCATTGGTTAGCTCGTTTGGCCTTGTATAGATGGAAAAATAAAATTTGAGGTTAGGCCTTATATAGATGGAAGGAGGGAGTAGTAATATCTACAACAACTAGATGAGCTACAAGATTTTGAACACGGACCATCTTTGTAGCTCAAATTTTGAATTGATTTTGTATGGCGCTTGCGTAGGTGCGTGAATGAATGACCAGCCGATCCCCCATCGGCGCACGGCAGAGAGCAGCAATAACGTGCCGAACCAATTGCATACACACAATACATTGGTGGTTGGGGCTATCAAGCTCTTATCGTTCTCATGGCCGGTGCCATCGTGCAGCCAGGGCCCCCGATCCTCCTTCCACCGTCTCCCTCCTCCTCTCTTCTTTACACTAACGTCACCGTTGTTGTCACTCACTCAGCAATCCAGACCAACATTTCGTCTCTATAGTGATGGATCACCCTGTCTCACCTTCCGGCCTCTGAAAAGAGAAAGAGAAATAGGAAGAAGTGTCTAAAGTGGATCTGTACGTCTCTGACGAAGGCCCCCTTTTGTTTATAAGCGGCCACCCAGAGGATTAGAATTATGTACATACACATATACTCCTGCACATCGCATCGCAACAAGTGACAATTAACAAACGAAAAGACAAGATATTTTTTTTCGAGAGTACGCAAATTACGTGCATAGCTTTATAGAAGAAGAAAATATTAAGTACAAGACGATTACCACTCGCTGCGAACAACGAGCGTAGCACAACTCCACAACCGGCTAGTCCAAGGACATCCACCCACAACAACACAACCACAACGCAAAAAGCCTACCCAAAACAGAAAAGCTCGCCGCGTCTCGACCGATGTCGGTCACCTCCGAAGAACGGCCTCTCCCTCCAAGCTTCCCTTGTCAACGCACCATCCCCCCTGAGAGGGCAAGAGGATGGCAGGACTCGATCCGACCTGAGAAAGGCACCGTCTTGGAATCACCGGCGACGACCATACATTGCGCCGGGAAAGAACGATCCGGGTAATGGCGAACACCGGAGGAGCGCAACATAGGAACTCCAAGTCTCCTGGCACGATGCTCCCAACAGAGTGACGATGTCGAGAACGCCGCCATCGTGCCGATTCAGCGCCGAATCAAGGCTTTAGCCCGGAGACAACTGCCAAAACCAAGCAAGCGAGGGACTTGGCGACACACTCGGCGACGCCTCCAGGGAGGGGAATGACACCCACGGGTGCCATCGTCGCCGGTCCGGCCAAAACCGGACTAGATTTTCATCCGTAATGCCGCGCAACTCCACTCCTTCAAGGTATTGGGCAGTACCATCCATGATGCCTCGCACCGCCGCCACCACAACAAATTGCCGTCGAGGCTGCGCAGCCATGGTCTTCTCCAACCCTCATTGCCGAGAGAACGCGACCCATACCACCATCAACAACACAGACGAGGAGCAGCAACATCCCACCAAGCCATGCAGGGGCCAGATCCAGCAAAGTCGGCCTTCACCCACACCAGAGGACTGCCACAAGCAGGGATCTGACCCGTGCCTCCAGCCACACTCCGGCGCCAACTCCACCGGGGCATCACCGCGCGCTCCTCACACGGCGGCCGGCCGGCCACCCGCTGCCCGCCAAGATCCCTTCTTGGCAGGGCCTCCTCGGCGCCGCCGCCGCCATGGCTGAGCTCACATCGCCGCCACCAACAGAGCCGGTGCTCCACCTACCTCCGCCTCCCTGCTGCGCCCCTGGATCCGCGCGCGTCGTCGCACTTCCGCGTTCCCCGCCGTGAGAGCCCCCCACCACCAAGGCCGCCTCCCGCTCCGCGCGGAGGGGAGTCGTCCAAAGGGCGCAGCCAGCGCCCGCCGCCTTCGTCGGCCGGGCGCGGCCGCCACCGCCGGCACTGGCGGCGGCAGCGGCCGGGGAAGGGGATCTGAGGACCTGGGGGCTAAGGATTGGGGGGCCTCCGGAGCCGCACGCGCGTGCGACCCGGGAGGCGAGCGTCGACATGAAGAGAGCATGAAAAGCATAATGGCCCAGGAGCTTTATTTAACCGGGCCGTAGTGGGAAGATTCAAAATTTCGTTGCCGACTACGTGGAAAAGAGAGGCCGGGAGCAGGTAGTGCATGCTCCCATGCTCTGGTGCTGCCACGCAAAAAAAAGCAAGGATGGCACTCGTCATGCAGGTAAAATAAGCACTAGGTGCATAATGGTCCATTGCTCGCCGACTCGTGGATGCGTTCAGTCTGATAGAGTTTGTTGATCAGTTAGCCTAGGATTCCGGCAACAGTGATTGGTATTACCTTTCCTTGTGGCTCGAGGAGCTCCGGTTGCCGGCTATGGCGTTGGTGCCGGTGTGATGGCAGAGAGTGGTGGTGGCGGTGCTTCCCATCAGCACTGCACTAACCCTAAATCGGTAGGGGATTAGGTGAGGTGTACGGCGCTGCGACGAACCTCGTGATGTGAGCCTCCGGCCCCCACTTCTTTATATAGTGCAGGTGACAGGGGCCCGTCGCCTATAGTGGGTTGAGCGCCCCCGATTAGGGCGCGGATCTAAGGGCCCGGTGGGCCGTTGGGCCCACACGGTGCAGATCATCCTAACATTCTCCCCCTTGATCTCAACTTTTACTTTTGACCTTATACTTTTACTTTACTCGTTTCATAACAGATCAATACATATAACATGTTTCATCGTCACAGCTCAATTGCTGATAGAATCAGACAGCCACAACGTACCTCTCTGTTTTGAAACAAATTCTTTAACCTTGGGCCCTTTTATTGTTCGGAAATTTTAGACTATACCACAAAACCCATGTTGACTGTGTGTTCTTAGAACACACTGGGCGGTATGCCTTTAATAAGCAGATCTGCAAACACTTGTCTGTTGCTTTTATGCTTCAAGCATTTCTACATAATTCCGGACTTTCTCCTTTACAACGCATAACACTGTGTCGGTGTGTTTGGCATCAACACTTGACTCGTTATCATAGGAGCGAAAAACTTAAAATGGTTATCGCTGTTGTAAACCATTATCAACTCCGGGTACAGGTCTCCTTCACCATTTTGCCTGTCCCTCAGCCTCATATCAAGCTATAACATATCTTTGCATCACATTGATGATAATTGTTTCATTCTTTGGAGCTTTTCCACACAAAAACCTCCAAGTATGAAAGTTAGCGACAATTGTGGATTTCGCTATACATTTCACAAGTCATATCTTTGTACTCACAATCTTTTGAGAGCACTTATTTCTTTTAATTTGAGGCTCTAGTGATCTATATAAGAACAGGCGTAGATTTTCTCGCATGCATACTTTAGAGACATTTATTAGCATGTCCATGTGACATTCATAATACCCCCTTTTATTCTTTTCTTGGTGAATCTCGATAATTATAATGAGAGACACTCTACCGAGAACATTCTTTTGAACTTTGAGGACAAGAACTTCTTTTCTCCTCCTGCAGTAGGTTGACATCACCGCTAGCAAGTAGGATGCCATCCACATGCACAGGATTAGGAAATGAATTTCCCATTCTATAACTTTGCACGAATACAATTGTCCTCTCATTTTCTTTAACCCAAAACAACATTTGATTGCTTTAGTCCATAAAGGACTTCTTCAGGTAGTATCCCTTGTGTTCTTTACTTTCATCTGATGTAACTCAGATCATAATATCTTTCATCTGATGTAACTCAGATCATGATGTGCTACCAACACTCATTGTAATCTATTCAGTGCAAAACGCGCAAAAACCTTTCGATTTAAGTTGTGTTTTACACCTTTACATATTTCCTTTGGAGTCACATTGTCCTTGTAGACTCTTTACAGCCTACTGTTTTGGCTCCATTGGAAATTACTCATCAGTCCCGAACATCGTCGGGATGCACAATTTCATTTCATCTCACATAGTCTCTTATCATTTAGATAAGCAGACACTTCACAAAGCTCGAATGAGCGCTTTAAATGAGGTGGGATCAACCTCCATTTGAATTTCACTAACATAGACTTTATGGTAATTAGAAGTATCTGATTTTCTCATTCCTTTATAGAGCTAACAACATGTGTTGTATAGGTCATACAACATGCTCTCCCAGATTACTCCATCTTCACTAAAAAAATGGCGTATCTTTAAACTTTATAATTTGGGTTTATTCTGTTAAAACTTTCTTCTTTATGGCACTTTAAGCACCGTCTTAGTATTCCTTACTCTGCGTTCGAAACTATAAAAGATCCAGAAATACAACTATTTCTTTTCTTTAGGGGTATGATTATGACCGTCGTACTCCCCCAGACGATCACATTCTTCATCACGTTATCTAAAGTATAGGGGAGTTTCATCAATCTTAATTTGTCTCATATTTCTTTCTCCCCCTCGAAATGTAGCAAGAACTTTTCTACCACAATTTCGAAAATAATTGATAACTCTTGTGAATTGACGAAACTTCGATTATCTACTTCATTCATCAGATTACTTCATACGAAATGAAGTTATCTCTTCATACAAAATGAAGTTATATTTTAACTAGTATGGGAGTACTTTTTCCTCATTTCATTTCAGAAACTCAACAGAGTTCTTTATCATTAGTACTTTTGCAAGTCACATTTCCATATCATTCTTATCTTTAGGTTCATCTGTAACTTTTAATCTCTTTGGATTTATTGAGTGCTTAATGACCATTACATATAAGGTGTACGGTCGATACTAGGGAAGCATAATAGCTACTCCATACTTTTCTCCTAGAGTGAGACACATTAAGCACATGAGTCATCATATCTTTCTCCTGTCATACAGGATAAGTCATTTGCCAGAATTTCTCCTGACATATAGGATTTTTGACATAATACTATGTCAACTTTACCTAGTTACACAGGTATTTTCCCAGACTTTTCCCCGCCATGCGGGTTTTATCATAATCATCTTTTCCCGCTATGCGGGTAATTCCCTGTAAGGGACATAAATGCCAGAATTGGCTCTTTTGAGTGCATATTCAATCATCAAATTCAGAAATAAATCCGAATGCTCTTTGACACACATGCTTGATCTGACGTTAGTCAATTTAAACATGCATGTTGCTTGTTTCATCTCAAATCATGTTAATCGAGAAATCTTCGTCATAGAGAGCACATGAAAGACATTCGTCAACCAAGACTCTCAATGATATATCTCTTTCTTTTCTTGGATTAATATCAAAGAATTCTTTTTTCTTTTGAAGCCATTCTTTAGAGAGAACATACTCCCTCTGGTTATGACCTTTCTTGGTCATCTTTCGGGTCACAAGTACCCAGCCATTCGCTTTCACGAATGAAAGCATGAAAAACTTTGAGTCTGAGAAAACATAGCCAATAATCAACAATAATGAGCATAATAATAATCCTACATTGGTCTGGTTAAAAAATATGCACATTAAACTTTTGTAAAACTTCCTTTTTATATACTCTAAATCACCGTTGTGGTAGAATTAGAATAAAACTCATTCTTCTACATTAATCCCATATCACCGTTGGGCGGAAATGGAAATAATGCATACAACTCATAAACAATGTGATGATAGTATTTATATTAAACAACTTTGCTAAGAAGAAATCATCATCGTCAGCTTTATTGCAGCGGAAAAAATTTAATATACATTTCTCAATCTTTATCAAATGCTCTGAAAATTGGTCACTTTGATACAAAAATTTATCAGAGATTTAAGCTTTAAACATAAGACTCATAGAATTATAGTACTGTTGTCATCAACGTTGGTCAGAAAATAACAATACTATATTTTGACTTTAAAACAAATATCTTTCTTTTTATCATATAGCAAACTATTTGAATCTGATTTCACCGACAGGGGAAAAACATTGCTAAGAACAGTTCTTCCAATTAAATTTTCCCGTTGGTTCCAATTTAATTGGAGGATTAAACTTTTACTTTGCAGTGGAAAAACATGAATAAAAATTCATGAACTTTTTATTCTTTACAGAAACTTTTCTTTGACAAAATAAAAAATTCATGAACTTTGTTATTTTCTATATAAAATTCATGAACATTTTTTTTTCTGAAAATTTTCTATTTTCATTTTCAGAAGCTTTTTTTGTTTACTTTTATATTTTCTAGACAAAAAATTCAACGAATAATTTGAATAGAAAAAAATGGTATTACGTTTGCCCAAAACTGGACAAAAAAAGAAGAAAACAACAAAAAGAAACAGTCGTGCGCGTTGGGCCTCCGCTGCTGCGCCTCCTCTACTGTCGGCCCAAATGGCCCGGCGCGGGCGCGTGCCTCTCTGACCTGGTCCGCCGGCCAAAGGCCCAACTGACTTTCGGCCCACTGGCCCGGGGCGGAGCTAGGGTTGGCATCGTGGCCGTCCGATCAGATCGGACGGTCCACCGCGCTTTTCTCTTGAACAAAAACATGGGAGAGGGACTCCTGACCGAAACCCGAGCTCATTTCTCTGCCCCCTTCGTCTCTCTCTTTGATCTCTCCGATCTCTCTCCCGTCGGGGCGACAGCGACGGCCCGGCCGCTGGCGACGGCGCCGAAGGCCACCGCGCCGCGCGTGCCTCGTGCTCGCTTCTTCTTCCTCCCGCCCCCTTCCATTTCCTGTTGCAGAGAGGGCGGGGTCCGTCCTTCGATCTGCCTCCGCGGCCGGGGCCCTAGGCCACCGGCAAGCTGGGTCTGGTCGCCGACGACGGCGACCTGAAGCCACCGCGCTGTGCACCACCCTCTCCTCCCCCCTTTTCCTCCTGTCCTCTCCTCTGTGTCTCCACCACCAGCGCCTCCTCTTTTTCGATCTGGACGACGACTGCGGCGGAGGTTCCGACGGCGGCGCCGTGGCCTTCCCCCTCGCCGGCTGCGCGTCCACCTCGCGGTGAGCGCGCCGCCGTCGAGCGGTTTGGCTGCGGTGCCCCCCTTCTCCTTTTCCGGCGAGCCCTTGGGCTAACTCCAGTGGTTCTTCTTCCAGACGGCTCGGCGTGCCGATGCCCGTCCGGATCGAGAGGAACAGCGCGGCCATAACGGCGGCGCTACTTTGTCCGGAGAGGAATTTTTCTTTGCCCTGCTCTAGGGTTCTTTGGCGAGGGGGTTGAGTTCTTTGATTTGTACCAAAATCCTAAACCGAAAACATGGCTCTGATACCATTGATAGAGTTTGTTGATCGGTTAGGCTAGGATTCCGGCAACAGTGATTGGTATTACCTTTCCTTGTGGCTTGAGGAGCTCCGGTTGCCGGCTATGGCGCCGGTGCCGGTGTGATGGCAGAGAGTGGTGGTGGCAGTGCTTCCCATCAGCACTGCACTAACCCTAAATCGGTAGGGGATTAGGTGGGGTGTACGGCGCTGCGACGAACCTCGTGATGTGAGCCGCTGGCCCCCATCTCTTTATATAGTGCAGGTGACAGGGGCCCGTCACCCATAGTGGGTTGAGCGCCCCCGATCAGGGCGCGGATCTAAGGGCCCGGTGGGCCGTTGGACCCACACGGTGGAAATCATCCTAACACAGTCTAGTTCATTCAACCGCGACGATTAATTAACATGGGGAGTGCAACATGACAAAAGCTCAATGATTGATTAGGACACTAATTAATCCAACATCTCCGAATACATATCCAGTGAGCCTGAATCGCTCCGCATGGGGCGTGGGCAGTCAAAACCCTAACTGTCTGACCTGTTTTCTTCCTTTCCCTCCCACCTCACCACTATGTGCCTAAAGAATTACGTCAATGAACACATCTTCTTGCGGTACACAAGTCCTTCGGGCAGGAGTGTCACAGAGGCCCTAGATGATGCAAGCGTCGGCGATGTCGGACGACGGCCCAGCGACCTCGGGACATCTCGGCGGTGGCCATGCCGCAACGCGATGGTCGGTCATGGAATCAATGATGGCAGCTTTCCGTTCACCAAATTGTGGTGACGGTGAATGTCTCGAGTTCCTGTCTTTTGGTGGCCTCGACGATGTATCTCCACAGTCCCTTTATAGATGTAATTTGTGGCGGGTGTGGTTGCACATGCCTCAGGTTATTTTCCTCCCTACGGAGCCACTCTAGCCTCTAGGCTGCTAACCATCTTTGTGGGCACAAGGTCAGGTGGTTTTCGCCTATGTAGAGGTTCCCGGCGGCGCGCTCCCGTGATTGGATGTCTCCTGCTAGGTGCAGATGTTTGAAATGCTCAACCTGATCGAAGATGACATCCGGCGACACAACTTTTGCTTGATGTGTGGATTCCGCCCATGTCTTAGTTGCCCCCGTGTGACTAGACTAAATTAGCTCTCCGTGGGTGGTCTGGACACTCACTAGTATGGGATTGCTGGACATGCCGGTGTCCCGACGCATTGCTCAACGTCATGTATTGTGTGGTAATGGTTCAAATTAGTGCCTAGGTCAACGTCAAGATTGTGCGTTTGCGTGGCTGTGTGATGATAGATGGGTAAATGGTGGGAGCACATGGCAACGGCATCTAGGTGGTGCACTTTGAGTGTAGGGGCTTGAGTACACAATGTGTATGTGGGATCTAGATCCGTCGTTGACCCGAGCACGAGACCACGAGCCAGTTTAGAGGGTCAAAGCAGAGCACTTGGAATCAAAAGCACCATGCATGCATGTATTTCACCTACCTAACGATCGTGTGTATGATTGATTAACCACCGACTTACTAGCTCAGCAGACAGCAGTAGTCTGTCATTATTGATGAGAATCAGTGTTTGTTACTCGAGAGCGTACAGTTGGAGTACTACATGAAACTCAGATAAGTGTGCTGCAAAACAAACTCTGTACGACCCACGGACGGCACGGAAGGTGGTACGTTTTGTTTTGGGTATGGCTAGAACCAAGTCTCAGTCAACTGATAGTATATAAGAAGAAGAAAACAGAAAACTAAGAACAAATTGCATAAATCTTCATGCAAGATTAAAGGAATATAGCATCGGCTGAGACATAGCAAAAATGTCGACGATGTGTCGCGCGTTCGCCGGTGTATCGCCCTGGCCGCGCTCGGGGGAGCGGTCGCCTGCGTGCGGATCGGGAGCACCTCCCGTTTACTAATTTGGACGCATGTATGCCTCGTTCGTCTACAACACTCGACCAAAAGCCAGAGTAGTGCGTGCCTGGCACCTCCTACATTCTCTACATGGCACCGCCGCACCTGTTCTGCCGACGCACTGCGCGTCGCCCAGTCGTCGCCATCCATGCCTCATGCCTGCATCTGCATGGCCCGCGGATAGAGCGACGGATATAAGTAATCGCACGTGCGGATAGGGTTTGGACGGACGCCGATCTTCTCACACCATAGAACGTCATCGTTTCCCCGCAAAAAAAAAAAAAAGAACGTCATCGTTGGATAAGTTCGTTGCACGTCCGCCGCACCTGTTTTGCGTCTGTTTCTTCTTTTTTTTTTAAAAATAGAGAGTTGTATTAATTAAGTAGAGAAAACATAGTTCGTTGCGCCGCACGTTTTGCGTCTGGTTCTGGAGTGGAGCATAGATGCGGCCGACGGACGTGCCGAGCAGGCCTGATCATCTCCGGCACTTTGGCGCTTTGGGCACCGTCCGATCGGTACCATCGAATTGGTTGGGTTCGTCTCAGAGAAGAGAAGGGCACACGTACATCTACCTTGGACCAGTCGACCGTGCACGTCGTCAAACTCGTTCCACAAAGTTCAAATGCCTGATTCACCACACTGTACACAGTACAGTCTAGTAGACTTGGCTCGCCGCGGTAGCAATCTGTCCATACCGACGAGGAAGACACACAGTGACTCGGTGAGCAAGACACGCGTGCTCGTCTCGCCAACCACCATGACAACGGCATGCACGCTACCTCTACCTCTACCTCTGCGTTATATATCTGGTGCAGTTTTTCGCAGCTTGCAACTGCAGAATGAAACGCGATATGATAATGCCCCGGTCACTCCGACGGCGACGCCGGCGTATGGAGCTGGACGCCGTCGTCGCTGATCGGTACGTAGCTCTCGTTCCCTCCTGGTCCTGTCGAGCGTCGAGACAAATACCAGCGGCGCCGGCCGGCGGTCGCTGTCCCGGAACGGCGCCACAGTCCACACGTACGGACGATGGTAGCACGAGATCAGGTGCATTATCAAGAACAAGATAATTGAACTGGTTTAGGTGAGCAACTAGTACTCCAATTCATTGTGGCATGTGTGCACGGTCCAAATCCTACCACTTCACGGGAAATGCAGCATAAACTCGGGATGGATACCCCTCGGCCTAATCAAATTGATGAACAAAAAGATTAGCAATCACACTCGGCTGGAAAATAACATCTAAAGGGCGACAACGCGCAATTTGTTTTTATGGTCACTGGTGTAGGAAGTACCATAAACACATAAGCTAATATTTATTTTTAAAAAATTATTAAAAATAAGAAAATTTATTCCGCTTGTAAGAAAAATGGGGCCTTTAATAAACCATTTGAAAAAAAACAATGGCATATTTTTCCTTTAGCAAGGGAGATGGTCCAGTCACTCGAGTGGAAAGGACGGTGGACAACAAATCAGAAAGTATGTGACGGTTGTTTTACCCGTAAATTCCTTCGTACTAGTAATTTGCATCTTTTCATGACCGCTGTAATGGACAGTGTAAGACTGTATTTCTCTTCTTAATGCAAAGCAAGGCTACTACTGGTTCGTCAAAAAGTAATTTGCATCAGGGTCAAACTACAATTTTTATTCGTTATTCGCAAATCGCAATCATATGAGTGCAAGTCCATATTTTTTAGGATTATCCTAGATTTAATGTTTGTGTGGCCTGCTTGCCCCTTACTTTGTTCTAATCCAATATAGATGTAAAACTAACACGCATTCGTATGATCAAACCAAAATCATATGGTAGTGAGGTAAAATACAAACCGATGATAGCTAGGATGGTAATGACAAGAAACAAGTAATAGCTTATGTACTTACTTGCTCCATTTCAAAAGTAGGGAGAGGTGGTGCGTTTATGTGTTTTTTTTTTCGGGTGACGGTGCATTTATCTACTACCCCTATAAAAAGAAGAGAGGGCGGAGAACCAAACAATCAGATACATCCATTAGCGAGATCTAATGGCCCTTAATCCTCCAATGTTTAACACTACAAACCATGCATTAAACCAAATCCATCGATCCCTAATCTGCCCCGCAGTTCATAAAGAAAAAAAACCGCTGCCCGCACACGACCGCACTATCTCTCCCCTCCTCGCACGACCTCTCTCGCCCCCTCCTCCCCGCACGTCTCTCGCCACCTCCTCCTCCCGCGCCGTTCGCCTCGTGCCACCGTTAGCTGCAGGAGGCGCCCCACCGCGCCCGGCGACGCCTCCCGCAGCCGCTGCCGACGCCGTAACCTCCCCTGACTCTTCTCCGCCTCACCCCTGTGCCTCGCAACCGCCAAGCCGCCGCCGCCTCATCTTCTCGCTGCACGGCCAGGCGACGCGGCGAGGCGCGCGGGAGCTCTTCGGCCGGAGACACGGCGAGGCGCGCGGGACGGCCACTAGCGAACGTGACCGGACCTGAGACTGTGGCGCGCGCTGCCACCTCCGCCCTTCCCTGGTCTTATCTCTTACGGAACAGGCTACTCATGCATCGGTACCTAGCCACCATGGCATCTCTTTCCCTCTCAATCCATTCTTCTGCTGTTTGTTTTTCAACTGGAGCAAAATTCATTGTACTCTGCTTGTGATTATCTTCATCATCGTCACTAATTTTGAAAGTTTTCAATACTAACAGCTTCAAGAATACGTGCAATTACTTTCTTCCTTTATTTTGTCAACGTCCAATTTTAGAGCTCTAGATAAAATCTGCAGCAAAGAAGCAACTTAGCCTCTAAATTTTATCAATTATCCCGACCCATGTTCAGCAAATACAAATTCTAGAGCATTCATATTGTACGGTGCAGATGGCAACAGAATATAAAGCAAAAGATGAGTGATAGAATAGAAAACAAAAGATGAGTGACAACATATGGTGATATGAGTGGAACAAAGAGATGTCCAGAATATGGCATCAAATAGTGCCTGAACAATAACAAGACTGACCACACATTATCCTATTTAAAAAAACCAGCAAGGAAGAATGAGACTGTAGTGAAGAGGTTATATGAACAAATAATAGATAGATAGAGGGCAAATGAGATACTGACCTGATATGTAGGAGTCATCTAATCTGTAACAGCTATGCCTGTCATCTATTCTCTAGGTTACAGATATACTAATCGATGAAAAACAAATTTTAGCCTTGATTCCTCTCGATCTCTCATGCCATAGCTAAAGTTCAAAAGGCTACTTCATCGCTGATGGCACAACACTGCACAAATTATAGAGTGCTGGTGTGTGTGTTTCATGATCCTCTATTTTTGGCATCTCAATTATTTATATTACATCAGGAATTTCGGGAATTGCAGAGCCCATATTCTGCCCTGCCTAGAGGATCTTCACAACTCTCTATGCCCTTCTATATATGTTTAAGATTTATAATATTATATCCACAGATGACTAAGAAAGGAATGGATGTACCTCCATTTGCAACAGAAGAACATTCCCCGCTTAAGGACCTAAGGAACACAGCTATGGATGGGAGTGCAAATCTCAAGGATAATCAAACCAATAATCCTAATACTAATGATCCTAAAAGGAAAAGTGTTCAATCATGGTATGCTAGAATGTCAGATGAGAAGAAAGCGGAATACAACGCGAAGCGTCGTATATCTCGACAACAAAAGAAGGTTGCAGCTCTAGATTGTGCTAGCCAGGACCAATTCTCACAAAAGTTTGTTTCTCTGTTACGGATAGTACAACCAACCCCTTTCCGTGACATAATCAACACACGTACAAAAGGTATCCAATTGTCCATCCACTTGTTATCTTATATACTGACATGACATTTACTCATTGTTTACGAGTAAATTATTCTTTTCAAGTACATGTGTGACCTCGGCCTCAATCTCTGCAAATACACCTCAAATGCACACTTCAGGTCAGATCACATTCTTGCTACATTCATTAATTGCAATGTCAGCATTGATTATGCTCACAGACAACAATGCCATTTTCTCACTGTTTACGAGTAAATTATTCTTTTCAGATACATGTGTGACCTCTACGGCCCCAATCTCTGCAAATACACCTCAAACACACGCTTCAGCAGGTGAGATCACATTCTTGCTACATTCATGAATTATAATGGCAAAATTGTTTATGCTCCCAGCCAACAACAAATAGGAGCATCTGCCAACAAACAAGGTGGGAAAGGATGGTATGCCAACCTAAGCGACGAAAAGAAGGCTGAGCACCTAAGGAAGCTCCGGGCAGTATGCCAACAAACTGCAGCTCTTGTTCTGAATGTTGATGTACCTCAATCATCCACGCAGCAATGTGATCTGGTTAATAACATCAATCTTTCTTTTGTAGCCATCTTTTAGAAGGAGATGTCGTCCAACGTGTTTGTACATCAATTACCTACTTTACCTATAGATCAACAGTGGTTGGGAGCGCTTCTAATTGTGGTTACAACAGCGAGGTAAATCAATCCTGGTAATCTGACGTTCTTAACTAATTTTATTTTTGCCAACCACAGTATGATTATGATCACTGATCTGCTTGTTCTCAGGTAAATCAATACTTCATCAATAACTGACATATTCTTGCAGCATATGAACTTAAAATAGAGGTAGAATCAAAATGGTACAAGTACTCTTATGCCATTTGTCATGTATCATGATCGCAAGAACAATTTCATGTACTACCTTATTTACAGTTTACTCGCGCAAGCTTCTTTCACTAGAAATATAAATGAGTAATCAAGAAGACACAATTGATCTAACAGTCTATTATTGATAACACATATGTTTGTAGGTTATAGCCAAGTCCAATGGTTAGTCTTGAATGACAGGCTTGCAACCCTTTTTACAAGTTTTAAGTTTTGTGGTAAAATATGCTTTTGTGTGACCAAACCATTCAGATTCAGTGAAGTAGAAATCTCAATGAGTCGAATGTGCAGTCCATCAACAACGACGTGACAAACTCTGAGCCTGCTGATACCATCAACAAAAAACTTTGTGTGTATTCCACATTTTTTTAAGTCATCATGATTTCACCTATTACTGGATTGCCTCGATCCCTTCCCTTCTGCAAGGGACCACTGGTGGAAAAACAGGCTTCCGTCCAGCCCCATAAGTCGCGAAGTTGTAGGAACCGCGACTAATGGGACCTTTAGTCGCGGTTCTGGAGGTGAACCGCGACCAAAGGCCTGGGCCCAGGGCGCTCGGTGGCCAGCTGGCGCACGTGAGGGTCTTTAGTCGCGGTTGGCCAGGACAACCGCGACTAAAGGCCTTCGGGCACCTTTAGTCATGGTTTGCCAGGCCAACCGCAACTAAAGCCCCTCCCCTATATATACCCATCCAGCAGCCAACACTTAGCCATTTGGAGCCATTCTCTTCACAAGTGGGTGTAGGTTTGCTTTTGGTTCCTCTTATGCACATAAGGTGTTTGATGAAATGCCCCAAGAGCATGAAACAAACATGACATGAAGTGTTGGAGCCACACTCCTCGATCGCGGTTAGCAACTTGATGAACCTTTGATGTGTCATTGATAAAATATGCATGTGTGTAGTTCATTGTTTAATTTATATTGTTTGTAGCTAGTTAGTTTAACAAATGCATGATGGTTAATTATATATTTTATATTATAATAATGCAGATGAATCGGCAATGGATGTACGGTAACCGACTCTCCGGCGAGTTCACTACGGGTTTGAAAGATTTCCTCGTAGTGGCTAATGCGAACAAGCAGGGGGGTTTTGTTATCTGTCCATGTGTTATCTGTAAGAATCAGAAGGGTTACTCTTCCTCAAGAGATGTTCACATGCATCTGCTTCGGCACGGTTTCATGCCAAGCTATAATTGTTGGACCAAGCATGGAGAAAGAGGGGTTATAATGGAAGAAGATGAAGAAGGGGATGATTTCATCGATGAAAGCTATCTTGCTCATTTCGGTGATACTTTCATGGAGGATGCTGAAGGTGAAGGGAAAGGTGAAGAAGAGGCACGTGATGATCCCGTTGATGATCTTGGTCGGACCATTGCTGATGCACGGAGACGCTGCGAAACTGAAAAGGAGAGGGAGAATTTGGATCGCATGTTAGAGGATCACAGAAAGGCGCTGTACCCCGGATGCGATGATGGTCTGAAAAAGCTGGGCTGCACACTGGATTTGCTGAAATGGAAGGCAGAGGCAGGTGTAGCTGACTCGGCATTTGAAAACTTGCTGAAAATGTTGAAGAATATGTTTCCAAAGGATAACGAGTTGCCCGCCAGTACGTACGAAGCAAAGAAGGTTGTCTGCCCTCTAGGTTTAGAGGTTCTGAAGATACATGCATGCATCAACGACTGCATCCTCTACCGTGGTGAATACGAGAATTTGAATGAATGCCCGGTATGCACTGCATTGCGTTATAAGATCAGAGGCGATGACCCTGGTGACGATGTTGAGGGCCAGAAACCCAGGAAGAGGGTTCCCGCCAAGGTGATGTGGTATGCTCCTATAATACCACGGTTGAAACGTCTGTTCAGGAACAAAGAGCATGCCAAGTTGTTGCGATGGCACAAAGAGGACCGTAAGTCGGACGGGGAGTTGAGACACACCGCAGATGGAACGCAATGGAGAAAGATCGACAGATGGTTCAAAGATTTTGCAGCTGACGCAAGGAACATAAGATTTGCTCTAAGTACGGATGGCATGAATCCTTTTGGTGAGCAGAGCTCCAGCCATAGCACCTGGCCCGTGACTCTATGCATCTACAACCTTCCTCCTTGGTTGTGCATGAAGCGGAAGTTCATTATGATGCCAATGCTCATCGAAGGTCCGAAGCAACCCGGCAACGACATCGATGTGTACCTAAGGCCATTAGTTGATGAACTTTTACAGCTGTGGGGTGGTGTCCGTGTGTGGGATGAGCACAAACAAGAGGAATTTGACCTACGAGCGTTGCTTTTCGTAACCATCAACGATTGGCCTGCTCTTAGTAACCTTTCGGGACTGTCAAATAAGGGATACAATGCATGCACGCACTGCTTACATGAGACTGAAAGTGTACATTTGCCAAATTGTAAGAAGAACGTGTACCTTGGGCATCGTCGATTTCTTCTGAAAATTCATCCAGTAAGAAAGAAAGGCAAGCATTACAACGGCAAGGCAGATCACCGGCCGAAGCCTGCGGAACGCACTGGTGCTGAGGTATTTGATATGGTCAAGGATTTGAAAGTCATCTTTGGAAAGGGTCCTGGCGGACAATCAGTTCCGAAGGGAGCTGACGGGCACGCAGCCATGTGGAAGAAGAAATCTATATTCTGGGAGCTAGAATATTGGAAAGTCCTAGATGTCCGCTCTGCAATCGACATGATGCACGTTACGAAGAATATTTGCGTGAACCTCCTAAGCTTCTTGGGCGTGTATGGGAAGACAAATGATACAAAGGAAGCACGGCAGGACCAGCAACGTTTGAAAGACCCTGATGACCGGCATCCGGAATGGTTTCAAGGTCGTGCCAGCTACGCTCTGACCAAAGAAGAGAAGGTCATCTTTTTTGAATACCTGAGCAGTATGAAGGTCTCGTCTGGATTCTCGTCCAATATAAAGGGAATAATAAACATGGCGGAGAAAAAGTTCCAAAACCTGAAGTCTCACGACTGCCACGTGATTATGACGCAATTGCTTCCGATTGCTTTGAGGGGGCTCCTGCCGGAAAATGTTCGAGTAGCCATTGTGAAGCTATGTGCATTCCTCAATGCAATCTCTCAGAAGGTAATCAATCCAGAAGTTCTACCACGGTTACAGAACGATGTGATCCAATGTCTTGTCAGTTTCGAGTTTGTGTTCCCGCCATCCTTCTTCAATATTATGACGCACCTCCTGGTTCACCTAGTCGAAGAGATTTTCGTTCTCGGTCCTGTATTTCTACACAATATGTTCCCCTTCGAGAGGTTCATGGGAGTATTAAAGAAATATGTTCGTAACCGTGCTAGGCCAGAAGGAAGCATCGCCAAGGGCTATGGAAATGAGGAGGTAATTGAGTTTTGTGTTGACTTTGTTCCTGACCTTAAGCCGATTGGTCTTCCTCGATCGCGGCACGAGGGGAGACTAAGTGGAAAAGGCACGATCGGAAGGAAATCAACGATATGTATGGACGGCCATTCTCTGACTGAAGCACACCACACTGTACTGACCAATTCCAGCTTGGTGGCTCCGTACTTTGAGAAACACAAGAATATTTTACGTTCTGACAACCCGGGAACCCGGGGAAGCCTGAATCCTGGATTAGGAAGGCCCACATGGAGACTTTCGGCAGTTGGTTGAGAAAACATTTAATGAATGACAATGATGTTGTAGATCAGCTGTACATGTTGGCCAAGACACCATCTTCGACTATAACGACTTTCCAAGGGTACGAGATAAATGGGAATACATTTTACACGATCGCCCAAGATAAAAAGAGCACCAACCAAAACAGTGGTGTCCGCTTTGATGCAGCAACCGAGAATGGGCAAGAGGTCACATATTATGGTTACATAGAGGAGATATGGGAACTTGACTATGGACCCTCCTTTAAGGTCCCTTTGTTCCGGTGCAAATGGTTCAAGCTAACAGGAGGTGGGGTAAAGGTGGACCAGCAATACGGAATGACAATGGTGGATTTCAACAATCTTGGTTACCTTGACGAACCATTCGTCCTAGCGAAAGATGTCGCTCAGGTTTTCTATGTGAAGGACATGAGTAGCAAACCGAGGAAACGGAAAGATAAGAAAACGATCAGTACATCATGCGATGATCCAAAGCGTCACATTGTTCTTTCAGGGAAAAGAAACATCGTGGGAGTGGAGGACAAGACAGACATGTCAGAAGATTATAATATGTTTGCTGAAATTCCGCCCTTCAAAGTGAACACCGACCCAAGCATTAAGTTAAATGATGAGGATGCTCCATGGATACGGCACAATCGTAAGCAAGCAGGGACACAAGGGAAGAAATGATGTGTAATAATTTATTGTACCAAACTTTGTTGAATGGATCATGTGAATTATATTACCCGTGATGTGTTTGGTGTCCATTTTCGAATGATTCGAGATACCACTGATGATACATGAAATTTGGAGTGATTTAGTCATACTCCTGCCTAGGCGTATAATATGCATACTCGTAGCCTTCATAGCCGCCGTCGTCGTTGTACTGGTAGTCGTCGCCTTCTAAGTTGCCGCCGTCATCTAACCTTTAGTCCCGGCTGGTTGGTGCAACCGGGACTAAAGGTTAGACAGGACGCGTGGGTAGCGCACGACGCCCTGTCGGAGGAACAAGACAAAGCAGAAGCGGCGCCGTGCCTATAAAAGGAGCATCGATACGCGCGAAGATAGAGGCGTGAAGAAATGGCGGGAAGACATAGGCGGGAAAGAACTGGCGGGAAGACTGGCCGGGAAGAACTTGTGGGAAGACAGAGGCGGCCGGGAAGAACTTCTCTGAATTTTTTGATATATTATTTGTATTTTTAGAATTTTGAAATGAATTAGTTCTATTTTTCTGAATTTTTTGATATATTATTTGTATTTTTAACATATTGAATTGAATTAGTTTTATTTTTGACATATTATTTGTATTTGCCTCGTAGGGTTTGGAGACGGTTCGTAGATACAAAGGACGTAGAACTTTATATGCATTAAATTATGTATGGAAACTTGTTCAAAATTGTATATGGTCATCCGATGATATTGAATATATATTGTATATTCCTCTTGAATTCTTTTTGGTTCTAATTTCAAATTTGTTTGAAATTGTACATTCATATGCATGTATGTAGTACCGTAGAATATGTGAAACTCCTTCAAAATTAAAATAAAGCACAAAAGAAATAAAACAATACAAATTAAACAGAAAACAATACAAATTAAAAAGAAAACAATACAAATTAAACAGAAAACAGGTTTGGGGGGGGGGCTAAAACCCTAAACCTGCGGCGGCCTTTAGTCGCGGTCGGCCAGACCAACCGCGACTAAAGGTGGGGGCGCGGGAACGCAAAAAACCCGCCAAAAACCCTTTAGTCGCGGTTGGGCAGGCGACCCGCGACTAAAGGGTACCTTTAGTCGCGGGTCTCGTCGCCAACCGCGACTAAAGGGGGGGGCTATAAATACAAGGCTCCCTCGACGCCGCCCGCCGTTTCTCGCCTGTTCGTCTCTGTCGCGCCCTCGACGCCGCCCGCCGTCGCCCTCGCCCTCGACGCCGCCCGCCGTCGCCCTCGCCCACCGCGTGCGCGCCGCCGGCCGGCCTCGGTACTGCCGCCTCGCTCGCCCGCCCTCAACCCCACGCGACCTTCCTTCCTCTCCGATCATTCCTTCCCAGTCACCGCCGCCGCCCTCCCCGTCCGTGGCCGCCGCTGGTCGGGGACAGCATGACCCTCTCCGCCGGCGACGTGCCGACCATGTACACGGTCCTCGCCAACTCGCTCAGCGTCGACGAGGCGACGCGGCAGCACCCCGCGGAGTCGGCCCTCGCGCAGTGCGAACGCCGCCCCGGGTAGATGAGCAAAATCAGGACCGGGCCTTGAACGCGTAGTTGTTTTCAAGATCCTAAAAAAAAAGTTGTAGCCTTGAACGCACGTCTGTTCGCTTTCCTAACTCCCTTCCGAGATCCAATCGCTAGTTCGCGACCCCCAGATCTGATCAGGAGCCGACGTTTCACCGGCGAACTTGGTTCTCCAATCTCCACTCGAGAAGTCATCCATACCGTGGCATCGCCGAGCGTACCGTACTGACACATCCATGTACATCACGTTGCCTGTGCAAGTCTACTTCGCATCATCGCCGAGCGCCCATGCCATCCCGGCGTTGATCCAAAATCAGTGGACCAGCAAAATCTCCGAACTAGCCCTGAGCAAAATCAGTGGACTTTGAGAAAACGCAATGAGCAACAACGGTCAACGGCCAGCTAGTATGCACTAGTACTATAGATTCCAAAGGAGGGGATTAGGAGCAACATCGTCCCGATGGGGAGCAATGCAACTAGTAGTAGTAGTCGATCTAAATCCTCGTTGGCAATTGGAAACCGTTTCCAATCATTAGGAGCAACAGACGCTACCTGTATTTTTTTACCAAACATTGACAAATGTTTAATTGCTTGCAAAGTTTCTTCACAAAATGACATTCATGCCGCCCCGTCTCGCGCTCTACCGCGACACCCTCTCCCACCCCTTCCTCGCCCCCTCCTTTTGCCACCGCCCTTTCGCCACCGCCACCGCCACCGCCCCCCTTCTTCACTTAATTAATTTGTTTTTACTACATGTTTTCAGGACTGACATAATGGCGGACGATAGAGCTGACCCGATTATGGACAACTATGATCCGGACGGTGAAGCACATATGTTCGGCATCATAAACGGCGATATTCTATATGTGCCGACCGAAGAAGAATAAGATGATATCTCTTCTTATCTGAACCTTGACGGTGAAGATGAAGGGCGCCGTCAGCAAGATGATGCCGAACAAACGTCGATAAACGACGATCTTCAAATGGAAGTAGCAACCACCTCCGGCGCCGAGGTATATATATACATTGAGCCTCTGGTGATACAAACTAACTGATTTGAATAAATATGTGTGTACTAACGCGCGCGACTCTTTCTTATTTTAGCCCTCGGCCGGATCGTCGAAACAATCGAGTACGTCGTCAAAGCGTGGCGCAACCAAGACGATGAAACAAGGAGAAACATGCACCATCGAGGTTGTCGACAGTGCAACCGGCAGGCCGCTGGAGCCCCGCAAGAACGCCACCAAGTTTGTCAGCCAATGCGGAGCCATTGTTAGAGACAACGTCTCGATCACCGTCCAGGAGTGGAATGAGCCAAAGAAGGCACGAATTGATGGTTTCAGTTTTCTCGATAAGAGAACAAAAAAAGATTGCTTCAAGAAGCTTATGGAACATTTCGTTCTACCTCCGGAATACAACAAATTCGATGAGGAGGGTAACAAGATTGAGGAAAACAAGGAGAGGAGGAGGCTAGTCAAACAGTTCGCTCTTCATAAGATGGCCGACGCATTCCGGAAATTCAAGCAAAATCTAGCCCATGACTTTGTCAAGCAGAACAAGACTCCGGATTTCAAAGGACAATATGAGAAACTGAAACATGATTGGCCAGAATTTGTGAAGCAAAAGAAATCGGAGCAGTTCATTCAAATATCGAAAAAAATAAGGAAAATGCGGCTAAGAAGGAGTACAATCATGTTATGGGGCCAGGAGGGTATCGCATTTGGGTGCCTAGGTTGGAGAAGATGGAGAACGAGCTGAGGGCGCGAGGAATCCGTCCAGGTACGGAGGGATGGGACCCAAGGGCCAAAAGCTGGTGGTACGGGCATGGGGGAACGCTGAACCCGGAGACAGGGGAGTGTGTTTACCAGGGCAAATTAATTAAACCCACCCAAGCCCTTATTAACGCAATGAGGGATGCTCAACAGGGGAAGATCAAGTTCAACAGAGAGAACAACGCGCTGACAAAAGCCCTCGGGAATCCTGAACACGGAGGACGTGTACGAGGCATGGGGCACATTCCGTGGAAAATAGGGTTCCCCCAGAACGATGACCCGTACGGTTACAGAAGCCGTAAGAGAAAGATGGATCGGGAAGCAGATGTTGTGGCGCGGTTGGCATCGGAAATGGATGTGATGAAGAAAACCATGAGTGTACTAGTAGCCGAAAGAGATGCAGCTCGGGTGCAGCATGAAGATCATCCAGCGGATCTCGGAAGCCAGCAGCGGAGAAGCAGCGTGGCTTCCACGGAGGCCCCACCGACTGGTGCAGATGCACCGACGATCGAAATTACTGCACCGGAGCCTCTGGTGGTCGAAATTACTGCACCGGAGCCTCTGGTGGTCGAAATTACTTCACCGGAGCCTCCTCGCTACCCCGTGGACGATATAAAGGAGATGAAAGAATGTCATCTGTATTATCCTATCGGGAACATGTCCATGAAGGTAGCCATCGGCAGTGCTTTACCATGTTTACCTGGAGCACTCCACCACAATAACCCCATTCAAGATGGCTATGCTCGTGTCACGGTGGAGGACATAGTCCAAGGGTTTGAGGACCTGGAGATTGATATTGCTACACCTGAAGGGGAGAAAAGACTTGGAGATGTCAAGCGCCATTTCATTCTATGGCAAAAGAAGTTTATCAAGTTTCCAGGCGAGGCGCCAAGGACAACAAGTCCACCCCCCTACGGTAGTGGTGGTGGCGGTGGCGGTGGTGGTGGTGGTGGTGGTGGTGGCGGTTCACCTACACCTCCGTCACGTCAGCCGACGCCGCCCCCCAGTCCACAACGTCCGGCGGGTGATCAGCCGCCGCCCCCCAGTCCTCGTCCGGCGGGTGATCAGACGCCGCCCCCCAATCCACCTCCGGCAAAGAAGCAGAAGCAGTCCTGGATTATTAACCCGGACCCTTATGTACCTAAGACCACAAAGGTACCGGAGCCATCACTGAAGCCTCTCCCCACAAGGCCTTGGGAACGTAGTGCCGAGGAAGTCGACGCGGCCGCGGCTGCTGATTTGGAGAAATGGAAGGCGGACTGCAAGAAGAAAAGAGAGCCCGAGCCCAAGCCAGTATTTTCTGATGAGCAAAAGAAGTGGGCTAAGTCATTTTTGAGCACACCGTCCCAAGCCGCGAAGAATCTGCCTAACGACTATGCACGTGAACTTCGCAGGTAGGCACTCATGTTCAAGGAGAACAAAGAGCGGGAGAAGGCCGAAAGTAAAAAAAGCGGGAAACAAGTTGCCCAACTCGGGGAACAAAGTAAACAATCGATTGCCCCGCTTATAGTGGAAGCCTTCTGTCCGGATGCCCCCGAGATCATACAAGCTGCGGCAGCACAGGGATTGACTGTAACGAGTGCCAGAGAACAAGCGGCCAACTTAGGTATTACTCTTCGTGAACTGTTAGGCCTTGATGAGGCGCCAGTGAAGGAGGTAGTAATTACATATGTCAAGAATGGGCCTCTCGTCGAGCCTGCGCAGGAAAAGGATCTACCTCCACAAATGAAAGGTCTGCTGAAATGATACAAGGGTTACATAAAAAATAAAAACGCCAAAGAATATATTTATGCGGAAGTTAGACATGAGCATCACTTCAAACATTACTATGTACAAATTGAACTGAGTGAATTGTTCCAGCTTTTCAATCTGCGCGAGCTCGATAAATCTATCATCAGTTGCTACGTTCTGTAAGTGATTTATTAATTTCTACCCCATCTCGTTCATATTGCCTGCACTATATATATGTCCTAACTATATTGTTGTGTCCGCTATTATACATGCAGAATGAAGATTAAGGAATGCAGAGTAAGGAACATCCATGATGTTGGATTCATTGACCCACACATCGTTAATGGACATGTGTTGGAGCGTCACCCCGCCGACGTGGAGGCAGACCTGTGGCAGTTTCTTACAAAGCAGGAACTCAAAAGTGATATTCTATTTCCTTACCATTTTGGGTGAGTGTTTCTGTCTTGAGCACATTCTCTTTTGTTTACTCCATGCATGGTATGTGGCCGGCTAATCGATGAGTTATGCATGACGTACTGTGCATGTATCGTGTCCGCAGGTTCCACTGGATTCTGCTAGTAATTAAAGTTAACACCTCAGAATGTCTCGTCCACGACTCTGTGAATATGGATCCAAAGCTTTGGGGCGGCATGAGAAGAATGCTGCAGAAGTAATTATTTTCATTCATTTGCGCTCTATATCGATCGGCCTATTTCGTTCATTTCCTAATATCAAGTAACTAATAACTCTCTTGTTCATTTAATTTTCTTTACCTCGTAGGGTTTGGAGACGGTTCGTAGATACAAAGGTCGGTGAATTCAAAAAAGAGCTAGAATTCAAAAGGTCAAAGGCTAAGAATGCTGGGGATATTCAGCCACCGGAGACCAATCTATGTGGATACTATGTCTGTGAGATGATCCGGAGATACACCTCTGAGCGGGTTCCGAGTGATACCAATGCTCAGAGGAATAACCTCCGGTGGATGCTTAGTCCAGAAGCTCGCTTCCGACCACTTCAAGAGGAACTAGCTGGATGGTTCGGCAGGGAAGTCCTCCATCCTAAAGGAGAACACTATTACGAGGACGTAGAACTTTATATGCATTAAATCATGTATGGAAACTTGTTCAAAATTGTATATGGTCATCCGATGATATTGAATATATATTGTATATTCCTCTTGAATTCTTTTTGGTTCTAATTTCAAATTTATTTGAAATTGTACATTCATATGCATGTATGTAGTACCGTAGAATATATGAAACTCCTTCAAAATTAAAATAAAGCACAAAAGAAATAAAACAATACAAATTAAACAGAAAACAGGTTTAGGGGGGGGGGCTAAAACCCTAAACCTGTGGCGGCCTTTAGTCGCGGTTGGCCAGAAGAACCGCGACTAAAGGTCCTCCGCCCCGACGGCCGCCTGGCGCCCACGTGGACGGGCCGTTAGTCGCGGTTCTTAAGCAGCCGCGACTAAAGGTGGGGGGCTTTAGTCGCGCTTATTTGGTCGCGGTTGCGCAACCGCGACTAATGGCAGTTGCGAACCGCGACCAAAGGCCTTTTTTCCACCAGTGGACATTCATTTTTCATTTTGAGTAGTATTTCATCTATGAACCTGCAAGCTCATCCTTGCCAGTTTTAATGCTGAAACATTAAAAAAAAGTTGTTCTACACCTCCTATGTACTTGCAAGCCCATTCTTGTTATTTTGATAACATACCAACTTGTTTCATTCAACAGAGAAAATCTACTTGTTATTTGCAACTCTATCAACAGAGAAAATCTACTCTTGAACTAGCACGTGCATGTGATTCCGTCAACTATATAATTTTGAACTTGATGGATCCTTAATTCCTGAACTTTGAACATGATGGATCCTTTGTCATTTTTGTTGAAAGTTTAAATTGCATCCATCCTTCTTGCTGGCAGTACATGAATTGGACTGACGAGGCAACAAAGATGATGCATGCTTGGGGACATTAGGTTTGATGTTATTACCGAGGTATGGGCTGAATAATACATGTATAAAACCATGTCGACTGAAATTGCAATTAGTCTTGCTTGCATCTATGCTATTATATGTTGTAGTCCAGTAACATATCTAATTGACCGTCTTTTGTTGCGTCATCACAGAAAATCTGAATTTCAGTACCAAACCACAGACTCATGCCGATGTATGTTGCCAAATGTTCTGAAGACATTTGGCCTCAAACCAAATGAAAGTCTATGATTGCCAACAAAGAATGGTACTGTAGGTGCCATGGCTACAAACCGAACAATGGAGACTTTCCAATATCTTGGCTGTGCCCTTTTGGCTTGGCCATGCCAATTTTTATCAGGGCTAATGGTGTTCAGACAAAATATACCCAATATTATTCCATGTATTAGATGTAAACTAAGTTTTTGATGTCTTTCTTTTTGGGTTCTGATTGTTATCCTAACAAAACAAGACAGAATTGTGTAGGTTAATGAATATGAAAGCATCTTATCATAACTACAGTATTTATCAATGTCTTTGAAAGTTGATTACACACTTGTCGAAATGGCCAATATATAATCTGTTGTCACCAGTCTACAATACACACCAACTACGGAAGTTGGTGTTTAAGAGATGACATCAGAGAAAAGCACCAAGACCATTGTCTATCAAGACGTCGCAGCATTGAGTAATTGTGTATGTTATTTTAGTGTGAGAGTTTATAAATTTTTAGTTGCGGCTTAGCTACTGTTTCATCCATTTTATCATCGCAAACATTTGTACCAGTCCCACTTTATACCTATGTCTTATTTTATGATTATTGGATTTCCTTTAGCCCTTCTACAATTCAGTTAGTCACTGTAAAGTGTCTTCTGTTTCTGCAGATACACAAGTCGGTGTAGTCACACATCATCTTCAATTTCTGTTATCCATATCACTGCTCTTGGCCATTGTCGGCATCATCAACACCGAGCACCAATGACAAGAGCCCAGTGGTGAACGAGGCCAAGAGAATCCTGAGAAGCTGCAGCTGAAAGTAGCACTGGAGGTGGTGCCTGGGAGAAGCAGTGCAGGCAGTGGCCTAGAGGAGCGGAAGAGGTGTCTGGGACGAGCATAGGAGGCAGCGGCGCAACAGTCGGGTGCAGCGGGCCCGGGAGAAGTGGAGGAACTGGTGGACGGGAGCAAAATTGTTGGCGGTGGGATCAGAGGAGGTAATAACGCCCGGAGCAGCGCGGGCGGCAAGGGAGGAAACAAGTATTGAGCTGGCCTAAGTGGCAATTTTATCCACGTAGTCCCTTCGTAAACTAATATAAGAGTGTTTAAATCTCTACTTTAGTTATCTAAACGCTCTTATATTAGTTTACAGAGGGAGTACAAAATACTAAGAGGAATACGTACATGTACTGCTTTATTAATTGGTGATATACCTACACACTTTCTCCTGGAAATTTCTTTCACTTGACATGATAGTCATGATATTTCTTTGTTGCATACTCCCTCCGTCCCGAATTACTTGTCTTAGATTTGTTAGATATGGATTTATCTAGACACATGTTAGATACATCCATATCTAGATAAATCTAAAACAATTAATTTGGGACGGGGTAATAGAAATCTGATTCTTATATGTGAAGGAACAAATTATTGTACTTCTCTTTAAAATTACATAGTGCAAATTTGGTCAGGCTTCTCCTCATATTTCCTTCTATAGCATTATGGGGCCGTTGATCACCATCCATGTCCTTAGTACAGGGCGAAGCCACCAATGATGGCGGCATTTATAGATTTTTCTTTTCTATTATGTTTAATTCAGCTAATTCAATAACTTGTATTGTAGATAGTACTCCCTCTCTAAACAAATATAAGAGTGTTTAGATGACTACTTTAGTGATCTAAACGCTCTTATATTCCTTACGAAGGGAGTACTACAACTATATTTGACGGTGAATAAAAGAAAGCCTTTGTTAAATTATATCCATTAGTCTGATGGAGAATCCGTCATTTTTTACTGTTACATATAAAAAGTTATAATTTTATATCCTAATAAAGACGTGTGTTGCACGTGCATGCTTATTAGTATGTTTAAAAGACTGAAGCACTATTATTGGCAACATGTGTGTCTAGCACACTCTAAAGCTTAAACAAGGATTAATTAATTACAAAGCTGAGACACAAACTACTAACCACCAAATTAAAGCTTAATCTGGTCGCCGATGCTCCCTATGGTTAAAGCACAACTTTATTCCTTGCTTCTCCTGAAACAAATACTACGTGATGCACAAACAAGTGTATAAACTAAGATAAGCTCTATCCGATGATTGTTTAGTTGGAATTACCTAAGAATAAGCTGGTTAAGAATTGGTTTAGAAAATCTGATGAGAGGTCAACTAAATTGGCTTTTCTGAACAACTAGTATTTGTTTAAGTACTACAAAGAACGTAATCTAATCGGGCAGTAAAGCAAGTCCAGTGCAATTAGGAGGCATATCGTATCCACATGGAGCTCCAGGTGAGCACCACCTCCTGCAATGCAAGGCTACCTCAGAGGATTGTTCGATAGTCCCTCCGGTTCGGAAATAAGTGACATTGCTTTAATTTAAATTTGAACTAAAACAACACCACTTATTTCTGATTGGAGGTAGTACTTATCTTCTATATCTAAATAGTTAGTCCCCACTAACTATTTCTCTCAACATGCAAGCATGCCACATCATCATACAACATGCATGAAAAAAGACCCACCCCCACTATCATATGTATCTCAACATGCAAGCATGCCACTTCATCATGACATGCATGGAAAAAAGACATATCTCAACATGCAACATACATGAGGGTTTTCATTCTATTATGCTATATACATTTAATAAACAGTTTACAATTATATAGTAACCAAGCACAATAATTATTTGTATTTTTTATTGTTAGCCTTTTATATTATTACTTCAAATATTCACGTTTCATACAACGAATCACATTAAAATGAGTTGTAAAATATTCCCGCAACAACGTGCAGGGTATCATCTAGTTAATTAAGCGAGCCACGCACCAAACAAGGTTAATGCTGCAATGGCTTAAAGCACACTCTGAGTAAACTAAGGAGTTGCATTATTTTTTAACATAGACCATCTTTGTAGCTCAAATTTGTATTGATTTTATATGTAGCTCAAATTTGGAATGATTCTCCCTAGCACTTGCATTATTGAATGATGGATCCTCGAGAATCCAGGCATCAAGCATGCGCCAATCCCCATCACTCAAGGCAGAGAGCAGCAATAACGTACCAAACCAATTGCATGCATACATTGCATGGAGTGGTGGGGGCTATCAAGCTCTTATCTTTCCCAATGGCCGGTGCCATCGTGCACGCTTGGGCCCTCCTCTTTCCACCTTCTTCGTCTTCCTCTCTTCTTTACACGAATGTAGTTGCCGTCGCCATCGTCGGTCACTCATGAATCCACACCCACATTTTCTATATATACTATGATGTTGGATGGATGCACCCCATCTCCCCTTGCTGCTTCTGAAAAGAGAAAGAGAAAAGAGAATAAAGGAATATGAAGATGTAAAGTGGAACTATTTCTGATAAAGACTTGCCCGTAAAGTCTCGTGATGATAGATGCAACGAAGCTTCTATCCGTGCCTGGCCTTTACGATAGTCAAGGTCCCAGAGACTCGAGGGATCTTGCAATTTTTATGCGGGGTCATGAAAATCAGGACCGATTCGGAGTGCTATATTATCTTTTCAATCAATCCTATTCTGAAGGACCGATACAAGACCCTGCTCGATCGAATCCTATTCTGCATGCATGCACGCAGAATAATGCATGGTGCATGTACGATCGGCAAGGAGAATTGATGAGCATGGAGGCAGCCTGGAGGTCTCTTTGGGCGGACAGATGGACGAAAGGAAGCTTTTGCCAGCGAAACCGTACATCCCCTGCTTTACTACAGACATCACATCCGGATTCTGTAAATCATTAGGCATCTTTGTGGAGTAGTTGATGCTGGCTGGCTTTGGGCGATCAGCTGCAAATCATTAGGCATCCCCTGCATTACTACAGACATCACATCCGGATTCTGTAACGGGATGCATGCAGATGGATCGAGTGGTGTTTTCGATTGCGATCGGGCACCACGTACGTACTCTAATCATCAGGTTAGTTAGTGGTGACGCTTGCTTGCCGGAGTTGACGTGAAGAAAATCTCAAAGCCTGAAACTGAAACTGTCGCCCCCACAAAGAAATGATCGGACTCCATGAAAGCTCTTTTTTTTTTTTGCTGTGAGGGGAATATTTTCCTGTCGAAATCTCAGACACTGGGCTGTCCTATTCTAGGTAAGTACAGAGGGAGAAAACATGCGTGTCAAACAGCCCGTCCGTGAGCCATGTCCAGCCACAGACTGACAGTACACATAGACACAGGTACGTACAAGATAACCTACAGTAGAGCACCTGGCAGGCGATCCAACTAGCAACCAACAGTTTTGTTGACAGCACCTTGGATGCATTGTATGGAACATCAACAGACAGTCTGATCTGCTGCATCTTCGTTAAAGTAATCTGCACGGCATGTGCCACCCTATCCCCAAGTGTAGTGCACTATGCTTGCTTTGCTACTGGAGCACTGCGGATTTGGTTAGTTAATGAGGACTAATACACTACAGTAGTAATATGCTATACTACTGAAGCAGCCGTCGCAGCAAGTGGCAATTAGCAAAAGGAGGAGACAAGACACGAATGGTCATTAGAGGAGAGCAGAATAGTACTTTATTTATTTAACTAGGTCATGAAAAAGATTCAAAATAATTAAAAACGTTTAGCAGGTAGAAACGTTGCTGTCACAGAAACAGATGAGTCATACGGATTCAAAATAAGCTTCGTTTTAGCAGATAGAAACGCTGCTGAACTAGATAGAAGATCATGCCAGTTAACAATTGGTACTAATGGTGAGTTGCATTAGGTTCATTATCCTCCAATTAACTACTACTCCCTCCGTCCGAAAATACTTGTCATCAAAATGGATAAAAAAAGATATATCTAGAATTAAAATACGTCTAAATACATCTCCTTTTATCCATTTTGATGACAAGTATTTTCGGACGGAGGGAGTACTAACAAGCAGCGACAACCGAAACCAACCGAGGCTGTCTGTGGGGCTGGACTCGATTGAGTGAACCCCAAAGATTAATTAACATGGACAGTACATGACAAACGCTCAATGATTGGTTGATTGGGTAAACTAAAGTTGTTCTGCTTCTTCTGACGAAGGATTAAGAAAGGAATAGGAAAGAACTAAAGTTGTTCTGCTTCTTCTGACCAAGGTATACAATCTCGGTGAGAGCGATCGACATGCCAGTGGCTTTCCTGATTAATTTCTTCACCCCAGAGTGTCATGATAAGCACGGCTGGGCTAGCTGGGTGCTGACAAAACGGTAAAGCATGCCTTTTGCGCCATCGACAAAACGGCAAATCATGCTTTTTGCACCAGAGGTATATGTTTGTTTGCAGTAGGCCACTGTTTGAAGTGAATAAATCAGCCGTTCAAGTGAACAAGAAACCTCATATTCTTATATCATACTGTCGTAATGAATAGATGGATAAAAGGTGCCAAACAAGCTGGTCAGGAAAGGATTTATTTTGCCCTGCCTTTTCTGATATGTCTCTCGAATCTCGATACACACACAGTCACGCCGTACATATTTTCTGCCCGTATGCGACGTGAACATAAAATCCTGAAGAGTGAAAAATGGTTCAACAGAGACTATCTGATATGCAAAGGCCTGAAATCTCAGGTCACACCTGTAGCCTTTCTGTTGGCTGGGACATGAAGCCAGAGAACATTTTCAGATTCCAGCACAGATACTCTGTAGCTATCCAGCCTATTACTTCTGCAAGTGTATGTTGTACTTTTTGCTCTGGCCGGACTCGGTAGTATTGCTTTCAGTTTGGCATAAGAAGAATCACAATCATATGCCTATCATGGAGTAGAACTTGTACAGATTACACTTAGTATTTGAGGTCAGCTTCAGGGAGTATATAAATGGTTCATTATATGGTAACTTTATAAGGCAGTATGCTACTTGCATCCTAGTATTAATTTCATTTGAAGTTCACATGAGTATGTATGCTTGTGTTAGTATTGTTGTTTAATTTCATTTGAAGCTCACATGAGTATGTATGCTTGTGTTAGTATTGTTGTTTAATTTCATTTGAAGTTCAGATGAGTATTTTAATTTCATTTGAAGTTCACATGAGTATGTGTGCGTGTGTTAGTATTGTTCCTTAACCACTTGTGTCCATGTCACAACTAGTAGCTGCCTTTTCTGTGAGATGAGAGCTTCTTTTTCTTTTTCTTTGAGATGAGACCGAGAGAAGTGGTGTGTCCCTGGTGGCGTCTGAACCGAGCGAGCACTGCTACTCCAAGCAAAAGTGCATGACTAATTATGATTTCCGTAAAGTTAAACCATTATATATATCCGCTTTGCTTGATATTTTTTCATTCATTGAAAGTGTCGCCCGTAGAGGCCGGCGGTATTTCTCCCTTTTTTAAAGAAAAAACAAACAGATCAACTCACCTACCAGATCAAAATTTCTTTCAGTCACGTTGTCCCTACGCAGCAGTTTCAGACTTTCAGTTGCTCCATCTTATCCCAACATGAGAGGGACTCATGCACTGGCCACATGCGCCAAGATTTGTAAAATCACACTACACCCTTGAATTCCTGGATAGTCTCTTGCAAGACAAGATGTAGTTTGCCCTGGTCGGACTCTGTTGTATTGCTTTCAGCTTGACATAAGCAGAATCACAAACATATAGTGCAGCCATGGAGTATATAAATTCGTACTTCTATCAGTTCCATTTGCTTGCATATACCTGATTATAATTAGTACTTGAGGTCATCTTCAAGGAGTATATAAATTATTATATGAAAACTTTACAAGGCAATGTGCAACTTGCTTGTATTCTATCAATTCCATTTGGAGCTCACACGGTCGAGCAGAACACGAATATGTATGATTTATGTTATATTGTTGCTTAACCACTTTCTGTCTTTGTCCCAACAAGTGGCTTCTTTTTTCTTAAAAACTACTGGCGTCATTGCCACTGACATTCCAAAGATCAACTCACCTATCAGGTTTGAATTCCCCACACCGTTTTCTCCCTACAATGCCCTACCAACATGTGCCTAAATTTGTAAAGGCTACCACCACACTAGACCTTTGAATTCTTGGACAGCCTGTTGCAAGACAAGATGTGACAAATCCTAATGATTAATCGCACTGTTAGTGTCATGAAGCTGCCAAGGGAGTCTATGTCCGTGGCTACGTACTTCTTAAATCTTGATTTGCTCCACTAGGCCACAATTATGAGCACTAAACAATGGTAGAGCAGAGATTAAATTAGCACTCCACTAAGCCTGCAGAAAACATAGGAGCACTGCTATGGCAGTTGCTGTTGCTTTCATTTCAGTTCCCAGGGGATAAGCTTTGGTTTGGGCAGACAGTAACAGTAGACGACTTCCTATTCACGGCTACTGCTTTCAGTTCAGTCCCGAGGGGAATGAATTCAGGTGCAAGTCAAGTATAGTAAAATGCTACTGCTTTCAGATAGTGCACAACTTGTGCCCTCGCGTCTCTTTTTCACTTTACTTTCCAACTCAACTACTCCTACTGTGCAACTACTAGTCGCTCTGTTTTCTTAATCTTCCGAGGGACTGCGCGCTTTGGACGGATGCCCGCGCATGCCTAGCCACTCCTATACAGGAAGCAAATGGCTAAAGTGGCTTTGGGAATCGACGTCCCCGGCTTGGCACCCACATAAAACACAATCATATCAGGGTGAGATAAAATACAACGCCAATGATTAAGTTACTATGGCACTGTGAAAAGAAAAACAAGTAATTGCATATGTACTTGCTCCATTTTCAAAGTGTACTGTATAAAGGTAGTGCATTTATGCATATAATATCTTCAACCACTATTGCCGGCAACAGGTTTTACTAGCACTTTGTACAACTTAATTAAACGAAGATTAGCTCCAAAGCTGAGATGTGAACCGCTAAACCACCAAATTAAGCTTAATCCGGTTCCCCTCCGTACGCTCCAGTTCAACAGGGCTGGCTTTCCTCGATGCCCCCTTTAGTTTGAGCACGGCTTTATTCGTTGTTTCTCCTGCGTGATGCATCAACGGTTCAACGGGTGTATATACTATGATTGAACTTTTGCGGGGCATATACTATGGTTGAACTGATCACGCACGCATACTTAATTACTTGCTCTCCAACCGATTATTGTTTAGTTGGAGTTTGTAACCACCTAAGAATATAACTGATTAATAAAACAACTAATCTGTAACCCCAATGCGAGTGTCTCGGCGGTTTTGGCTGGCTTGGGTGGGCAGCTCCAACCGCGGCTCTCCTCGGTCGCTTGGGCAAAGCCGGTCTCTCTCCGGATGAGCTGCGCGGTGTGACTCTGACCGTGGGCGTCCCTGACCAACGGTCTCCGGGGCTGGTTACAGTTCCAGGGGGCGTATCGGGCCGCCTTGGAGGTTCATGTGGTGGATGTCTTCGTGCCGACGACCTGGCGGAGTTTCACTCCGGGCAAATGCAAAATTTTCCTATGGCTCTGTCACCATCAGCGGCTGCCTAGTGCCGACCTGCTCTTCAGGAGGCATATCATTGCCAGCCCTGACTGCGTGTTCTGATGGGGTTTTGGAGACCACGGAGCACCTGTTGTTCGAATGCGCCCACGCTCCCGCCATTTGGGCTTTGGCCTCCACGAGCGTCGCAGTTCCTTCATCGGTGGAGGCCTTGTTTTCTGGTAGCGGCGAGGGATTCCCCGTGGCGCCTCGTCTACGGGCCGCCGTCTCCATCGCCGTCCTCTGGAATGTTTGGAAGAGCAGAAATGCAAAGGTCTTCCGCGCGCAAAACCTCCTGCCCTCTGATGTGGCCCGTAACATCTCTGCGGACGTCTCGCTCTGGGAATGGAGATGCTCTCGTACTAGCTGTAAAACCCTATTTTCTATGTTTGGTTGGATGAGAAGTTAATGGAAAATTCAGGTGGGCAGTTTTCTACTGCCCCCCGGTGACGTTTCAAAAAAAAAGGTATAGGGCGGGAAAAACATGCATGCGTGGTAGGACAGGCTAACTTAAACTGGAGTCGTGTCTGTTTCCTGAGCGCGTGGCCGGCGATCGAGCTAGCATCCAACAACAGCTTACAGCATTGTAGATGGAAGGCGTGCATTGCATATGGTCTGCTTCCGACTAGTAAACTATACAGTGCAGTGCAAGATAGACAGTGGGGACGGGCATGTACTGATAATGTTCAATAACACGGCATGCATGCATGCATGGGTTTGGGAGCATCTGGTTGAGGATCGAGCAGCTATACCCAACTAGCGAGGAAGAATTGACTAGCCCTGTCCTGCCTCTCTGCAGATGCAGCGAACCAACCTGTGCAGCTGATGAACCCGGCCGGCCGTGTCGGCCACCCAGCCCGCCAGCCGCGACAACGACGGCGCCAGCTGCACCGCGGTGCGTCGGCGGCTCGATCGGCGGGGTGGCGTATCGGCGTACGTATTTGCCGTCGGGTACTCAGCATGGCCGAACCTAATGCCGCCGGCATGCGATCGACAAGGTAAACTGTCGCGAGGCCTTGGCCATGACATGCCGGCACGCAATCGAGCAACGACGTAGAGTACCTTTCATGCTCCAGACCGGCCGTTATATTATGATCGAGCTAGTGTACTTGGAATCTTTGCTGCCGGGTCGCCGTCCGCCGCAGCGACCGAAGCGCGACCCGCCGCTACGAGTCACCCTCGCATGTACAGCTAGCTGTTGTGCACAAACGAAACCAAGCATGTACAGCTAGCAGTGTGTGTCGCCATTAGCGACCGACCGACCGGCCATTAGCCATATCAATCCGGTGGTCAAATCCAACCGATAGAGCGCACCGCACATTTGATTGCCCGTACGTGTCATCTTTCATTCAAGTACGTACCCACCAGCGGACCGGCCATGCATGGCCACTACTCCTAGCTGGCACGCAAAATAGGCAAAGGTGATATGGATCATGATCATGGATCGATGAACCCCGGCCGGCCGTCTCCCCTTCCTTCCTTCCGGTGCCATGCCTTTCGCACCGAGAGAGACGAGGGTGAAGAAAAGGAACAGGGAAGGACGTGTAAAGTGGAGCTCTCGACTCTGACCAAGGCATGCATGCAATCTCGGCGAGAGCGATGGGCGTCCAGCGGTGGATTTCTTGATCGATATCCTCATCGCCTCAAAGCGTCGTGATAAGCACGGCTGAGCAAGTTGGGTGCTCACAAAACGTTCTTTATGTGCTGTCAACAGCCAATGTCTTCGCGACGGGCGAACTCAACCGGCTAGCAGACAACCGTGCCAGCGAGCGACCGGCCATTAGCCGGCGACATCGCCATACCAATCCGGTGGTCAAATCCAACCGATAAAGCGCAGGTTTGCATCATATGGATTTCCTCTCAAGTTCGCACGAGTATGTATGGTTGTATATTAGCGTTGTTTTGCTTTCTATTTCAAGAACCCGAATCGACATGAATAGTTGTAGATCAAGGTGTCACAAACGTATAGGGACGGTCATACGTATGTTCCTCCTCTCTTTCTTTGAAGTCCCGGTTGGGGTACGGAAAAGATTGAATTTTTATCGATCTAGATTCTTTTGACAAATTGATGAGAACAAAAATAAGTATCGACTGGCAAAATGGGATGTAATTTGTAGACCAAAGGACCAGAGAGGCTTGGGAATTGAAAATTTGAAGATGAAAAATAGGTGTTTACTTAGCAAATGATTGTACCGTTTATCGATAGAAAGAGATGGAGTTCGGGCTCAGATATTGCGTAACAAATATCTCTATGCCAAAACACTAGCCCAGGTTATGGCAAAACCGTCCGACTCACCATTTTGAAAAGGGGTTATGAGGACGAAAGTAGCCGTCTTCAGCAGGACTAAATTTATCGTCGGGAATGGACGGGATACTATATTTTGGGAGGATACTTGGTTAGGCAATGCACCGCTGGCCTTGCAGTATCCATCCTTATACAACATTGCACAACGGAAAGAGGTTTCCGTTGCTACAGTATTGGGTTCCATTCCGCTTAATATTCAGTTTAGGCGGTCTATTATAGGTGAGCGTTGGTATAGATGGTTACATCTTGTGCGTCGGTTAATGGAGGTTAACCTTTCGGATGTACCAGACACTTTGCAATGGAAGCTTTCCAGGTCAGGAGTCTTCTTGGTTAAATCCATGTACACGGATTTGATTAATACCGGGACTATCCTGAGGACGGTACATATTTGGAAAGTTAAAGTGCCCTTGAAGATAAAAGTATTTATGTGGTTTGTGCATAAGGGTGTCATTCTTACTAAAGATAACTTAGCTAAGCGTAAGTGGGAAGGAAGTAAAAGATGTTGCTTTTGTGATCAAGATGAAACAATAGAACATTTATTTATCAAATGTCCGCTTGCTAAACTGCTTTGGAGAACTATTCACGTTACTTTCAACATAACTCCACCTCTCACGATATCACACTTGTTTGATAACTGGTTGGCTGGAGTGGAGCCAAAGTCCGCGGCACATATCCGAGTGGGAGCATGTGCATTACTTTGGTCTTTATGGAATTGTCGTAATGACGTTGCCTTTAACAGACAAACCATTACCAACTTTTTGCAGGTCAACTTCAGAGCGTCTACTTGGATCCGTATGTGGTCATTACTCAGCCGTGCGGACCACAAGGAGCATATGGATATTGGGTGCAGCCGATGGGAGATGGTTGCACCAACCGGTTTGGATGGCGGTCCAATAATAGAATAGGCGTTTAGTCTCCTAGTCTTATGGCGCCGGTTGTGATTTTTATTTTCGCCGCTTGTGGCTTTTCTTTGTTTAGTAAGACCTTTGTTTCATGTTGAGACTTCTTGTTGGAACCTTCGGGAAACTTAATTTTAATAAATGGCTGTGTGCATCAAGAGATGCAGAGGCCGGGGTACGCCTCCTTTTCGAGAGAAAAAATCAGCGTGTGTAACCAAGTCGTAGCAAGCTACAAGAACTCCAGTAAACACTGCGTGACATTAGGGACAAACACCGGAGCAAAAAAGGATAAATGCCAGATAGACACAGGAGCAAAAAATGAAAGTGCGGAGCTGAAATAGGTAATGACGAACATTGTTAGGATACAGTTGGCATTCACATAAATATGTCAACGAATGTTCAGATATATCGCTCTAACATCAGCATAGGCAATGATTGCATATCCATTGGTTCTGGGAGCTCGAATCTTTGGATCGAAGGCTTCATCTGTGGCTCATGCCATGACATAAGGTAAGGCGTTGATGTGTTTTACTTTCCTCTCACATGGACAAAAGAAGCATTTGTTGTACAAAACGGCTAACAGATCAGTCTGTTCAATTCTTTTTATCTCAGCTAGTGTTGGGAGTCCAGGTCTTGGACCATGAGTCGGTGAAGAACATGACGGTGTGCATTCATTGGCATAAAAAATGGTGTTAGGATAAAAACGTGGGCTAATTCAAAGCCAGGCTCGGTAAACAAACTCGCATTCATGTTGAATCACATCCCGTGACCAGCACTACTGCCTCCAAAACATTGACTGCCTCGGACATGGGACCACATACGTTCATCCAATGTATATAAACGTTATTCTGATTGCAGTTTTTCTCACTCTGTGTTATCTACACGCAGACTCCAGCCATCAACATCAGCGACATAAAATAAATTGGTATCTACGGCTCTTCAGCAATGCTAGTGGCCATGACTTTCAATTGCATCAATACATACCCCTGCAGTGGAATTCTTTTGCAGGAAGGGCAGTTGAGCTACAACAACGACGAGCAAGCCAACACGATGTATTGCAAGAGAATAGGCAGGGCACAACAACTAGTTTGATCGAGCGGTTGAGCTGCTTCTAAGATCTCTAGAACTGCCTACACTACAAGGTCGATGGCCCCGTGTATCATCCGCTGAGCCGTCTTGTGCCACGTAATGGATGGCGTCAGTCACTTATTGATCACGAAATCTTAAGTGACATAGATTATTGAGGGGGCCAAAAGGAAAGATTCTGCTTAAAGTAATAAC
>NC_041382.1:764756216-764756831 GCF_002162155.2 Triticum dicoccoides | reverse complement strand
CCAGATTTGCATGTTCTAACAGATTACATATCGGACACGGCAAAACACTACTACCACACGTACGTGCTGAATTACTAGTCTTAGCCTCACTCAGCCTTCCTAGTCTAAGCACACGGCAACAGTGATCACAAATATTAAGCTAACTCAAGTAGAATCTTTCTATTAGACTACAAAACTTACCAAACTAACACATATGTGTTTGAACTCCAACAAGCTGGCAGTAGTACTACCACCTACAACATTTTCATTTAGATAGAACAACGGATTTTATATTGCTTTGCATAGCAATGACCATGCCACCGTCTTGTTTCATGTCAGTGCCCTTGCATGGTCATCAAATGGAAACTGGTTTATGTTTGTTTGTACTAGACCATGGTTTGAAGTGAATAAATCAGCACTTCATGTGAACAACAAACCTTAGGCCAACTCCACCGCGCGACCCTATCCTGTCCGCCCCCGTCCGTTTGGGGTAAAACGGACAAACGAGACGGCCCAGCGCGCGGGCGCAAACGGACAAATTTCCGGATTCCGTCCGCTTTCGACCCATCCCCGGCCCAAACTTGCGCTCGGTTTGGGGTGAAACGGACGCGCGCGGACGGCCTCGACGCACGCCCT
>NC_041382.1:764752713-764756035 GCF_002162155.2 Triticum dicoccoides | reverse complement strand
ACTAGCAGTCCCTCCGCTCCCAACGCTTCACCCTCTTTCCCCGTCCCGCCCCGCCGCCGGCGCCGCCGCTATTCTTCGGCCGCCTCCTCACCGCGCAGCCCCCCCTCCCCCGCCGTCCGTACCAAACCACGTCTCGACATGGCCGCCACCACGCCCGCGCTTCCGCCGTAGTTTTGGTCGTCGATCGGAGGAGGTTTGGCCCTCGCCGTCCTTGCCGGTGGCAGAGGGGACACGACTGCCGGCGACGTACCACGGCGGCCGAGGCAGATTCCCACGAGAGCTCCAGAGCGGCCTGTAGCCGGCCGGCAACCACCCTGCTGCGTCGAGGTGATCATCGCGGCCTCTTCGCCACCACGAGCGCAAGGTGTTCGACCTTTTGCCAATAAAGGTATGGACAGTGGAGACGAGTTTTTCTACCATCACTTCCTTTGTTCATCGGACGATTCGTCGTCGGATGATGACGATCTTGTGGTGGCTACACTGGTCGTTCACGACCATATTCAACGGCAGCTTCCTCCGCACAGGGGGTCAGTCCCTGGCCGTGCTCCCAACCTGAACCGCAACAGGGAGAGAGGCCACGCCCTGCTCTATGCAGATTACTTTGCCAACACCCCGCTCTTCAGGCCGGATAAATTTCGTCGCCGTTTTCGTATGGTCAGGCATGTGTTCAATCGTATCCGAGAGGGAGTGGTTGCTCATGACCCATACTTCGAGTGCAAGACAGATGCCCTTGGCAAGTTTGGATTCTCCTCCTACCAGAAATGCACCGCGGCCATCCGCATGCTTGCATATGGAATTCCAGGCGATTTGGTGGATGAGTATGTGCGTATGAGTGAGACAACATGTCTGATGTTAATGTACAAGTTTTGCCAGGCTGTGATCGAGGTTTTTGGCCCAGAATACTTGAGGCAGCCAACTGCCGCTGATACAGAGAGATTGTTGGCGACCAACGCAGCTAGAGGCTTTCCAGGTATGCTTGGCAGCATAGATTGTATGCACTAGGAGTGGAAGAACTGTCCATTTGCTTGGCAGGGCCAGTACAAGGGGCATGTTAACGGGTGCACTGTCATATTAGAAGCGGTGGCATCACAAGATCTTTGGATATGGCATTCTTTCTTCGGCATGGCAGGTTCTCACAATGATATCAACATGCTGCAGCGTTCTCCGGTCTTCGCGAGGCTTGCAGAAGGCCATTCCCCACCTGTCAACTTTGAGATCAACGGCCACCATTACAACAAGGGATACTATCTAGCAGATGGTATATATCCTTAGTGGTCAACTTTTGTGAAGACAATCTCGAAACCCCAAGGTGAGAAGAGAAAGAGATTTGCCCAAATGCAAGAGAGTGTTAGAAAGGATGTGGAACGTGCTTTTGGTGTGCTTCAATCCCGGTGGGGTATCGTTCGAAACCCTGCACTGTCATGGGATGAAAGGAAGCTTTGGGAGGTGATGACTGCTTGTGTGATCATGCACAACATGATCGTCAAGGACGAGCGTGATGAGAGTATCTTCGACCAAGGATTTGATTATCAAGGTGAAAATATTGAGCCCCTGCATCAAGACCCGGCCACATTTGAATAGTTTGCCCAATTCCACCGTGAGATGCGTGATTGGCACACTCATGTGAATCTTCAAAATGACTTGGTTGAGCACGTGTGGGATCATGTTGGCAACCAATAGATATATTTGTCCATTTTATGTTCAGTCAAGACAATTTCGATTTGGTTGTAAAACTATTTTATTAAAGACAATTTTAATTGGATTGTAAAACTATTTTAATTTTCACACAAATATTTAGGTTCGAAACTAGTTTTAATGCAAATTTGGGTAATTCTTGGCCCTGACGGACAGGATGGGGCAAAAGGATGCGGCTGCGCGCTGGGCGCACGGCCACCGCATCCCAGGACAGGCCCGGACACGGTCCCAAATCCCTACCCAAAGAGACAAAAACAAGACAAAACAGACGTCCGTTTGGGATTGCGCGGTAGAGTTGGCCTTATATTCTTATCATACAGTGCTAATGAATTGGAAAAGTTCGAAAAAAGGTGCGAGACAGAATGCTCAGGAAAGGATTGATTTTCCCATGCTTTTCCTTTTTTGTCTCGCGATACACACGCAGTCACACCGTCCACATTTTCTGCCCATGGCGAAGAATAAATAAAATACCAAAAAATGAGAACTATTTGACAGAGACCTTTTATCTGATATGCAAAGGCCAGAAATCTTACGTGGCACCTTAGAACATCTTCAGCTTCCAGCACAGATACTTTGTAACTATCTAACCTATTAAGGGCAATGTACAATGGTTGATAAAATAGTCTTATCTTAAATTATGCATGTAATTTAGAGATGACAAAAAAGAGAGTCTACAATGGGTCATCTTCTATCCTTATCTTTAACTAGATGATACCCCGCGCGTTGCTGCAGAACTTTGTGGTTTCCATGAACAGATTCAAAGAAAAGCATTGTACGAATGAATATTAAACAGCTTGAAATGCTGAACATTACAATTACATTTTAAATGTTAGTATTGAAGATCCAATGGAATATTCATATTTACGATTCGTCATATTTGGCTTCACTTCTACGCGATGGCCCGGACCCATCTTATCCGTTTTGTGTTTGGGCCGACCCATTTCGAGCGCAAACTTGTGCCGGGTTTTGGTCGCGACGAACACCAAACGGACGTGCGCCTCGTCCGTGTCGAGGCCGCGTGGCAGGCGGCCACCTACCTCCCACCCGCCCGCATCAATGCGCATGAGCGGGCGGCCTCACCTGTCATCCGAACATCGAAAGGTCGCCGTCCTTCTTGAAGTGGGAAGTGTGGACGAGTCGTCGTCCACACTACCCCACGCCACCCCACGGCCTCCTCGAAACCCGACATCACCGAACCCAAACCCTAGCCCTCTCTTCTTCTCAAGCTCGCCGGCCGGCCACCTCGAAGCCATGGGCTTCTGGAGCCGCAAGAGGAAGCACGACCGTGAGGCCGGCTCCTCCTCGGGGCGCCGCCACGGCTCCGTGAAGAAGGAGGAGCCCGTGTCACCTCCGCGCTCCTCCCGTCGAGCCACCCCGCCGGCCCCCTTCACCATCAACCCTAGGCCCGCCGGCGAGCGCGACCGGAAGTACCTCGCGGCGGACGTGTGCCGGTGGTACTGGGATACGAGGACGCCCGTCCCGTGGAGCGACGTCCACCTCCCCAACGGATGGCACCTCAGCGTCGACCGTGTGTCGATCCCGCCGGTGCCGGCTAGTGGTCGTGCGCGCCGCGATGAGATCGACCGCCGCCGCCGCCTCCTCCCCGACGACCTGTACTACGATGACA
>NC_041382.1:764724211-764752375 GCF_002162155.2 Triticum dicoccoides | reverse complement strand
TACCTCGCGGCGGACGTGTGTCGGCAGTACTAGGATACGAGGACGCCCATCCCGTGGAGCGACGTCCACTTCCCCAACGGATGGCACCTCAGCGCCGACCGTGTGTCGATCCCGCCGGTGCCGGCTAGCGGCCATGCGCGCCGCGATGAGATCGAGCGCCGCAGTCGCCTCCTCCCCGACGACCTGTACTACGACGACAGGTACGCCCCCGACTCCGTGCTCTGGGACACATGGCTCCAGGACGAGCACGACAAGCACCGCGCGTCCTACTTCGCCGGCACGGTGTCGGGGCCGCGGCGGCCACGTCGAGAGGTGCGGGTGCGTACGCGGGTGCGCGGCCTCACGCCCACGCCGTCGCCTTCCCCGTCTCCGTCACCACCTCCACCTCCTCGCATGACAGCGGAGGAGGAGGACCGGCTCATGCAGCGTGTCATGGACGACTCCATGAACACGCACGACGAGCGCCAATGGCACGGCCTGGAGGAAGCGATGGCACTCTCTGCCGCCGGCGACGTTGCCTTCCCTGAGATGGAGATGGTGTTGGGGAACGTAGCAAAAATTCAAAAAAATTCCTACGTGTCACCAAGATCTATCTATGGAGAGACCAGCAACAAGGGGAAGGAGAGTGCATCTACATACCCTTGTAGATCGCGCACGGAAGCGTTCAAGAGAACGGGGTTGATGGAGTCGTACTCGTCGTGATCCAAATCACCGATGATCCTAGCGCTGAACGGACGGCACCTCCGCGTTCAACACACGTATGGAGCAGCGATGTATCCTCCTTCTTGATCCAGCAAGGGGGGAGGAGAGGTTGATGGAGATCCAGCAGCACGACGGCGTGGTGGTGGAAGTAGCGGGATTCCAACAGGGCTTCGCCAAGCGCTGCGGGAGGAGGGAGATGTGTCATGGGAGGGAGAGGGAGGCGCCAGGGCTTAGGTGCGGCTGCCCTCCCTTCCCCCCACTATATATAGGGCCAAGGGAGAGGGGGGCACAGCCTTGGCCCTTCCTCCAAGGAAGGGTGCGGCCAGGGAGGAGTCCATCCTCCCCAAGGCACCTAGGAGGTGCCTTTCCCTTTTAGGACTCTTTCTTTCCCTTATCTCTTGGCGCTGGTGCCCTTGGCCCATATAGGCCAAGGCGCACACCCCTACAGCCCATGTGGCCCCCCGGGGCAGGTGGACCCCCTTGGTGGACCCCCGGACCCCTTTCGGCACTCCCGGTACAATACCGATAATGCGCGGAACTTTTCCGGCGACCAAAACAAGACTTCCCATATATAAATCTTTACCTCAGGACCATTTCAGAACTCCTCGTGACGTCCGGGATCTCATCCGGGACTCCGAACAACTTTCGGGTTACCGCATACTAATATCTCTATAACCCTAGCGTCACCGAACCTTAAGTGTGTAGACCCTACGGGTTCGGGAACCATGCAGACATGACCGAGACGTTCTCCGGTCAATAACCAACAGCGGGATCTGGATACCCATGTTGGCTCCCACATGCTCCACGATGATCTCATCGGATGAACCACGATGTCAAGGACTTAATCAATCCCGTATACAATTCCCTTTGTCTATCGGTACGATACTTGCCCGAGATTCGATCGTCGGTATCCCGATACCTTGTTCAATCTCGTTACCGGCAAGTCTCTTTACTCGTTCCGTAACACATCATCCCGTGATCAACTCCTTGATCACATTGTGCACATTATGATGATGTCCTACCGAGTGGGCCCAGAGATACCTCTCCGTCACACGGAGTGACAAATCCTAGTCTCGATTCGTGCCAACCCAACAGACACTTTCGGAGATACCTGTAGTGTACCTTTATAGCCACCCAGTTACGTTGTGACGTTTGGCACACCCAAAGTATTCCTACGGTATCCGGGAGTTGCACAATCTCATGGTATAAGGAAACGATACTTGACATTAGAAAAGCTTTAGCATACGAACTACATGATCTTGTGCTAGGCTTAGGATTGGGTCTTGTCCATCACATCATTCTCCTAATGATGTGATCCCGTTATCAACGACATCCAATGTCCATGGTCAGGAAACCGTAACCATCTATTGATCAACGAGCTAGTCAACTAGAGGCTTACTAGGGACATGGTGTCGTCTATGTATCCACACATGTATCTGAGTTTCCTATCAATACAATTCTAGCATGGATAATAAACGATTATTATGAACAAGGAAATATAATAATAACTAATTTATTATTGCCTCTAGGGCATATTTCCAACGGTCTCCCACTTGCACTAGAGTCAATAATCTAGTTCACATCGTCATGTGATTAACACTCACAGTAAACATCGCCATGTGACCAACATCCAAAGAGTTTACTAGTGTCACTAAACTAGTTCACATCATCATGTGATTAAGACTCAATGAGTTCTGGGTTTGATCATGTTTTGCTTGTGAGAGAGGTTTTAGTCAACGGGTCTGCAACATTCAGATCCGTATGTACTTCGCAAATCTCTAGGTCATATTAGAAACCTGCTTCCACGCTCCACTTGGAGCTATTCCAAATGGTTGCTCCACTATACATATCCTGTTTGCTACTCAGAGTCATTCGGATAGGTGTTAAAGCTTGCATCGATGTAACCCTTTACGCCAAACTCTTTATCACCTCCATAATCGAGAAACATGTCCTTATTACTCCAAGGACAATTTTTTGACCGCTATCTAGTGATCCACTCCTGGATCACCTTTGTACTCTCTTGCCAGACATGTGGCAAGGCACACAACAGGTGCGGTACTCAGCATGGCATACGGTATAGAGCCTATGACAAAAGCATAGGGGACGACATTCGTCCTTTCTCTTTCTTCTGCCATGGTCGAGCTTTAAGTCTTAACTTCATACCTTACAACTCAGGCAAGAACTCCTTCTTTGACTGATCCATCTTGAACACCTTCAAGATCATGTCAAGGTATGTGCTCATTTGAAAGTACCATTAAGTGTTTTGATCTATCCTTATAGATCTTGATGCTCAATGTTCAAGTAGCTTAATCCAGGCTTTCCATTGAAAAACACTTTCCAAATAACCCTATATGCTTTCCAGAAATTCTATGTCATTTCTGATCCACAATGTGTCAACAACATATACTCATCAGAAATTCTATAGTGCTCCCACTCACTTCTTTGGAAATACAAGTTTCTCATAAACTTTGTATACACCCAAAATCTTTGATCATCTCATCAAAGCATACATTTCAACTCCGAGATGCTTACTCCAGTCCTTTAGAAGGATTGCTGGAGCTTTGCATACTTATTAGCATCTTTCAGGATTGACAAAACTTTCCGGTTGTATCACATACAACCTTTCCTCAAGAAAATCATCGAGGAGACAATGTTTTGACATCCTATCTGCAAGATTTCATAAATAATGCAGTAATCGCTAATATAATTCCAACAGACTCTTAGCATCGCTACAAGTGAGAAAGTCTCATCGTAGTCAACTCCTTGAACTTGTCGGAAAACATCTTAACGACAAGTCGAGCTTTCTTAATGGTGATACTTACCATCACTGTCCGTCTTCCTTTTAAAATCCATATGTACCTAACAGCCTTACGACCATCAAGTAGTTCTTCCAAAGTCTACACTTTGTTTTCATACATGGATCCTATCTCGGATTTTATAGCCTCGAGCCATTTATCGGAATCCGGGCCCACCATCGCTTCTCCATGGCTCGTAGGTTCATTGTTGTCTAGCAACATGACTTCCAAGACAGGATCACATACCACTCTGAAGTAGTACGCATCCTTGTCATCCCACGAGGTTTGGTAGTGACTTGATCTGAAGTTTCATGATCACTATCATAAGCTTCCACTTCATTTGGTGTAGGTGCCACAGGAACAACTTCCTGTGCCCTGCTACACACTAGTTGAAGTGAAGGTTCAATAACCTCATCAAGTCTCCACCATCCTCCCACTCAATTCTTTCGAGAGAAACTTTTCCTCGAGAAAGGACCCGTTTCTAGAAACAATCACTTTTGCTTCCAGATCTGAAATAGGAGGTATACCCAACTGTTTTGGGTATTCTATGAATATGCATTTATCCACTTTGGGTTTGAGCTTATCAGCCTGAAACTTTTTCACATAAGCGCCGCAGCCCCAAACTTTTAAGAAATGACAGCTTAGGTTTCTCTAAACCATAGTTCATACGGTGTCATCTCATCGGAATTACGTGGTGCCCTATTTAAAGTGAATGCGGTTGTCTCTAATGCCTAACCCATAAACTATCGTGGTAATTCGATAAGAGACATCATGGTATGCATCATATCCAATAGGGTGCAGTTATGATGTTCGGACACACCATCACACTATGGTGTTCCAGGCTGTATTAGTTGTGAAACAATTTCCACAATGTCTTAATTCTGTGCCAAACTCGTAATTCAGATGTTCATCTCTATGATCATATCATAGATCTTTTATCCTCTTGTCACGACGATCTTTCAACTTCACCCTGAAATTACTTGAACCTTTCAATAATTCAGACTCATGATTCATCAAGCAAATATACTCAACATCTACTCAAATCATCTGTGAAGTAAGAACATAACGATATCCACTACATGCCTCAGCACTCATTGGATTGCACACATCAAAATGTATTACTTCCAACAAGTTGCTTTCTAGTTCCATTTTACTGAAAACGAGGCTTTCAGTCATCTTGCCCATGTGGTATGATTTGCATGTCTCAAGTGATTCAAAATCAAGTGAGTCCAAACGGTCCATTTGCATGGAGTTTCTTCATGCATATACATCAATAGACATGGTTCGCATGTCTCAAACTTTTCAAAAACGAATGAGCCCAAAGATCCATCAACATGGAGCTTCTTCATGCGTTTTATATCGGTATGACTTACGTGGCAGTGCCACAAGTAGGTGGTACTATCATTACTATCTTATATCTTTTGGCATAAACATGTGTATCACTACGATCGAGATTCAATAAACCATTCATTTTAGGTGCAAGACCATTGAAGGTATTATTCAAATAAACAGAGTAACCATTATTCTCCTTAAATGAATAACCATATTGCGATAGACATAATCCAATCATGTCTATGCTCAACGCAAACACCAATCTTGATGGTAGAGGGAGCGTACGATATTTGATCAACCTTGGAAATACTTCCAACACATATCGTCATCTCACCTTTTAGTTAGTCTCCGTTTATTCCGTAGCTTTTATTTTGAGTTACTAACACTTAGTAACCGAACCGGTATCTTATACCCTGGTGCTACTAGGAGTACTAGTAAAGTACACATTAACACAATGTATATCCAATATACTTCTACCGACCTTGCCAGCCTTCTCATCTACCAAGTATCTAGGGTAATTCTGCTCCAGTGGTTGTTCCCCTTATTACAGAAGCACTTAGTCTCAGGTTTGGGTTCAACTTTGGGTTTCTTCACTAGAGCAGCAGCTGATTTGCCGTTTCATGAAGTATCCCTTCTTGCCCTTGCCCTTCTTGAAACTAGTGGTTTCACCAACCATCAACAATTGATGCTCCTTCTTGATTTTTACTTTTGTGGTGTCAACCATCGCGAATATCTCAAGGATCATCATATATGTCCCCGATACATTATAGTTCATCACGAAGCTCTAGCAGCTTGGTGGAAAAGACTTTGGAGAAACATCACTATCTCATCTGGAAGATCAACTCCCACTCGATTCAAATGATTGTTGTACTCAGACAATCTGAGCACAAGCTCAACAATTGAGCTTTTCTCCTTAGTTTGCAGGCTAAGAAAATTGTCGGAGGTCTCATACCTCTTGACGTGGGCACGAGCCTGAAATCCCAATTTCAGCCCTCGAAACATCTCATATGTTTCGCGACGTTTCAAAACGTCTTCGGCGCCTCAACTCTAAACCGTTTTAACTGAACTATCACGTAGTTATCAAAATGTGTATGTCAGATGTTCGCAACATCCACAGACGACGTTCGAGGTTCAGCACACTGAGCGGTGCATTAAGGACATAAGCCTTCCATGAAGCAATGAGGACAATCCTCAGTTTACGGATCTAGTCCGCATAATTGCTACTATCATCTTTCAACTAAATTTTCTCTAGGAACATATCTAAACAGTAGAACTGAAGCGCGAGCTACGACATAATTTGCGAAGATCTTTTGACTATGTTCAGGATAATTAAGTTCATCTTATGAACTCCCACTCAGATAGACATCCCTCTAGTCATCTAAGTGATTACATGATCCGAGTCAACTAGGCCATGTCCGATCATCACGTGAGACGGACTAGTCATCATCGGTGAACATCTTCATGTTGATCGTATCTACCATACGACTCATGCTCGACCTTTCGGTCTCTTGTGTTCCGAGGCCATGTCTGTACATGCTAGGCTCGTCAAGTCAACCTAAGTGTTTCGCGTGTGTAAATCTGTCTTACACCCGTTGTATGTGAACGTTAGAATCTATCACACCCGATCATCACGTGGTGCTTCGAAACAACGAACTGTCGCAACGGTGCACAGTTAGGGGGAACACTTTCTTGAAATTATTATGAGGGATCATCTTATTTACTACCGTCGTTCTAAGTAAACAAGATGCAAAAACATGATAAACATCACATGCAATCAAATAATAGTGACATGATATGGCCAATATCATATAGCTCCTTTGATCTCCATCTTGGGGCTCCATGATCATCTTGTCACCGGCATGACACCATGATCTCCATCATCGTGTCCCCATGAAGTTGCTCGCCAACTATTACTTCTACTACTATGGCTACCGGCTAGCAATAAAGTAAAGTAATTACATGGCGGTGTTCAATGACACGCAGGTCATACAATAAATAAAGACAACTCCTATGGCTCCTGCCGGTTGTCATACTCATCGACATGCAAGTCGTGATTCCTATTACAAGAACATGATCAATCTCATACATCACATATCATTCATCACATTCTTCTTGGTCATATCACATCACATAGCATACCCTGCAAAAACAAGTTAGACGTCCTCTAATTATTGTTTGCATGTTTTACGTGGCTGCTATGGGTTTCTAGCAAGAATGTTTCTTACCTACGCAAAACCACAACGTGATATGCCAATTGCTATTTACCCTTCATAAGGACCCTTTTCATCGAATCCGTTCCGACTAAAGTGGGAGAGACAGACACCCGCTAGCCACCTTATGCAACTAGTGTATGTCAGTCGGTGGAACCAGTCTCACGTAAGAGTACGTGTAAGGTCGGTCCGGGCCGCTTCATCCCACAATACCGTCGAAACAAGATTGAACTAGTAACGGTAAGCATATTGAACAAAATCAACGCCCACAACTACTTTGTGTTCTACTCGTGCATAGAATCTACGCAATAGACCTAGCTCATGATGCCACTGTTGGGGAACATAGCAAAAATTCAAAAAAATTCCTACGTGTCACCAAGATCTATCTATGGAGAGACCAGCAACGAGGGGAAGGAGAGTGCATCTACATACCCTTGTAGATCGCGCTCGGAAGCGTTCAAGAGAACGGGGTTGATGGAGTCGTACTCGTCGTGATCCAAATCACCGATGATCCTAGCGCCGAACGGACGGCACCTCCGCGTTCAACACACGTACGGAGCAGCGACGTCTCCTCCTTCTTGATCCAACAAGGGGGGAGGAGAGGTTGATGGAGATCCAGCAGCACGACGACGTGGTGGTGGAAGTAACGAGATTCCAACAGGGCTTCGCCAAGCGCTGCGGGAGGAGGGAGATGTGTCATGGGAGGGAGAGGGAGGCGCCAGGGCTTAGGTGCGGCTGCCCTCCCTTCCCCCCACTATATATAGGGCCAAGGGAGAGGGGGGCACAGCCTTGGCCCTCCCTCCAAGGAAGGGTGCGGCCAGGGAGGAGTCCATCCTCCCCAAGGCACCTAGGAGGTGCCTTCCCCTTTTAGGACTCTTCCTTTCCCTTATCTCTTGGCGCATGGGCCTCTTGGGGCTGGTGCCCTTGGCCCATATAGGCCAAGGCGCACACCCCTACAGCCCATGTGGCCCCCCGGGGCAGGTGGACCCCCTTGGTGGACCCCCGGACCCCTTTCGGCACTCCCGGTACAATACCGATAATGCGTGGAACTTTTCCGGCGACCAAAACAAGACTTTCCATATATAAATCTTTACCTCAGGACCATTCCGAAACTCCTCGTGACGTCCGGGATCTCATCCGGGACTCCGAACAACTTTCGGGTTACCGCATACTAATATCTCTATAACCCTAGCGTCACCGAACCTTAAGTGTGTAGACCCTACGGGTTCGGGAACCATGCAGACATGACCGAGACGTTCTCCGGTCAATAACCAACAGCGGGATCTGGATACCCATGTTGGCTCCCACATGCTCCACGATGATCTCATCGGATGAACCACGATGTCAAGGACTTAATCAATCCCGTATACAATTCCCTTTGTCTATCGGTACGATACTTGCCCGAGATTCGATCGTTGGTATCCCGATACCTTGTTCAATCTCGTTACCGGCAAGTCTCTTTACTCGTTCTGTAACACATCATCCCGTGATCAACTCCTTGATCACATTGTGCACATTATGATGATGTCCTACCGAGTGGGCCCAGAGATACCTCTCCGTCACATGGAGTGACAAATCCCAGTCTCGATTCGTGCCAACCCAACAGACACTTTCGAAGATACCTATAGTGTACGTTTATAGCCACCCAGTTACGTTGTGACGTTTGGCACACCCAAAGTATTCCTACGGTATCCGGAGTTGCACAATCTCATGGTCTAAGGAAACGATACTTGACATTAGAAAAGCTTTAGCATACGAACTACATGATCTTTTGCTAGGCTTAGGATTGGGTCTTGTCCATCACAACCTTCTCCTAATGATGTGATCCCGTTATCAACGACATCCAATGTCCATGGTCAGGAAACCGTAACCATCTATTGATCAACGAGCTAGTCAACTAAAGGCTTACTAGGGACATGGTGTCGTCTATGTATCCACACATGTATCTGAGTTTCCTATCAATACAATTCTAGCATGGATAATAAACGATTAGCATGAACAAGGCAATATAATAATAATTAATTTATTATTGCCTTTAGGGCATATTTCCAACAGATGGTGGCCGTCAAGGAGGAGGAGAGGACGGAGGAGGCGATGGAGGAGGAGCCGGTGGCCACGTTCCACCCGGGTCTGGTGGGCCAGGGGTGGGGCTGGTCCTGCACTGCACCGGAGATGGCCGCCGCCGTGGGCGGGAACTGGTGCGCCACTCCGCCGCGGTCACCGGAGCGGGAGGCGTCGCCACGGGAGGAGGTCGTGCAGGCACCTCCAGCCGTCCAGCCCGCTCCCGTCTACCACGCACCGCCGGCTCACCTATGGACGCCACCGGCCTACGTGGACCTCGTCAGCAACGACGATGACCCCGGCGGCCACTGAAGACGGCGAAGGCGACGATATCGACGGGCACGGGCAGAAGCGTGCTGGCGGCGGCCGTTTTTTATTTTTCTTTTTTATGTTTAATTATGTCAAGTTGGACATGAAACTGAGCCGTTTTGTGGCCGTGGCAATCCTAACTAAGTTTTGTGTTTATTAAACTGCGTTTATTTATTTATTTTAGTCATTTTATTTATGTTTTCTGTTTTTTCAAATCATGTCCAACGCGGACGTGATTTAGGGTGCGGCCGCGCGATGGGCGCACGCACGACCCAACGGATAAGACCGAACACGGGCAAACCCATCGGCGCCTCAAAGAAACAAAATCCGGCCAAACCGAACATCCGTTTAGGGTCGCACGGTGGAGTTGGCCTCAAAGCGTCATGATAAGCACGTACGGCTGGGCAAGCAGCAGCTGGGTGCTCACAAAACGTTCTTTATGTGCTATTAACAGTCAATGTCTTCGCGACCGCGAACTCAACCGGCTAGCAGCCAGAAGGGTCCTTGAGGATTTGCATTTTGCAGTGCTTTTCTCAAGAAAACATGTGTCGGTCTTGCTGAGTCGGCGTCTCGGTTTTCAGGCAGTTTTTCAACTCTGTTATCCATTTCCAAATATGATTGTAGCTATATCTCATTGTTGATTCTTGTATGTATGCCCAACCAAATTACAGTATGCGATTAACCGGGGAAGCAGCGATTCGGTGCCCACAAATTTATTGTTCATCGGGCGTAGATGAGCCCGAGCTCAGAAATGACTTACGGATGAACCGGCCGCATGTTTGATTCTGATATGCATATGATGACCTATAGTGGGTCGCGGGCAAAACAACATAGCGATGCACGCATACTGTACTATAGTGGCGCTGGCTAGCGAGCTCACGCTCACTGGCCTCTCTCGCCTGCGCCGACCCACCAAAACGCGAGCTATTGGCTCGCTCGGATGTTCTCCTCCCTCGCTCATTTGTTCATCAGTTGACTGGTAACTTTGCAAAATAATCATAAATCTGAAAAAAAAATCATAAATTTTAAAAATTTCACGCGTTTAAACAAACACATTTTTGAGAAAAAAATATACAAAATATGGAAAACGTTTTTGAAATTTGAATAAATCAAATTTTGAAAAAAGTTCACAAAACGAGGTCCACGAATATGAAAAACTTTCCGTTTCATGAAAAAAGTTTACGAATGAATTGAAAAGGTTTTCAAATTCTAAAAAAAACACAATATTGAGAAAAAAAATGAATTTGAAAAAAGTTTACGCATTTGAAGAGAAATATGTAAAGAAAGCCTGAAACTGCCCCGATCCGATCAGCTGGCGCCATGTGTTTTGGACCATCTGGCCGATCGAGCAGCTGACATCGAGCTGAACAAAAGCCTGAAACTGCCCTGACGCGATCCTCTCCGGTTGCGGCGAGTGATCGAGCCATGCGGCAGAGAAGGGCGGGTGGGCTCCGCGGCCGGCCATATCGATCTGTCTGCCGTCGGCGACCCTCCATAGGAGTGTCAACTACTGCTGGATGCCTCCGCGAAATAGAGTGGTGCGCATGCGAGTGCCGGTGCAGGCGCAGGGACCTCATTAAATCATTGCCACATAGGCAAATTAATTGAGTTGGAGTCTATGATACTAGTACTCAAGTTACTCCCACTATGAGCAGTCTCAATGGCGGTAAAACGTGGAGTCAATTTTTTTTTTTGAAATCGAGGCAAAAGATTTGCCTCATCTATTAATTAAGAAGGGAATAGTGTTTATTACAAGGGACCCAAAACAACGTCATGGATTATTACTCTCGCGTCATGAGTGACCCTAGGTTTTTAGCCCCGGCGGTGACCCAAAGATTTGCCTCCATCATGATGTTGTTGAGCAAAATGGTTGGTGGCGCGCTTTTGTTGCGGAAGACCCTTGCGTTCCTTTCATTCCATACGGTCCATGAGACAAGCATGGTAAGCGAAGCCATGGCCTTCCTCTGAGTGATGCCCGCGCTGGCACGACTTTCCCATCACTTTTTTACGAAGCCTTCCAAGTGCCAAGAAGTGACGTCGAAGTTCTCAAGTCGTAATTTCTCTTTGACCAAGCCCCAAAGCCTCAATGTAAAACGACACTTGAAAAAAAGGTGCTCGCCACACTCTTGCACTCTGTTGCAAAGAGGACAAAGCCCACAATTTGTCCATCTCCGCTTGTCCAACCTATTGGCGGTCCAAATGCGATCTTGAATAGCCAACCATGCGAAGAACTTAACCTTTGGCGGCGTCCAAGCCTTCCACACCATCTGGTCCAAAGAGGAGAAGGTCATGCCAAGGAATTGCGCTTTGTAGGCAAAGGCCGCGGAATAGAGCTCATTTGTCGAATTTTTATGTTTCCACACAATGCCATCATTGGCACTCTCATCAAGCTGTATGCCATGCAGTAAACTCCAAAAGATGATGAACTGTCGGGTGTGCTCGATGGATAGAGCGGTAGGAGGTTTGATCTTCAGGATCCATGCATTGTTTTGGGGGCCCTCACGCATCATCCAATTCTTTCTTGAGCATGCATCAAAGAAAATCTCCCTTATTACTGCACCATTGACTCCACGTTTTATATAGGTGCAGTAATAAGGGAGATTTTCTTTAAAAAGGCTAGTGAGGAGAGGTACTTAAATTACTCACAAATAAATAAACAATGGGAGTAGGATGAGTAGTTTACTACTACATACCTACTGCCATGCTCGCTTGTACTCGCAATGACGTCCAAGGCGTAAGCCTTCGATTCAGCGTTGGCCTCTCCATTAGGTGTTTTCATGATAGAAATCCTTCTCCCTTGGGTATCACCAATCTGGAAGAAAGCCATGACTAGCCAGGCGAAGGTGATGAGCTCCCCTCCCGTGTTGGCCAGTCGCGCCACGTGTAACTCTGCTCGAGACTTGCCAGCGGCGTAGAGAAGAATCCTCATCCACATGTGTACCATCTCCTCTATTGTTTCCTTGGTTGGCTGGAGATCATACTTGTCCATTTCCTTAGACAAATTGCTCACCATATATGGGCTCTGAAAATCTATCCACAGACCTGCAGTGCTGGTAGTGAGTGGCAGCATGGTAGGGTGGGCAACGAAAAGGTCCATCATATAGTTGGATAGTTTACGGCATACCCGCACCATACTACCATAATCTTCTGCTGGTGCTACCATGTCTGAATCTAAAAGAAGGGAGTATTTATTCAAGAGTAACTCGGTCAGAACATGCATCTCCACGACAGTCCTAGCAAAAAATTGTTCAAAACCCTGCATCCTTTTTGCCAACATCGAGCCAACATTTGGCCACTCTCGAGTGGGCATCCCGCTGAGTTCATCGTCTAAGACAATAATCTCCTTTGCAACACACGCCATGGTCATCTCATCAGCATCCATGTACCAGGTGTCTAACACTTTGCTCATCCAAAATATATTCACCTTCTCGCCACCAAAGAAACCAACGAACACCCTTATGACCACGGTCATCACTCGTTGACTGAATCTAGTCCCTCGGTTACCATTCATACAACGAACACCCATACAAGGTCGTACTGTCCGATTGAACTTGGCCTGGCCACCGCTGCTTCTTCTCCGACAAGCCAATGATATCATTGGAAAAAATAAACCAGGACAACTTCGCAAGCCTCTCCCACTTCCGGCGCTTCAACATCAACCACGTCCGTGGTGATGTCGTGGAATTAAGTATTATTGACCAAACTTCTATGAAAAATCCTCCGATAAATAGTGAATAGGTGATTGCAATGTCGACTTTGGCATACCCCTGTTTGTCTACAATTGCGTGGAAGAGCCCAAAAGCAACAACAATGGATAACTGAGAGATGTATCTGAATATCATGGCGCTCCTTGTTCTGAGTACAACAGCCTTTGTGTAGAGCTCGTCGTACACTAGGCCAAGCTGAAGCCTCCCTATCTTCACCGTTTGGTTGATGTCTCCTGGCGGGTAGAAGTTTGTCATACAGTAACCACGTGCTGAAAAGATGTGGAGGGCATATGACACTGACCTGAGAGCATCATAAACAGGTCAATGGAGAAGGCAGTAATGGTGTCCTGTCCACCAAGATGGATGAGGAGAAATGGTGCCCAAAAGAAAGCTAGGGGTTGGCTTCCCTTGTCAATGATGGTGGTGATGTTGTTCTCTCGTCGTGAGAGAAGGCCAAGGGCATAAACTGCTACCAAGTCTGCCCCCAAGAAAGCTAACCAAATGAGAACCCTTAGGAACCCACTGGACCTGCGGCGCCGAAGGTTTCCAGCAAACAAGAGGAACAATTGTAGTGTGAAGCTGAGAAGGACAAGTAGCTGAATTTCCCACTCATCGAAAAGTTTGATCAAAGTCCACATCATTTTGTCACACGCCGGCCACCTGATGCATGGCACAATGATAATTTCAGTGCGGACTTAATTTTGCAATATAAAGAACTATGTATATACTCATCAGTGACATAATTAATGTACAAATTTAATTGTCAGGGTCATCTTTGTTCGTGAAATATCAAGAGGAACTAAAGGACTAGTTTATGAACTGCGGTACATTTATCCAAAAAAAAAAACACTGTAGACTAAATGAGATTTGTTTGTATGAAAAGGAGGATCAATTACCCCCGGCCTCTGCATACTAGTTTATGACTGTCGTACGCACTGTTTTTCCGAAAAGAAATATAGATATAGAAGACCATACGTACCTTGGATCACTTTCCTCAATGCGGTTTCACAACGTCTAGTCGCACCCTTGGATAGTTAGGCGTGCCGCCTGAAGCCGCAGTGCTTGGATCGATGGTGAGGAATTAACTGGTCCCACGCTTTCGTCAATCTATGTACTCCCAGCTAGAGGAGAGGAGAGCCTGAAGGTGTGAGGATGAACTGAGGCACTGTAGATTCGAGACGTATGGCACTCTCATCGCTGGTGCCCTTTGTCGGATACGTTTCTTGCAGCTAGAGCAAAGGAGGAGGGGTCGATCGGTCGTGCTTTCCTGTAGCTAGGTCGCTCCCGTCGCCCAGCTCCAAGCCGGCCCGGTCGGCGACGCGTGGGCGCATTGCTGTTTTTCTCCTCCTCCTTTTGCGTCGCAGCCACAACAATATCTCTTCTTAATTAATCGATGAGGCAATTCTTTTGCCTCCGTTTCAAAAAGCAATATCGATGAGGCAATACGTTTCAAAAGCCTGGTGATATACACATAAGTTAACCAAACAAAACACTTCTTGCGCAGCTCGCTTACAAGCAAACAAGAACTAGATGATGCCATGGGTATGCACGCAAACGTGCATATGCTGTATAATTAGTACGACACCCTCAAAATAGCTTCAGAATTTGGTTGGTTTCGGGTAGCATCCGAGTGAGTAGGGCAAAAGGACGCTCACGGGAAAATCTGCTAGCGTCTTTGAGGATCTCAGTTGGTGTTCAGGCCTTCAACGGCTTGAAGTCTGCTCCCACTGCCTCCTGGACAGATTTGAAACCGTCTCTTTCCAAGCATTCTGCGAGCTCGGCCTGTCGAATAACCATCAGCATCAGAGTTCAATTCAGACATACACAAGGGAGCAGGCTAAAATATGTTGGTCAGGATGGCCGGGCTCATTTACTGAGCAGTGGTACGTTTGTAACTAGGAAAACGGTTGCAACTTGTAAGATTCATGCCAAGTAAAATAAATGTTAGATCACCTTTATTCTCGGGATGAGAGCTGGACCTCCGTAGGCAAGTGCAGTGTAAAGCTGAACCAGCGTGGCTCCAGAACGTATCTTCTTGTATGCATCCTCGCCGCTGTATGTGCATTACAATTTTTTGATTAAATATTGGTGTTGAAAGTGAAAAACACCATCAAAGTAAATAACAAACCAACATTACCTAGTTACACCACCACAGCCTATCAGCGTAACCTTGCCCTGCAGGATATGCAAACACTTGCTCATCAGGGAGAGTTACGAAACTCCAGTAAAGAAATAGTAGAACCAAGAATGCAATGCCCGGGATGGAAGATGTGCTAAAGTAAATAGATATATACTGTAATAAAGTAAGAAACAGGATAAAGCACGCACGCCTGTACGGATATACATATCCCTGAGAACTTGAGTAGATAAGTCAAACAGAGGCTTCCCACTTAATCCGCCGGCTTCCTGAGCTAATGGATGTGCGTCTGCAGGAGGTGGCCTTGAAATTGTTGTGTTTGATATAATCTGTGTTGTTAAAAATATCGATAAAGAGTAAGCAAACATTAGTGAAGCAACATGGACGAGAGAAATACATATTTGCACAGGAGTTAATTAGGGTTATGCTAGTCAGTGCAGTGACACGTAAAAGTGTGTCATGGAATAATTATCCACCTACCAGGCCATCTAACTTGGAAGCAAGAGCAACCTGGAAAACAGCAAGCAAAAGCATAAGAAAAATATTCACCAACTGTCAAAGAGCATGAAAAATAAGGCTTTAGTCCAGTATGTTACAGCAGCAATGTCCTCAAGATCCTGCTTCGACAAGTCCGGTGCGATTTTAACAAGCAATGGTGGTGGACCATCTTCAGCCCACTGCATCTCATCTCGTGCATCTTGCACCTGCACATCCAGTGTACGTCATACTAATTACCCATAAAAATGAAGAAAAATATCCAGTTCAATTAATAAGACTACAGACCTTCTTCACAAGTTCTTTCAGCTGCTTTCTACCTTGCAATGCGCGAAGACCAGGAGTATTTGGGGAAGAAACATTTATGACCTGCATTAAGAGTAAGAAACCGGTTGTTACCATTTATGCTGCATGTCCATATACACTGCTCATCCAGCAGCAGTCCTATTTCCATGCTTGAAAGAGAGCACAAAACAATGAAATGTTTTTCTTCATATGCAGAAGCATAGCCCCTGATTTCAATAAGAAAGTATAGTAGCATGTTTTAGCAGGTGGTACCAAATGGGGAGCCATCATGAAGCACACAGTTTCACAAGTTAAGCCCTTCTGTTAAAAAATGTGCATTGACGACAAAACATTCAAGAAATGCATCAGTTTTATTCTGAAGCAAACATTTCTCTAGTTATGCTATTTTTCTCTCTTTGATGAGCCACATTAGATGAGAACAGATCAACATGAATGAATGCAAATTTCCTTATTCTAACAACCATATCCATCTGAATCTATGGTGCATATGAAACTGAAAGTAACAAACGTGTGATGTGAGGTTATCTTGTAACAGCAAAAGATGGATACCAGGTAATCAGCATACTGTGACAACGAATGAACTCCTTGCACGTAGTCAGCACCAGCATCTTCACTAGTCTTATTCTTGCCAAGATTGACTCCCAAAATTCCAGGACCTGCTTTCCCTCCTTGCTTTACATCACTGGAGCTCGAAGTTTCCTCCATCTTCCTCTTACCATGTTGTGCCCCAAGACGCTTAGCAACTACTACAATTCCTTCACTGTTGAACCCGCAGCGATTGACTACAGCACTGAAGAGAAAGCAAGAAAACACCATTACAAGAAACCACCACACAACATTTTTAATTTGTTTCATAATTAAAGTGGCAGCGGACAGTTTGAATAGCAGCAGCAGAACATGAAATGCTTACCCATGCTCTTTCAATCTGAATATCCGCGGCTTAGGATTTCCCTCTTGAGGCTGAGGTGTTACAGAGCCAACTTCCACAAAGCCAAATCCAAGACCCAATAGACCCTCCACGGCCTCAGCATTCTTATCAAATCCAGCAGCAAGACCAATTGGATTTGTAAAGTTCCTTCCCCAAACCTCTATCCCAAGAACTGGTGGATCAGGTCTCTTTTCTCTTGGGACAAATCCATGAGCAGCAGCAGAAACAGCCAAACGATGAGCAAACTCTGCATCTAGCAGCGCAAAAAGTGGATTCACGAGTTCTGTTGATTTGAATAACCACCCACTGCACGATCACAAAGGGCAGAGCCATTAGTGAATAGGCTCCTAGTAGTTGATAGTTGTACCCAGAAAAGGGTACGAATAAGCAGGAGCTTACGAATTCCTAGAATCCCAACTTGTGGCTATTTCAAGCACCTATGGGGTGCTTTCGTGCTATTCAGATGTAATTACAACTTGTTCTAATGAAAAATTAGGTCCAAGAACTTAGTGGCATGTACCAAAACGTGGCCTCGTCGGTAGTACTCACGTAAGCACCTCCAGCAATGGCCAATCCTATCATGGCCCCAGTCAAAAGCCTACCCTGCATATTGACGAGGAACAACAAGGACTAGTTAATAAAGTAAATGACACAGTAAAGGGACAGGTAGGTAATCACTATAATAACTGTATGATCAACTCAATCTTTCATAAGATCCTTCACAAGAAACTAATTTAAGAATGCGCTTTTTTCAAATAAAAGAGGACAAGTATTGTTGTCAAAATCTCAAGAATAGTGCAGTCAATAGATCCTCCATCTACAGGAACATCAAGTCCGATTATTATTTTCCCCTTTGTATTTGTATTTAAATCATGATGATGGGACAGAGCGCAAGTGAGTAACTGCGCTACAAAAGGTCACACAAAAATATTATCTTTGATCAAAAGACGCAACGCGTTCAGATGGCACGAGAGCATGGACCAGATCACCAGCGCAGCGTACTGGCGGCAACCAGCGGGCGCGGCATCTAAAACACGCCAGCTGCTTCCTCCATTACTCGAGAGGAAGCAGCGCGCGGAGGAGCAGAGCGCAGAGCGCGCGCGTGAGGTGTATGCGTCAATGCCGAGGAGGCGGGGGGCGGCTGGGAGGGCCGCGTTACCTTGCGGGGAGGCGGGGGCACCTTAATGGGCACTGCAACGGCGGAGACCGTCCTGCTGGCCTGCCGGGCGCCGGCGAGGGCGGGGGCGGGGCCGCGCCACGGGGAGCCGCGCAGGAGCGCGCCGCGGAGGGAGCGCCGCCACGCGCTCGCGGCGGCGGAGGACGCCATGGCGGGGCAGGCGCGGGGGGCGACGGCGATGGCGGCGGCGGCGGGGGGACGGGCGGGCGGGCGGTCTGGTCGGCGTGGGGAGCAAGCAGAAGGGGCGAGGGCTCAGGCGTGGAAGAGAAGTAGTAGCAGACTGTACTTGGGCTGGGCCGGGAGACGGGCCCAGGTCGGCTTATAAGCGGCTCGCCATCTCTTCTTCTTGCTCGCTCGACCGGATTTTTTTCTTTTTTTTTCTTTCTTCTGTCCGAAGAGACCAGTAGAAATAACTCCGTATGCTACGACTTGGGAAGCAAGGCAGAAATGGCTTCTTGATAGACAAGCAATACCTCCTCGTAGGCTCTCGAATGCTGAGATAGCAAGAAGTGCGATGCATTCTGTAAAAAAAAAGGACCATGCAGCTAGGGATGAAAATCGGGCCCGGTTTAACCAAAGAAAGGCCATGCTTTCATTGCCAAAGCTTCCATAGTTGAGACTTCCGAAGCAAAAGGAACACGGCAATAACCAGCAGCTACTCCCTCCGGTCCTTTTTACTTTGCATATTAGAATTCTTTAAAGTCAAACTTCACAAAATTTGATCATACTTATATGAAAAAATATCAACATCTGACATGCTAATGTTATACAATATGAAACTTTAAGTCATGACACATCTATAGATATTGATTTCAGATTATGAATGCTGGTACTTTTTTCTATAAAGTTGGTCAAATTTTACGAGGCTTGACTTCAATCAAATCTTATATTCGAACTAAAAAGAACCGGAGGGCGTACAAATGTAGCTTGGTCATCAGGAATGACGGCTCTCGTTGGTCCCACTCCGTCTTCACCATGGAAAGAAGCGCCCGCGTTCTGTTTTAAATTACCTTTTCCTGGCTTTACCCATCGAGTTTTCTTCCTAACAGCGTGTTTGGTTCGGAGGAATTATAGATGGGGAATGGGAGTTGAGAGGTGAGGAGATTAAAAGTCCACTGTTTGATTAGAGGTAATGGGAGTTTAAGTGGGAAGGGGAATGGGAGTTGAGGAAGCCGATTCCCATCGATTTCTTTCTATGGACAACGCATTTGCAGCGTGTTTGGCAAAAAATGGGAAGGGGAATGGGAGTTTAATGTAGGGAGTTGTATTGAGATTAGACATGCGATGAGTCGTTTTATTCCCAATCCTCTGTTTGACGCATGATGAAAATTATGTGTGAGAGTTTGATGAGAAATTGTATTCCCGTGTTTGGTTCGTGAGAATTGACAAGGAAATAGACAAGGGAAATTAACGTAAGTTATGATGAAGGGCTAAGATTGACTCACTAAAACAATTCCCTTCCAACTCCCACCCCCTCCCCTGTTAATAAAACGGTGGGAGTTGGAGTCTCAAGTCCCATGACTATTCCCTTATCAATTCCCAATCCCCCTAACCAAACAATAGATTTGAAGTCTCGTACCCCTTCAATTCCCATTCACTAGCTCTAACTACCCCCAACCAAACATGCTGTTGGTAATATTTGAGAAGGGGAATGGGAGTTTAGAGTAGGTAGTTATATTGAGATTAGACATGGGATGAGACGTTTTATTCCCAATCCTTTGTTTGGCACATAATAGGAATTACATGTGAGATTTGAGGAAAAATTGTATTCCTTTGTTTGGCTCATGGGAATTGGCAAGGGACTAGACATGGGAAGTTAACGTAAATTATGATGAAGGGCTAAGATCGACTCACTAAAATAATTCCCTTTCAATTCCCACCCCCTCTCCTATTAATAAAACGGTGGGAGTTGGAGTCTAAAGTCCCATGCCTATTCCCTTCTAAATTCCCAGTCCCCCTAACCAAACAATAGATTTAAAGACTCACACCCCTTCAATTCCCATTCCCTAGATCTAATCACCCCCAACCAAACACGCTAGGAGTACCCTGAGTAGAGTTTTATCCCACGCTAATTCCCATCATATACCAAACAAGGGAATGTGAGTAAATATCTACTTTCCATGCCTAATCCATCCATAAACATCCTCGTGCAAACTACCATTCATGAGCAGAGTGTTTACCAAACAGGCTGTAAACACTATTTTATGGTTTGCCTTGGAGACTGGATGGGTGTACTACACCCAATTTAGCCAAAAAAATGAAAAATGGTATCAAACAAAATCCAAAAAAATTGAACAAACCAGTAGAAATACTTCATACAACTTGGCGAGCAAGGCACAAATGCCTTCTTTTTGAAAAAATGGAGGACTAGGCAGTAGCCTAGTGGCAAGGGTCGCAGTGGCGAACCCTGCGCCCACGGTTTGACTCCCGTCGGAAGCGAATTTGTGGCGTCTCATCCGGTGGGCTCCTTCTATAAAATATACGTCCTAGGTGCTAGTGCCCATGGAAATTTTTTCTTTTGACAAATGTCTTCTTGATATAAAAGTCGTGATTTTCCATACAAAAATATCCATTGTGATTTTTTCCCATTTTTCATTGCTTCATAAAATACCTTTTGAAGACAATACAAATGTAGATGCCCACACACACACCCTGTAAAATACCCCTTTTGTAAATCGAAATACAACAGTTGGCACTTTGGCACATAATTAATATGTTAGCTCAAAAAATGATAAATTGTTGTATGAAACCATATATAAATGACAACAGTGTAACATTAGCATGAGAAAAACTATAGATATGTTTGACATGTATCAGTGCACTGCTTATATGATATGGACATATTATATGTACACTTCCATATCACGAGCATGTGGGCCTATTTGGTTCCCAGCCTACGGTTGCCACGCCTAACCTTAATTATACCACAACATTTAAGACATATGTTTGGTTCATCGTCACACTTGTGGCTTGTCATTGTTTTCTAGTTATATGGTCCACATGTCACATGCTTAATTTTTTGCCATTTTTTGTCTCACTTATGGTGGCCATTTTGTTAGCCACACTTTTTGTGGCAGCCACACTTTGTCTAAGGTTAGTTGTGGCAAAGTTAGTCATGAACCAAATGATACGTCCATTTTGCATCATGCTTTCATATCGATATTTATTGCATTATGGGCTGTTATTACACATTATGTCACAATACTTATGCATATTCTCTCTTATTTTACAAGGTTTACATAAAGAGGGAGAATGCCGGCAGCTGGGATTCTGGGCTGGAAAAGGATCAAATATTAGAGACCTATGATGCACAGCTCCAAAAGTACAAAAACTTAACGGAAGTTATTTTCAGAATATATAAAAAATACTGAGCGCAAGAAGTACCAGAGGGGGACCACTCACCAGCCACGAGGGTGGGGGGCGCGCCCTACCCCCTGGGCGCGCCCCCTGCCTCGTGGGCCCCCTGGTGGCCCTTCGATGCCCATCTTGTGAGTAGTTACGTTTGTTCCTGAGGACATGGGAGAAGTCTTGCTATTAGTAGTCATGTGAATTTGGTATTCGTTCAATATTTTGATGAGATGTATGTTGTCTCTCCTCTAGTGGTGTTATGTGAACGTCGACTACATGTCACTTCACCATTATTTGGGCCTAGAGGAAGGCATTGGGAAGTAATAAGTAGATGATGGGTTGCTGCTACCTCTTGAGCACTACGTTGATTTTCCCTTGAAGAGGAAAGGGTGATGCAGCAAAGTAGCGTAAGTATTTCCATCAGTTTTTGAGAACCAAGGTATCAATCCAGTAGGAGGCTATGCGCGAGTCCCTCGCACCTACACAAAACAAATAAATCCTCGCAACCAACGCGATAAGGGGTTGTCAATCCCTACAGGGTCACTTACGAGAGTGAGATCTGATAGATATGATAAGATAATTTTTTTGGTATTTTTATGATAAAGATGCAAAGTAAAATAAAAGGCAATAAAAATAGCTAAGTGTTGGAAGATTAATATGATAGAAGATAGACCCGGGGGCCATAGGTTTCACTAGTGGCTTCTCTCAAGAGCATAAGTATTTTACGGTGGGTGAACAAATTATTGTTGAGCAATTGACAGAATTGAGCATAGTTATGAGAATATCTAGGTATGATCATGTATATAGGCATCACGTCCGAGACAAGTAGACCGACTCCTGCCTGCATCTACTACTATTACTCCACACATCGACCGCTATCCAGCATGCATCTAGAGTATTAAGTTCATAAGAACAGAGTAACGCTTTAAGCAAGATGACATGATGTAGAGGGATAAATTCATGCAATATGATAAAAAACCATCTTGTTATCCTCGATGGCAACAATACAATACGTGCCTTGCTGCCCCTACTGTCACTGGGAAAGGACACCGCAAGATTGAACCCAAAGCTAAGCACTTCTCCCATTGCAAGAAAGATCAATCTAGTAGGCCAAACCAAACTGATAATTCGAAGAGACTTGCAAAGATAACCAATCATACATAAAAGAATTCAGAAAAGATTCAAATATTGTTCATAGATAAACTTGATCATAAACCCACAATTCATCGGTCTTAACAAACACACCGCAAAATAAAATTACATCGAATAGATCTCCACGGGAGAGAGGGAGAACATTGTATTGAGATCCAAAAAGAGAGAAGAAGCCATCTAGCTAATAACTATGGACCCGAAGGTCTGAAGTAAACTACTCACACATCATCGGAGAGGCTATGGTGTTGATGTAGAAGCCCTCCGTGATCGATGCCCCCTCCAGCGGAGCTCCGGAACAGGCCCCAAAATGGGATCTCGTGGAGACAGAAAGTTACGGCGGTGGAATTAGGGTTTTGGCTCCGTATTTGATGGTTTGGGGGTACGTAGGTATATATAGGAGGAAGGAGTACGTCGGTGGAGCAACAGGGGGCCCACGAGGGTGGAGGGGCGCCTGGGGGGTAGGCGCGCCCCCTACCTTGTGGCTTCCCTGTTGGTTGCTTGACGTAGGGTCCAAGTCTCCTGGATCATGTTCGTTCCAAAAATCACGTTCCCGAAGGTTTCATTCCGTTTGGACTCCGTTTGATATTCTTTTTCTACGAAACTCTGAAATAGGCAAAAAACAACAATTCTGGGCTGGGCCTCTGGTTAATAGGTTAGTCTCAAAAATAATATAAGAGTGAATAATAAAGCCCAATAATGTCCAAAACAGAAGATAATATAGCATGGAGCAATCAAAAATTATAGATACGTTGGAGACGTATCAAGCATCCCCAAGCTTAATTCCTGCTCGTCCTCGAGTAGGTAAATGATAAAAACAGAATTTTTGATGCGGAATGCTACTAGGCATAATTTCAATATAATTATTCTTAATTGTGGTATGAATATTCAGATCCGAAAGATTCAAGACAAAAGTTTAATATTGACATAAAAAATAATACTTCAAGCATACTAACTAAGCAATTATGTCTTCTCAAAATAACATGGCCAAAGAAAGTTATCCCTACAAAATCATATAGTCTGGCTATGCTCTATCTTCACCACACAAAGTATTTAAATCATGCACAACCCCGATGACAAGCCAAGCAATTGTTTCATACTTTTCACATTCTCAAACTTTTTCAATCTTCACGCAATACATGAGCGTGAGCCATGGACATAGCACTATATGTGGAATAGAATGGTGGTTGTGGAGAAGACAAAAAGGGAGAAGATAGTCTCACATCAACTAGGCGTATCAACGGGGCATGGAGATGCCTTCTACGTCTCGAGCTAGCGTTGGTTTTCCCCGAAGAGGAGGGGGTGATGCAGCACAGTAGCGTAAGTATTTCCCTCAGTTTTTGAGAACCAAGGTATCAATCCAGTAGGAGGTCACGCGCAAGTCCCTCGTACCTACACAAAATGGTAGCAACTCGCGACCAACGCTTAGGGGTTGTCAATCCCTTCACGGTCACTTACGACAGGGAGATCTGATAGAGATAATATTTTTGGTATTTTTGGTATAAAGATGCAAAGTAAAAAGTAAAAGCAAAACAAGTAAAATAAAGTAATGGAGATTGATATGATGAGAATAGACCCGGGGGCCATAGGTTTCACTAGTGGCTTCTCTCAAGAGCATAGATATTCTACGGTGGGTGAACAAATTACTGTTGAGCAATTGATAAAATTGAGCATAGTTATGAGGTTATCTAGGTATGATCATGTATATAGGCATCACGTCCGTGACAAGTAGACCGACTCCTGCCTGCATCTACTACTATTACTCCACTCATCGACCGCTATCCAGCATGCATCTAGAGTATTAAGTTAAAAACAGAGTAACGCCTTAAGCAAGATGACATGATGTAGAGGAATAAATTCATGCAATATGATAAATACCCCATCTTGTTATCCTCGATGGCAACAATACAATACGTGCCTTGCAACTCTTTCTGTCACTGAGTAAGGACACCGCAAGATTGAACCCAAAGCTAAGCACTTCTCCCATTGCAAGAACTACCAATCTAGTTGGCCAAACCAAATGGATAATTCGAAGAGACTTGCAAAGATAACTCAATCATACATAAAAGAATTCAGAGAAGATTCAAATATTATTCATAGATAAGTTGGATCATAAACCCACAATTCATCGGTCTCAACAAACACACCGCAAAAAGAAGATTACATTGAATAGATCTCCACGAGAGAGGGGGAGAACATTGTATTGAGATCCAAAAAGAGAGAAGAAGCCATCTAGCTACTAGCTATGGACCCGAAGGTCTGAAGTAAACTACTCGCACTTCATCGGAAGGGCTATGGTGTTGATGTAGAAGCCCTCCGTGATGGATGCCCTCTCCGGCGGAGCTCCGGAACAGGCCCCAAGATGGGATCTCGTGGATACAGGAAGTTGCGGCGGTGGAATTAGGTTTTTGGCTCCGTCTTTGGTCTAATGGGGGTACGTAGGTATATATAGGAGTAAGGAGCACGTCGGTGGAGCTCCGAGGGGCCCACGAGGCAGGGGGGCGCGCCCAGGGGGGGCGCGCCCTCCACCCTCGTGACCTCCCCAGAAACTTCTTGGAGTAGGGTCCAAGTCTCCTGGATCACGTTCGGTGAGAAGATCACGTTCCCAAAGGTTTCATTCCATTTGGACTCCGTTTGATATTTTGTTTCCTCGAAATAGTGAAATAGGCAAAAAAACAGTAATTCTGGGCTGGGCCTCCGGTAATAGGTTAGTCTCAAAAATAATATAAAAGTGGAAAATAAAGCCCAATATAGTCCAAAACAGTAGATAAAGTAGCATGGAGCAATCAAAAATTATAGATATGTTGGAGACGTATCAGGCATCCCCAAGCTTAATTCCTGCTCGTCCTCGAGTAGGTAAATGATAAAAAGACAATTTTTGATGCGGAGTGATACTTTGGCATAATTTCAATGTAAATCTTCTTAATCATGGTATGAATATTCAGATCCGAAAGGTTCAAGACAAAAGTTCATATTGACATAAAAAATGATAATACTTCAAGCATACTAATCAAACAATTATGTCATCTCAAAATAACATGGCCAAAGGAAGTTCATCCCTACAAAATCATATAGTTAGGCTATGCTTCATTTTCGTCATACAAAGATGTTCCCAACTTCTATACCCCCGATGACAAGCCAAGCAATTGTTTCATACTCAAAAAATCTCAAACTTTTTCAACCTTCACGCAATACATGAGCGCGAGCCATGGACATAGCACTATGGGTGGTATAGAATATGATGATGGGGATTGTGTGGAGAAGACAAAAAAGGAGAAAGTCTCACATCAACGAGGCTAATCAATGAGCTATGGAGATGCCCATCAATTGATGTTAATGCAAGGAGTAGGGATTGGCATGCAATGGATGCACTAGAGCTAAGAATGCTCAACAAAAGAAAACTAGTGGGTGTGCATCCAACTTGCTTGCTCATGAAGACCTAGGGCATTTTGAGGAAGCCCATCGTTGGAATATACAAGCCAAGTTCTATAATGAAAAATTCCCACTAGTATGAACAAGACAACTTATGAGACACACTATATGAAATCATGGTGCTACTTTGAAGCACAATATATGAGACTCACTACATGAAGAACAAGGTGCTACTTTGAAGCACAAGTGTGGAAAAAGAGATAGTAGCATTGCCCTTTTTATTTTCTCTCTTTTTGGGGGCCTTTCTTTTTTTCTTTTTGGCCTTTCTCTCTCTTTTTTTTAATTGGGCAATGCTCTAATAATGATGATCATCACACTTCTATTGATTACAACATAATGATTACAACTCGATACTAGAACAAGATATGACCCTATATGAATGCCTCCGGCGGTGTACCGGGATGGTGCAATGAATCAAGAGTGACATGTATGAAAAATAATGCATGGTGGCTTTGCCACAAATACGATGTCAACTACAAGATCATGCAATGGCAATATGACAAAAGTAAAGCATGTCATGATGATGATGATGATGATGGAAGTTGCATGGCAATATATCTCGGAATGGCTATGGAAATGCCATGATAGGTAGGTATGGTGGCTGTTTTGAGGAAGATATAGAGAGGTTTATGTGTGAAAGAGCGTATCATATCACGGTGTTTGGATGCACCGGCGAAGTTTGCACCAACTCTCAATGTGAGAAAGGGCAATGCACGGTACCGAAGAGGCTAGCAAATGGCGGAAAGGTAAAAGTGCGTATAATCCATGGACTCAACATTAGTCAAAAGAACTCATATACTTATTGCAAAAATTTAGAAGTCATCAAAAATCAAGTACTATGCGCATGCTCCTAGGGGGATAGATTGGTAGGAAAAGACCATCGCTCATCCCCGACCGCCACTCATAAGGATGCACAAGCCAGGTACACTTCATGCTTCAAATTTGTTACACAACTTTAACCATACGTGCATGCTACGGGACTTGCTAACTTCAACACAAGTATTTCTCAAATTCACAACTACTCAACTAGCACGACTATGATATTATCACCTCCATATCTCAAAACAATTATCAAGCATCAAACTTATCTTAGTATTCAACCCACTAAAAAGAAAGTTTCACATATCTTGAATACCAAGTATATTAACATTAAGCAAATTACCATGCTATTAACGACTCTCAAAATAATCTAAGTGAAGCATGAGAGATCAAGTTTCTTTAAACAAACCACCACCGTGCTCTAAAAGATCTAAGTGAAGCACTAGAGCAAAAATTATCACGCTCAAAAAGATATAAGTGAAGCACATAGAGTAAACTATCAAGCTCAAAAGATATAAGTGAAGCACATAGAGTATTCTAACAAATTTCAATTCATACATGGCTCTCTCAAAAGGTGTGTACAGCAAGGATGATTGTGGTAGACTAACAAGCAAAGACACAAATAATACAAGACGCTTGTGACGCCCGGGTAATTAAGCTACAATAAACCCCTGCTAATGAAGCCACGTCACCTCGGTTACTGTTGCTAATCTTGTGTTAGTTCAGAACCCATCCAAATTCAAAATTTAATTGAAGACAAACAATAAAAGTTTTTAATTATCAAATCTAAAATGTTCAAATCGTAGCAAATAAAACATAGATGGTTATGGTGGTGAAACCACATTTTTATAAAATGTTTAAATGCTCAAAGGAAAATAAAACAGCAGCAAAAGAATTTAATTAAATGCCTTTTGTATTTTGTAAAATATTAAACTATTTTATTTAGCTGTCCAAATTAATGTGGCAGTGGTATCTTTAACACACCATATTTAGGTTTTGTTCTCACATTCTTCAAAATTGAAATAAATTAATAATTTAATAAAACCGAAAGGAATAAATAAAAGAAAAGAAATAAAATATAAAAACAAACTATAAAAAAAAAGAGAAAAAGAAACCCCCCAAACCCCCGGGCCAACCGACCCAGCTAGCCAACCGGCCGGCCCAGTCGGCCAGCCCACCCCGGCCGGCCCACCTCTCCCCGCATAACCCCCCCCACCACCACCCTCGAACCCTAGCCCGATCCACCACCACACCCCC
>NC_041382.1:764722371-764723850 GCF_002162155.2 Triticum dicoccoides | reverse complement strand
TGCCCCAGCGCGCGCCCTCGAAGCCTCCGCCCGCACGCTACCTGCGGTGGCCGCCGCCGTCCGCCGTTTCGCTTCCTCCCCCCATGCGGCACCGCCCGAGTCGATCCGCCGTCTGTCCCACGCTGGCCAAGCGTCACCGCTCCCCGGTGGCCTCGCCTTGCCTCGCCTTCCCGGTCGGGCTCAGCCCCGCGCGGGTGCGCCCGAACCGCACCGGGGCGCCCGCACGCCCGCATAGGCCTTTGGCCCACTGACATGGGGGCCCCAGCCCCAGAACGTTTTGTTAAAAAAAAGGGAATTAAAAATAATATATAAAATAAATAAATAAATAAATAGATAATAATAATTTAATTAATTAATTAATTAAGGAATTAATTAAGTTAATTAATCATAATTACATTAACCTAACTAACTAATTAGTTTAATTAAACAGTAGTTAGATTAGTTAAGCACTAATTAGACTAAACAGTCAATGACTAGTGGGACCCACACGTCAGTTGACCAGTCAACATCTCTGTTGACTGCTGACGTCATGCTGACGTCATGATGACGTCAGCAAACACTGTTTTGGATAATGTTGAATTTAAATAAATAATTAAAATCAGAAAATGATTAAATCTTTAGAAAATCATATCTTTTAATCCGTAACTCGGATGAAAATACTTTCTACATGAAAGTTGATCAGAACGACGAGACGAATCCGGATACGCAGTCCGTTCGTCCGCCACACACCCCTAACCTATCGAACTCGCAACTTTCCCCCTCCGGCTCCTCTGCCCGAAAACGCGAAACACCGGGAATACTTTCCCGGATGTTTTCCCCCCTTAACCGGTACCACCTCATACCACGTTAGGGCACACCTAGCACCGCTCATTGTCACGTCACGCATCGTCGTGTTTATGTTTGCATTGTATTCATTGTTTCTTCCCCCTCTTATCTCCGGTAGACTATGAGACCGACGCTGATGCCACCGTGTAGGACTACGTCACCGACGACCCCTCCTTGTCTGAGCAACCAGGCAAGCCCCCCCCCTTGATCACCAGATATCGCCTACTCTTCTCTATACTGCTTGCATTAGAGTAGTGTAGCATGTTACTGCTTTCCGTTAATCCTATTTTGATGCATAGCCTGTCATTGCTGCTACAGTCATTGATACCTTACCCGCAATCCTAAATGCTTAGTATAGGATGCTAGTGTTCCATCAGTGACCCTACACTCTTGTCCGTCTGCCATGCTATACTACTGGGCTGTGATCACTTCGGGAGGTGATCACGGGCATATACTATATACTTTACACTGTTACATTACTGGTGATACTGTTTGGAGATGGGGGCTGAAGGGGCAGGTGGCTCCATCCAGGTAGTGGTGGGCCTGAGTTCCCGACGGCCCCCGACTGTTACTTTGTGGCGGAGCGGCAGGGCAGGTTGAGACCACCTAGGAGACAGGTGGGCCTGGCCCTGTTCGGCGTTCGCGGATACTTAA
>NC_041382.1:764717103-764721954 GCF_002162155.2 Triticum dicoccoides | reverse complement strand
GGCTACGAGCCTATACGCACTAACCATCTACGTGGGAGTAGTTATGGGTATCCCGACGTCGTGGTATCAGCCGAAGCACTTCAGACGTCAGCGACGGAGCGGCGCGCGCCGAATTGGACTGGAACGCCACTAGGCTAGGTCTGCTTTCGGCCGCGTACGCAACATGCAGGTGTGCTATGGGCGATGGGCCCAGACCCCTGTGCGCTTAGGTTTAGACCGGCGTGCTGGCCTCTCTGTTTTGCCTAGGTGGGGCTGCGACGTGTTGATCTTCCGAGGCCGGGCATGACCCAGGAAAGTGTGTCCGGCCAAATGGGATCAAGCGTGTTGGGTTATGTGGTGCACCCCTGCAGGGAAGTTAATCTATTCGAATAGCCGTGATCTTCGGTAACAGGACGACTTGGAGTTGTACCTTGACCTTATGACAACTAGAACCGGATACTTAATAAAACACACCCTTCCAAGTTCCACAGACAACCCGGTGATCGCTTTTCCGCAGGGCGACGAGGAGAGGATTGCCGGGTAGGATTATGCTATGCGATGCTACTGGAGTTGCTACCTCGATATGCTACTTGGAGATGCTACTTGGAGGACTTCAATCTACTCTCTTCTACATGCTGCAAGACGGAGGCTGCCAGAAGCGTAGTCTTCGACAGGATTAGCTATCCCCCTCTTATTCTGGCATTCTGCAGTTCAGTCCACTGATATGGCCTCCTTACACATATACCCATGCATATGTAGTGTAGTTCCTTGCTTGCGAGTACTTTGGATGAGTACTCACGGTTGCTTTCTCCCCCCTTTTTTCCCCTGTCCTTTCTTTCTGGTTGTCGCAACCAGAAGCTGGAGTCCGGGAGCCAGACGTCACCGTCGACGACGATGACTACTACACCGGAGGTGCCTACTACTACGTGCAGCCCGCTGACGACGACCAGGAGTAGTTTAGGAGGATCCCAGGCAGGAGGCCTGCGCCTCTTTCGATCTGTATCCCAGTTTGTGCTAGCCTTCTTAAGGCAAACTTGTTTAACTCATGTCTGTACTCAGATATTGTTGCTTCCGCTGACTCGTCTATGATCGAGCACTTGTATTCGAGCCCTCGAGGCCCCTGGCTTGTATTATGATGCTTGTATGACTTATTTTATTTGTAGAGTTGTGTTGTGATATCTTCCCGTGAGTCCCTGATCTTGATCGTACACATTTGCGTGCATGATTAGTGTACGATTGAATCGGGGGCGTCACAAGTTGGTATCAGAGCCGACTGCCTGTAGGAATCCCCCTTTCCAACTCCTTGGCCGAAGTCGAGTCTAGTCGTTGAAAAACTTTTACTAACATGGCTGTGTGGCCCATGGGCCCACGTCGCCATCGGGTGGTATTAGGATCTTTTATTCCTCGTCTATACTCTGGGACTCTGATCTCTCTACTATTCGGGTTAAATGAATTTGCTAACTCTAAGATTAGGATCTCGTGATCGCATCCACTCGAAGAGCCCCTCACTTCAGATGATCGTCTGCTAAACAGAAGATTCCGAAGATACTCTCTGATGTTCTCTCGAGACTTTGTGCCCATCACTTTTGCTATTCCTGACCACCGATAAATCCGTATGGATAACTACTTACACTTGCCATTCATACGATCATCCCCCATTGATCTTGTTATTACAAGATACCCCGAAGTTTTCTTTATTGTTCCGAGAGTACTTTGTGCCTACTGCCCAGCAGTTCTTTGCCACATGAATACCCCTTCAAATAAATCCTCGCGCTTATCGAGTATCCGCTCATCCCCCAGCTGTTCATGTATTACACAAAAGTCTTCAAAATACCACCCGATATTCCGAAAATCCTCAGCAACCTATTGCTCTGGGATTTCTTGTTTGCTTTCATTATGATTAATCCCATAAGTATATAAATCTTATTGACATTCCTTGTCATTATCATTTTGAGTCTGTTGACTCAATATGTTTGCGAATACACGCAATCATCATTGATCCTTATAAATTACCTTTCCGGCTGAGCTTCCATTCTTTTAACTGGAATTGGTTCTCGACCAATCCAATTGTCTTTTATTGTACCCTAAGGCTATTCAACTTGTCCACCCCTAATCAGAACATTGCTTCTGATCCCTTGATTTGGAAATCATAATTCCTTTGCATTTGATAATTGAGTTAGTCAGTTGTTTCTATAATCTGCTTCCTCTAGTTGAGTACCGATGCTCACGTCAGATCCCTTGTGGACCACCAGATCCTTTGTTGGATTTTATCTGACAACGCCCTTCATATTCAATAAACTTGTGAGCCTTTTCTCGGATACTTAATGCTTAAATTGTATCGTCTGCTTTCTCAACCATGCTCTACTTTTGAGCTTGTGTTAATTACTTCAAAAAAAATTGTGGTATATGTTCCTAAGATGCCTCGATAGGTTGAACCAATGCCTTAACTAATCTATGTGAGCCCGAAAGATTTCACGGGCCATACTCATCTGGTACTTCACCAGGTAAAACTTTCAACACTAATACCATTATCAAAACGAGAAGTGAATGAAGGTTATGCATTAAAGAAGTGGGAGTCGACCTTGAACTTTGTGTTCATGCCCATGGACACGATGTAGATCCTATCATGGAAGCTTCTTGTAACTATTTCCTTGATATAATATCCTTTGGTATCGGTGAATTGATCCTTTTTGCAATCGTGGTTCTGACCATGTTCTCCTTTAAATATCATGTCCTGTGCAAGTTTAAGCACTTGTCTTCTATAGAGCAATACCCCAGTTCAACTTCTAGTTTGATCTGTCGTCGAGTATTACCACCTGGTATCTCGAGATTATCTTGGAACTGCATAATTTCTTATGAGTTCTTCATCAAGTACTACATACTCACCGATTACAATTTTTCATGGGCTCGGAGTTATTGAACACTCAAAGACACCGATAACTGAACCGAGTCCGCTCTACGGTTCAACAACTCTTCAGTAAGCTTCTATAAGTACGAGTTTGTACCCGATCACGCCATTCCTAGCCTGTTTGGCTATATCATTGTCGTGACGATTCTAACGGTGCTACCTGGTCCTTATTCTCGGAGCACCAATTTTCGACGATGAACTAACCTTACGTCGATTTTTCCTCGTCATACCCTTTCACCTTAAACAACAAGCTTGAGTTCGAGTTTGTGTCGTAACTGTGGTTCCAATAACCTCTTGCTTCATCATTCCTTTGACTTGATGTCGTCGCTGATTGACTACATCTGCATGAAATCTCTCGACAATTGTGTCGTGATCATCATCAACCTTATGAGCTCTTCCAGGAATTCAATTGAATTCATGATGGGTAATACCATCCTTGCCCCTCGACGATTCCTGTTCTCATCGACCACTTTATTGCCTTCCGTTCAACACAACTTGTTCGCGTTTTGTGTAAACCTTGAGATCACTGCTACCCAGCAGTTGATCTTCCTTACCTCGGAAGTATTACCATCACTTTTTGTCAAGAATGTGGTGAGAATTTCACCACCTCTTAATAATTCTTGATATCTTAATACTTCTAGCCATCTTCGTTCATTCCTTGGTCCCCGTATTGTTTTCAACCGGAATACCGACAATGGAGCTATGACGTGTGAATTCAAAACTTCTAGCAACCCTATTGCTTTGAAGTGAATGGGCGATAGTTCATTCTAAGTCCTTCGCTAATTGAATCACCATTCTAACATTGGTCATGCAACCCAACCCGTACTTCGGGCGCACCCTTCAACCAATATTTAATTGTGTATGTTTTCCTCGAGCATACTTCCTTATATCATTTGATCTGACAAATGTTATCTCCTTGTTCACTTAATGGTGGAAATCCATCTTTTGGGAATCTCGGTGAATTGCCGTTGAGTTCACCAGACACCTCCTTGTCCTCTCCTTGGTTTAATGGTGAACTATTGCTTCAGAAACCCGCTCCCATAGTTCATTTCCTGAGGAGCTTGCAATGCCATTGCAACGATTTGTGTTGCGCCTTTTCTTCTCGGACATCCTGAGTCTCAGGTATCCTGACACCAATCGGATCTGAATCTCGGTCAGATATGATGGTTGGGACAATTTTCCAAGAGTTATGACGTTGATCCTTTGATGACCCGGTAACATGATGTCATGCCTAGCACCCCCCCCCCCCCGGCTGGAGGACCTATCATTATAGATTCCTTTTCAGCAAGGCTATCCATTCATCCATGAGGAAATTGTAAGACTTATTCTACAAGATATTCCTGATGGATCCTTCGTGTTTCCAAAGTCTGATCTTCACACGAAGACCATGTCAAGGCTATCTCGAAGCATGTCAATGGTACTCCGATTTTCAACAGGAACATTTGAAGCACGATGCTAAATTTTGTTTATCATTGATCCTAACACCATTGTATGGGTAATGTTATGATATTTCTCTCCCCTTTCCTAAAGGGTTTTCTACGTTATATCCTATCATGGATATCATGCTCTGCTTGTCCTTGGGAAGGATTTACCCCTGAAAGATGTGTTTAAACACATTTTCCTTTCCATTGTTCTGTTTAAACATAATAATCACTTTTCCTTTCCATTGGTTTGTTTAAACCTTCTTGTGATCTATATAATATAAGCAGTAATATCCCTGCTCAAGTAAACACCTCGGTGTACCATCTTGTCTGGTGTAACCCTGTTACTATTGTTGATGACATTCCGGTAGCCACCGATGGACGAGAACTTTGCCTATTGGTCCGCCTCGTTCAACGAGCAGGAAATGGTTCTCTTCGTCCCTCGCCCTTGGTATCGATGTTGTTGCCGACATATCTGACAGGCTACCCTTTGACACGCCTTACTATCATGACCGTGCAAAATGTCGGCCCCCTTCCTACTTT
>NC_041382.1:764668242-764714391 GCF_002162155.2 Triticum dicoccoides | reverse complement strand
GTGGGAGTAGTTATGGGTATCCCGACGTCGTGGTATCAGCCGAAGCACTTCAGACGTCAGCGACGGAGTGGCGCGCGCCGAATTGGACTGGAACGCCACTAGGCTAGGTCTGCTTTCGGCCGCGTACGCAACGTGCAGGTGTGCTATGGGCGATGGGCCCAGACCCCTGTGCGCTTAGGTTTAGACCGGCGTGCTGGCCTCTCTGTTTTGCCTAGGTGGGGCTGCGACGTGTTGATCTTCCGAGGCCGGGCATGACCCAGGAAAGTGTGTCCGGCCAAATGGGATCAAGCGTGTTGGGTTATGTGGTGCACCCCTGCAGGGAAGTTAATCTATTCGAATAGCCGTGATCTTCGGTAACAGGACGACTTGGAGTTGTACCTTGACCTTATGACAACTAGAACTGGATACTTAATAAAACACACCCTTCCAAGTTCCACAGACAACCCGGTGATCGCTTTTCCGCAGGGCGACGAGGAGAGGATTGCCGGGTAGGATTATGCTATGCGATGCTACTGGAGTTGCTACCTGGATATGCTACTTGGAGATGCTACTTGGAGGACTTCAATCTACTCTCTTCTACATGCTGCAAGACGGAGGCTGCCAGAAGCGTAGTCTTCGACAGGATTAGCTATCCCCCTCTTATTCTGGCATTCTGCAGTTCAGTCCACTGATATGGCCTCCTTACACATATACCCATGCATATGTAGTGTAGTTCCTTGCTTGCGAGTACTTTGGATGAGTACTCACGGTTGCTTTCTCCCCCCTTTTTCCCCCTTTCCTTTCTTTCTGGTTGTCGCAACCAGAAGCTGGAGTCCGGGAGCCAGACGTCACCGTCGACGACGACGACTACTACACCGGAGGTGCCTACTACTACGTGCAGCCCGCTGACGACGACCAGGAGTAGTTTAGGAGGATCCCAGGCAGGAGGCTTGCGCCTCTTTCGATCTGTATCCCAGTTTGTGCTAGCCTTCTTAAGGCAAACTTGTTTAACTCATGTCTGTACTCAGATATTGTTGCTTCCGCTGACTCGTCTATGATCGAGCACTTGTATTCGAGCCCTCGAGGCCCCTGGCTTGTATTATGATGCTTGTATGACTTATTTTATTTGTAGAGTTGTGTTGTGATATCTTCCCGTGAGTCCCTGATCTTGATCGTACACATTTGCGTGCATGATTAGTGTACGATTGAATCGGGGGCGTCACAACGCTCCAAGCAAAACACATATCATGTGGTGAATAAAAATATAGCTCCAAGTAAATTACCGATGGAAGTGGACAAAAGAGGGGATGCCTTCCGGGGCATCCCCAAGCTTTGACTTTTTGGTGTCCTTGGATTATCTTGGGGGTTCCATGGGAATCCCCAAGCTTAGGCTCTTGCCACTCCTTGTTCCATAATCCATCAAAAGAATTCACCCAAAACTTGAAAACTTCACAACACAAAACTCAATAGAAATCTCGTGAGCTCCGTTAGAGAAAGAAAACAAAAGACTACTTTAAGGTATTGTAGTGAACTTGTTCTTTATTTGTATTAGTGTTAAACCTACTGTATTCCAACTTCTCTATGGTTTATAAACTATTTTACTAGCCATAGATTCATCAAAATAAGCAAACAACACACGCAAAACAGAATCTGTCAAAAACAGAACAGTCTGTAGTAATCTGTTACTAACGCAAACTTCTGGAACCCAAAAACTTCTACCAAAATTAGACGACCTGGGAAATTTGTTTATTGATCAGTAGAAATTGGAATCACTATTTTATCACGTTCTGGTGATTTTTGACAATTCGGGCACTGAGCGCAAAGATTCTGGAAATTACAGCAAGATCAAATAACTATCTTCCAAGAAGATCTAATAGGTTTAACTTGGCACAAACACTAATTAAAAGATAAAACCACATCTAAACTGAATCTATATGGATTATTTAGTCCTAAACAAAACCAAAAACAAAAAACACAAAATAAACTTGGGTTGCCTCCCAACAAGCGCTATCGTTTAACGCCCCTAGCTAGGCATAAAAGCAAGGATAGATCTAGGTATTGCCATCTTTGGTAGGCAATTCTTCAATGAGGCATCCACCTCCTTTAGAATTTTCTTTCTTTCTAGTGATTATCAAACTTTTAGGCATAAGATCGAAAAATTCATTCGTGGCAAATGGTTCCTTAATGATTGTAAAAAGATCGGGGTGAATACTTATAGATTTAAGATCCGCATTTTCCTTACTAGATGATTCACCCTTATTTTTAGGAACATACATAAACTTGGCAATTTTAGTGGGAGGACTAGGAGTACTTTTTACGGAAGAAAAAGCAGTTCCCAAGTTGGTAATGATACCCTCAAGTTTATCGATTCGAGTAGAGTCTAGATTTATTTTTTCATTAACCATGGGTTCCTTCTCCTTAATATTTTTCAAAGTCATTCCTACCTTAGATCCATATTGAGTAATTTGATTATGAATCTTTTTATCTAGATTTTCAATGGATTCAATGGTAGCAACTTTGTTTTCAATAATTTCAAGCCTTTGCATAACATGCTCCAAGGTTAACATAGTTCCATTAACCAAAAGGGGAGATGAGCCAAATAAATCTATTAAAACATTATAGGAATCAAAAGTATGGCTACCCAAAAAATTCCCTCCGGTAATGGTATCAAGGATATATCTATACCAAGGATTAGCACCTACATAAAAATTGCGAAGAAGGACTGAAGTAGATTGCTTTCTGGTAGATCTATTTTGAGCATTGCAAATTCTATACCAAGCATCTTTTAGATTTTCTCCCTCCCTTCGTTTAAAATTTAGCACTTCATTCTCGGGAGATAACGGAGAAGATAAGGAATTCGACATAGCGACAGGTAAGCAAACTAACACACGACCAAACAAAAGGCAAGGGGAAAAAGAGGGCGAATAAAACGGCAAGGGTGAAGTGGGGGAGAGGAAAACGAGAGGCAAATGGCAAATAATGTAATGCGAGAGATAGAGATTGTGATGGGTACTTGGTATGTTGACTTTTGCGCAGGCTTCCCCGGCAACGTCGCCAGAAATGGCTCGTTGACGGGAGAGTAAATCTTGACTTGACTTGGCGTAGGCCTCCCCGGCAACGGCGCCAGAAATCCTTCTTGCTACGTCTCGAGCTAGCGTTGGTTTTCCCCGAAGCGGAGGGGGTGATGCAGCACAGTAGCGTAAGTATTTCCCTCAGTTTTTGAGAACCAAGGTATCAATCTAGTAGGAGGTCACGCGCAAGTCCCTCGTACCTGCACAAAACGGTAGCAACTCGCAACCAACGCTTAGGGGTTGTCAATCCCTTCACGGTCACTTACGACAGGGAGATCTGATAGAGATAATATTTTTGGTATTTTTGGTATAAAGATGCAAAGTAAAAAGTAAAAGCAAAACAAGTAAAATAAAGTAATGGAGATTGATATGATGAGAATAGACCCGGGGGCCATAGGTTTCACTAGTGGCTTCTCTCAAGAGCATAGATATTCTACGGTGGGTGAACAAATTACTGTTGAGCAATTGATAAAATTGAGCATAGTTATGAGGTTATCTAGGTATGATCATGTATATAGGCATCACGTCCGTGACAAGTAGACCGACTCCTGCCTGCATCTACTACTATTACTCCACTCATCGACCGCTATCCAGCATGCATCTAGAGTATTAAGTTAAAAACAGAGTAACGCCTTAAGCAAGATGACATGATGTAGAGGAATAAATTCATGCAATATGATAAATACCCCATCTTGTTATCCTCGATGGCAACAATACAATACGTGCCTTGCAACTCTTTCTGTCACTGAGTAAGGACACCGCAAGATTGAACCCAAAGCTAAGCACTTCTCCCATTGCAAGAACTACCAATCTAGTTAGCCAAACCAAACGGATAATTCGAAGAGACTTGCAAAGATAACTCAATCATACATAAAAGAATTCAGAGAAGATTCAAATATTATTCATAGATAAGTTGGATCATAAACCCACAATTCATCGGTCTCAACAAACACACCGCAAAAAGAAGATTACATCGAATAGATCTCCACGAGAGAGGGGGAGAACATTGTATTGAGATCCAAAAAGAGAGAAGAAGCCATCTAGCTACTAGCTATGGACCCGAAGGTCTGAAGTAAACTACTCGCACTTCATTGGAAGGGCTATGGTGTTGATGTAGAAGCCCTCCGTGATGGATGCCCTCTCCGGCGGAGCTCCGGAACAGGCCCCAAGATGGGATCTCGTGGATACAGGAAGTTGCAGCGGTGGAATTAGGTTTTTGGCTCCGTCTTTGGTCTAATGGGTGTACGTAGGTATATATAGGAGGAAGGACCATGTTGGTGGAGCTCCGAGGGGCCCACGAGGCAGGGGGCACGCTCAGGGGGGCGCGCCCTCCACCCTCGTGACCTCCCCAGAAACTTCTTGGAGTAGGGTCCAAGTCTCCTAGATCACGTTCGGTGAGAAGATCACGTTCTCGAAGGTTTCATTCCGTTTGGACTCTGTTTGGTATTCTGTTTCCCCGAAATACTGAAATAGGCAAAAAAACAGCAATTCTGGGCTGGGCCTTCGGTTAATAGGTTAGTCCCAAAAATAATATAAAAGTGGAAAATAAAGCCCAATATAGTCCAAAACAGTAGATAAAGTAGCATGGAGCAATCAAAAATTATAGATACGTTGGAGACGTATCAATGCCCATCAATAGATATCAATGTGAGTGAGTAGGGATTGCCATGCAACAGATGCACTAGAGCTATAAGTATATGAAAGCTCAACAAAAGAAACTAAGTGGGTGTGCATCCAACTCGCTTCCTCACGAAGACCTAGGGCATTTTGAAGAAGCCCATCATTGGAATATGCAAGCCAAGTTCTATAATGAAAAATTCCCACTAGTATATGAAAGTGATATCATAGGAGACTCTCTATCATGAAGATCATAGTGCTACTTTGAAGCACAAGTGTGGTAAAAGGATAGTAGCATTGCCCCTTCTTTCTTTTTCTCTCATTTTTTTATTTTTTTATTTGGGCCCTTTCTCTTTTTTTTGTGGCCTCTTTTTTTTAGTCCGGAGTCTCATCCCGACTTGTGGGGGAATCATAGTCTCTGTCATCCTTTCGTCACTTGGGACAATGCTCTAATAATGATGATCATCACACTTTTATTTACTTACAACTCAACAATTAAAAATCAATACTTAGAACAAAATATGACTCTATGTGAATGCTTCCGGCGGTGTACTGGGATATGCAATGAATCAAGAGTGACATGTATGAAAGAATTATGAACGGTGGCTTTGCCACAAATACGATGTCGACTACATGATCATGCAAAGCAATATGACAATGATGGAACTTGTCATAACAATCGGAACGGTGGTAAGTTGCATGGCAATATATCTCGGAATGGCTATGGAAATGCCATGATAGGTAGGTATGGTGGCTGTTTTGAGGAAGGTATATGGTGGGTGTATGATACCGGCGAAAAGTGCGCGGTATTAGAGAGGCTAGCAATGGTGGAAGGAAGAAAAGTGCATATAATCCATGGACTCAACATTGGTCATAAAGAACTCATATACTTATTGCAAAAATCTATAAGTTATCAAAGCAAAGTATTACGCGCATGCTCCTAGGGGGATAAATTGGTAGGAAAAGACCATCGCTCGTCCCCGAGGGTGGAGGGCGCGCCTGGGGGGTAGGCGCGCCCCCCTACCTCGTGGCTTCCCTATTGGTTGCTTGACGTAGGGTCCAAGTCTCCTGGATCATGTTCGTTCCGAAAATCACGTTCCCGAAGGTTTCATTCCGTTGGACTCCGTTTGATATTCTTTTTCTGCGGAACTCTGAAATATGCAAAAAAAACAGCAATTCTGGGTTGGGCATCCGGTTAATAGGTTAGTTCCAAAAATAATATAAAAGTGAATAATAAAGCCCAATAATGTCCAAAACAGAAGATAATATAGCATGGAGCAATCAAAAATTATAGATACATTGGAGACGTATCAGTTGCTAGAGTGACAGAAGCTTAAACCCTAGTTTATGCATTGCTTCGTAAGGGGCTGATTTGGATCCATATGTTTCATGCTATGGTTAGGTTTACCTTAATACTTTTGTTGTAGTTGCGGATGCTTGCAATAGAGGTTAATCATAAGTGGGATGCTTGTCCAAGTAAGGACAGTACCCAAGCACCGGTCCACCCACATACCAAATTATCAAAGTACCGAATGCGAATCATATGAATGTGATGAAAACTAGCTTGACGATAGTTCCCATGTGTCCTCGGGAGCGCTTTTCTCTATATAAGAGTTTGTCCAGGCTTGTCCTTTGCTACAAAAAGGATTGGGCCACCTTGCTGCACTTTATTTACTTTTGTTACTTGTTGCTCGTTACAAATTATCTTATCACAAAACTATCTATTATCTATAATTTCAGTGCTTGCAGAGAATACCTTGCTGAAAACCGCTTATCATTTCCTTCTGCTCCTCGTTGGGTTCGACACTCTTACTTATCGAAAGGACTACGATAGATCCCCTATACTTGTGGGTCATCACCAAACAGACCCGTAATATATATTTGTTGGAAATATGCCCTAGAAGCAATAATAAAATGGTTATTATTATATTTCCTTGTTCATGATAATTGTCTATTGTTCATGCTATAATTGTATAATCCGGAAATCGTAATACATGTGTGAATACATAGACCACAACATGTCCCTAGTGAGCCTCTAGTTGACTAGCTCGTTGATCAATAGATGGTTACAGTTTCCTGACCATGGACATTGGATGTCATTGTTAACGGGATCACATCATTAGGAGAATGATGTGATGGACAAGACCCAATCCTAAGCATAGCGCAAGATCGTGTAGTTCGTCTGCTAAAGCTTTTCTAATGTCAAGTATCTTTTCCTTAGACCATGAGATTGTGCAACTCCCGGATACTATAGGAATACTTTGGGTGTGCCAAACGTCACAACGTAACTGGGTGACTATAAAGGTGCACTACGGGTATCTCTGAAAGTGTCTGTTGGGTTGGCACGAATCGAGACTGGGATTTGTCACTCCGTATGACAGAGAGGTATCTCTGGGCCCACTCGGTAAGACATCATCGTAATGAGCTCAATGTGACTAAGGGTTGGTCACGGGATGATGTCTTATGCAACGAGTAAAGTGACTTGCCGGTAACGAGATTGAACGAGGTATTGGGATACCGACGACCGAATCTTGGGCAAGTAACGTACCGATTGACAAAGGGAATTGTATACGGGATTGCTTGAATCCTCGACATCGTGGTTCATCCGATGAGATCATCGTGGAACATGTGGGAGCCAACATGGGTATCCAGATCCCGATGTTGGTTATTAGCCGGAGAGTTGTCTCAGTCATGTCTGCATGGTTCCCGAACCCGTAGGGTCTACACACTTAAGGTTCGATGACGCTAGGGTTATTAGGAAGATTTGTATGTGATTACCGAATATTGTTCGGAGTCCCGGATGAGATCCCGGACGTCACAAGGAGTTCCGGAATAGTCCGGAGGTGAAGATTTATATATGGGAAGTCATCATACGGTCACCGGAAATATTCGGGGGTATACCGGTATTGTACCGGGACCACCGGAGGGGTTCCGGGGGTCCACCGGGAGGGTCCACCTGCCCCGAAGGGCCTTATGGGCTGTAGGTGGAAGGGAACCAGCCCCTAGTGGGCTGGGCACCATTCCCCCCTAGGGCCCATGCGCCTAGGGTTTGGGGGGAACCCTAAAGGGGGGCGCCCCCCTTGCTTGGGGGGCAAGCCCCCTTCCCCTTGGCCGCCGCCCCCTATAGATCTCATCTAGAGGGGCCGGCCCCCTTCCCCCTTCTCCCTATAAATAGAGGGGCGAGGAGAGGGCTGCAACACCACATCCAAGGCACAGCCCCTCCCCTCCCCAACACCTCTCCTCCTCCGCGTGAGCTTGGCGAAGCCCTGCCGGAGAATTGCCACTCCATCACCACCACGCCGTCGTGCTGCTGTTGAAGGCTTCTTCCTCAACCTCTCCCTCCTCCTTGCTGGATCAAGGTGCGGGAGACGTCACCGGGCTGCACGTGTGTTGAACGTGGAGGCGCCGTTGTTCGGTGCTTAGATCGGATTCGGCCGCGATCTGAATTGCTACGTGTACGACTCCTCCAACCGCGTTCTTGCAACGCTTCCGACTCGCGATCTTCAAGGGTATGAAGATGCACTCCCCTCTCGTTGCTAGTTACTCCATAGATTGATTTTGGTGATGCGTAGAATTTTTTTTCATTTCTGCTACGATCCCCTACAGTGGCATCATGAGATAGGTCTATGCGTAGTTTCTAAGCACGAGTAGAACACAAGTTGTTGTGGGCGTCGATTTTGTCAATTTACTTGCCCTTACTAGTCTTATCTTGATTCGGCGGCATCGTGGGATGAAGCGGCCCGGACCGAGCTTACACGTACGCTTACGTGAGACTGGTTCCATCGACTGACATGCACTAGTTGCATAAGGTGGCTAGCGGGTGTCTGTCTCTCCCACTTTAGTCGGATCGGATTCGATGAAAAGGGTCCTTATGAAGGGCAAATATAAATTGGCATATCACGTTGTGGTTTTGGCGTAGGTAAGAAACGTTCTTGCTAGAAACCTATAGCTGCCACGTAAAAACTTGCAACAACAATTAGAGGACGTCTAACTTGTTTTTGCAGCATATGTCGTGTGATGTGATATGGCCAAAAGGATGTGATGAATGATATATGTGATGTATGAGATTGATCATGTTCTTGTAATAGGAATCACGACTTGCATGTCGATGAGTATGACAACCGGCAGGAGCCATATGAGTTGTCTTAATTTATTTATGACCTGCGTGTCAACATAAACGTCATGTAATTACTTTACTTTATTGCTAACCATTAGCCATAGTAGTAGAAGTAATAGTTGGCGAGACAACTTCATGAAGACACGATGATGGAGATCATGATGATGGAGGTCATGGTGTCATGCCGGTGACAATGATGATTATGGCGCCCCGAAGATGGAGATCAAAAGGAGCAAAATAATATTGGCCATATCATGTCACTATTTGATTGCATGTGATGTTTATCATGTTTTACATCTTATTTGCTTAGAATGACGGTAGCATAAATAAGACGATCCCTCGCAATAATTTCAAGAAAGTGTTCCCCCTAACTGTGCACCATTGCTAAGGTCCGTTGTTTCGAAGCACCACGTGATGATCAGGTGTGATAGATTCTAACGTTCGCATACAATGGGTGTAAGCCAGATTTACACACGCAACACACTTAGGTTGACTTGACGAGCCTAGCATGTGCAGACATGGCCTCGGAACACGGAAGACCGAAAGGTCGAACATGAGTCGTATAGAAGATACGATCAACATGAAGATGTTCACCGATGATGACTAGTCCGTCTCACGTGATGATCGGACACAGCCTAGTTGAATCGGATCATGTATCACTTAGATGACTAGAGGGATGTCTATCTGAGTGGGAGTTCATTAAATAATTTGATTAGATGAACTTAATTATCATGAACATAGTCTAAAATTCTTTGCAATATGTCTTGTAGATCATGGCCCACGCTAATGTTGCCCTCAACTTCAACGCGTTCCTAGAGAAAACCAAGCTGAAAGACGATGGCAGCAACTACACGGACTGGGTCCGTAACCTGAGGATTATCCTCATAGCTGCCAGGAAAGCATATGTCCTTGATGCACCACTAGGTGAAGCACCTGTTTTCCCAGCAGAACAAGACGTTATGAACGCTTGGCAGATGCGTAGTGATGATTACTCCCTGGTTCAGTGCGGCATGCTTTACAGCTTAGAACCGGGGCTCCAAAAGCGTTTTGAGCAACACGGAGCATATGAGATGTTCCAAGAGCTGAAAATGGTTTTCCAAGCTCATGCCCGGGTCAAGAGATATGAAGTCTCCGACAAGTTCTACAGTTGTAAGATGGAGGAGAATAGTTCCGTCAATGAGCACATACTCAAAATGTCTGGGTTGCACAACCGCTTGTCTCAGCTGGGAGTTAATCTCCCGGACGGTCGTTGACAGAATCCTTCAGTCACTCCCACCTAGCTACAAGGGCTTTGTGATGAACTTCAATATGCAGGGGATGCAAAAGACAATTCCTGAGGTATATTCAATGTTGAAATCAGCGGAGGTGGATATCAAAAAGGAACATCAAGTGTTGATTGTGAATAAAACCACTAAGTTCAAGAAAGGCAAGGGTAAAAAGAACTTCAAGAAGGACGGCAAGGGAGTTTCCGCGCCTAGTAAGCAAGCTGCCGGGAAGAAGCCAAAGAATGGACCCAAGCCTGAGACTGAGTGCTTTTATTGCAAGGGAAACGGTCACTGGAAGCGGAACTACCCCAAGTACTTAGCGGATAAGAAGGCCGGCAATGCCAAAGGTATATGTGATATACATGTTATTGATGTGTACCTAACCAGCGCTCGTAGTAGCTCCTGGGTATTTGATACCGGTGCAGTTGCTCATATTTGTAACTCAAAACAGGAACTGCGGAATAAACGGAGACTGACGAAGGATGAGGTGACGATGCGCGTCGGGAATGGTTCCAAGGTTGATGTGATCGCCGTTGGCACGCTACCTTTACATTTACCTACGGGATTAGTTTTAAACCTTAATAATTGTTATTTAGTACCAGCTTTGAGCATGAACATTGTATTTGGATCTCGTTTAATGCAAGATGGCTACTCATTTAAATCTGAGAATAATGGTTGTTCTATTTATATGAGAGACATGTTTTATGGTCATGCCCCGTTGGTCAATGGTTTATTCTTGTTTAATCTCAAATGTGATGTTACACATATTCATAGTGTGAATGCCAAAAGTGAAGGAAATATGCCCTAGAGGCAATAATAAAGTTATTATTTATTTCCTTATATCATGATAAATGTTTATTATTCATGCTAGAATTGTATTAACCGGAAACATAATACATGTGTGAATACATAGATAAACAGAGTGTCACTAGTATGCCTCTACTTGACTAGCTCGTTAATCAAAGATGGTTATGTTTCCTAACCATGGACAAAGAGTTGTTATTTGATTAACGGGATCACATCATTAGTTGAATGATCTGATTGACATGACCCATTCCATTAGCTTAGCACCCGATCGTTTAGTATGTTGCTATTGCTTTCTTCATGACTTATACATGTTCATATGACTATGAGATTATGCAACTCCCGTGTGCCGGAGGAACACTTTGTGTGCTATCAAACATCACAACGTAACTGGGTGATTATAAAGGTGCTCTACAGGTGTCTCCAAAGGTACATGTTGTGTTGGCGTATTTCAAGATTGGGATTTGTCACTCCGATCGTCGGAGAGGTATCTCCGGGCCCTCTCGGTAATGCACATCACATAAGCCTTGCAAGCATTGCAACTAATGAGTTAGTTGCGGGACGATGTATTACGGAACGATTAAAGAGACTTGCCGGTAACGAGATTGAACTAGGTATTGGATACCGACGATCGAATCTCAGGCAAGTAACATACCGATGACAAAGGGAACAACGTATGTTGTTATGCGGTCTGACCGATAAAGATCTTCGTAGAATATGTAGGAGCCAATATGGGCATCCAGGTCCCGCTATTGGTTATTGACCGGAGACGTGTCTCGGTCATGTCTACATTGTTCTCGAACCGTAGGGTCCGCACGCTTAAGGTTTCGATGACAGTTATATTATGAGTTTATGAGTTTTGATGTACCGAAGGAGTTCGGAGTCCCGGATGAGATCGGAGACATGACGAGGAGTCTCGAAATGGTCGAGACGTAAAGATCGATATATTGGACGACTATATTCGGACATCGGAAAGGTTTCGATTGATTCGGGTATTTTTCGAGTACCGAAGAGTTACGGGAATTCGCCGGGAGAAGTATTGGGCCTTATTGGGCCATACGGGAAAGAGAGAGGGGCTGCCTAGGGCAGGCTGCGCGCCCCCCCAAGGCCTAGTCCGAATTGGACTAGGGGGAGGGGCTGCGCCCCTTCCTTGTTTCCTACTCTTACTACATGGAAGGACTCCTAGTTGGACTAGGAAAAGGGGAATCCTACTCCCGGTGGGAGTAGGACTCCCCTAGGGCGCGCCATAGAGAGGGCCGGCCCTCCCCTCCTCCACTCCTTTATATACGGGGGCAGGGCACCCCATAGACACACAAGTTGATCTTCATGATCGTTCCTTAGCCGTGTGTGGTGCCCCCCTCCACCATATTCCACCTCGGTCATATTGTTGCAGTGCTTAGGCGAAGCCCTGCGACAGTAGAACATCAAGATCGTCACCACGCCGTCGTGCTGACGGAACTCCTCCCCGACGCTTTGCTGGATCGGAGCCCGGGGATCGTCATCGAGCTGAACGTGTGCCAAGAACTCGGAGGTGCCGGAGTAACGGTGCTTGGATTGGTCGGATCGGGAAGACGTGCGACTACTTCCTCTACGTTGCGTCAACGCTTCCGCTTCGGTCTACGAGGGTACGTAGACAACACTCTCCCCTCTCGTTGCTATGCATCACCATGATCTTGCGTGTGCGTAGGAATTTTTTTGAAATTACTACGTTCCCCAACAGTGGCATCCGAGCCTAGGTTTTTATGGTTTGATGTTATATGCACGAGTAGAACACAAGTGAGTTGTGGGCGATATAAGTCATACTGCTTACCAGCATGTCATACTTTGGTCCGGCGGTATTGTTGGACGAAGCGGCCCGGACCGACATTACGCGTACGCTTACGCGAGACTGGTTCTACCGCCGTGCTTTGCACACAGGTGGTTGGCTGGTGTCAGTTTCTCCAACTTTAGTTGAACCGAGTGTGGCTATGCCCGGTCCTTGCGAAGGTTAAAACATCACCAACTTGACAAACTATCGTTGTGGTTTTGATGTGTAGGTAAGATTGGTTCTTGCTTAAGCCCGTAGCAGCCACGTAAAACTTGCAACAACAAAGTAGAGGACGTCTAACTTGTTTTTGCAGGGCATGTTGTGATGTGATATGGTCAAAACGTGATGAGATATAAGTTGTTGTATGAGATGATCATGTTTTGTTGAAGTTATCGGCAACTGGCAAAAGCCTTATGGTTGTCTCTTTATTGCATAAGATGCAAGCGCCAAATAATTGCTTTACTTTATCGCTATGCGATAGCAATAGTTGCAAGAGCAATAGTTGGCGAGACGACCATGTGACGACATATTGATATAGATCAAGATGATGGAGATCATGGTGTCATGCCGGTGACGATGGAAATCATGACGATGCTTTGGAGATGGAGATCAAAGGCACAAGATGATAATGGCCATATCATGTCACATATTTTGATTGCATGTGATGTTTATCTTTTATGCATCTTATCTTGCTTTGATTGACGGTAGCATTATAAGACGATCTCTCACTAATTATCAAGAAGTGTTCTCCCTGAGTATGCACCGTTGCGAAAGTTCTTCGTGCTGAGACACCACGTGATGATCGGGTGTGATAGGCTCTACGTTCAAATACAACGGGTGCAAAACAGTTGCACACGCGGAATACTCAGGTTATACTTGACGAGCCAAGCATATACAGATATGGCCTCGGAACACGGAGACCGAAAGGTCGAGCGTGAATCATATAGTAGATATGATCAACATAGTGATGTTCACCATTGAAACTACTCCATCTCACGTGATGATCAGACATGGTTTAGTTGATTTGGATCACGTGATCACTTAGAGGATTAGAGGGATGTCTGTCTAAGTGGGAGTTCTTAAGTAATATGATTAATTGAACTTAAATTTATCATGAACTTAGTCCTGGTAGTATTTTGCAAATCATGTTGTAGATCAATAGCTCGCGTTGTTGCTTCCCTGTGTTTATTTTGATATGTTCCTAGAGAAAATTGTGTTGAAAGATGTTAGTAGCAAAGATGCGGATTGGATCCGTGATCTGAGGTTTATCCTCATTGCTACACAGAAGAATTATGTCCTTGATGCACCGCTAGGTGACAGACCTATTGCAGGAGCAGATGCAGACGTTATGAACGTTTGGCTAGCTCAATATGATGACTACTTGATAGTTTAGTGCACCATGCTTAACGGCTTAGAATCGGGACTTCAAAGACGTTTTGAACGTCATGGACCATATGAGATGTTCCTGGAGTTGAAGTTAATATTTCAAGCAAATACCCGAATTGAGAGATATGAAGTCTCCAACAAGTCCTATAGCTAAAAGGTGGAGGAGAATCGCTCAAGCAGTGAGCATGTGCTCAGATTGTCTGGGTACTACAATCGCTTGAATCAAGTGGGAGTTAATCTTCCAGATAAAATAGTGATTGACAGAATTCTCTAGTCACCATCACCAAGTTAGTAGAACTTCGTGATGAACTATAATATGCAAGGGATAACGGAAACGATTCCCAAGCTCTTCGTAATGCTGAAATTGACGAAGGTAGAAATCGAGAAAAACATCAAGTGTTGATGGTAGACAAGACCACTAGTTTCAAGAAAAGGGTAGAGGGAAGAAGGGGAACTTCAAGAAGAACGGCAAGCAAGTTGCTGCTCAAGTGAAGAAGCCCAAGTCTGGTCCTAAGCCTGAGACTACGTGCTTCTACTGCAAAGGGACTGGTCACTGGAAGCGGAACTGCCCCAAGTATTTGGCGGTTAAGAAGGATGGCAAAGTGAACAAAAGTATATTTGATATACATGTTATTGATGTGTACTTTACTAGTGTTTATAGCAACCCCTCAGTATTTGATACTGGATCAGTTGCTAAGAGTAGTAACTCGAAACAGGAGTTGCAGAATAAACAGAGACTAGTTAAGGGTGAAGTGACGATGTGTGTTGGAAGTAGTTCCAAGATTGATATGATCATCATCGCACACTCCCCTATACTTTCGGGATTAGTGTTGAACCTAAATAAGTGTTATTTGGTTTTTGCGTTGAGCATGAATATGATTTGATCATGTTTATTGCAATACGGTTATTCATTAAAGTCAGAGAATAATTGTTGTTCTGTTTACATGAATAAAACCTTCGATGGTCATACACCCAATGAAACAAGTTCATTGGATCTCGATCGTAGTGATACACATATTCATAATATTGAAACCAAAAGATGCAAAGTTAATAATGATAGTGCAACTTATTTGTGGCACTGCCATTTAGGTCATATTGGTGTAAAGCGCATGAAGAAACTCCATGCTGATGGGCTTTTGGAATCACTTGATTATGAATCACTTGATGCTTGCGAACCATTCCTTATGGGCAAGATGACTAAAACGCCGTTCTCCGAGACAATGAAGCAAGCAACAGATTTGTTGGAAATCATACATACTGATGTATGTGGTCCGATGAATATTAAGGCTTGCAGCAGGTATCATTATTTTCTGACCTTCACGGATGATTTGAGCAGATATGGGGATATCTACTTGATGAAACATAAGTCTGAAACATTTGAACAGTTCAAAGAATTTCAGAGTGAAGTGGAAAATCATCGTGACAAGAAAATAAAAGTTTCTACGATATGATCGCAGAGGTAAAATATTTGAGTTACGAGTTTGGCCTTCAATTAAACAATGTGAAATAGTTTCACTACTCACGCCACCTGGAACACCATAGTGTAATGGTGTGTCCAAACGTCATAACCGTACTTTATTAGATATAGTGCGATCTATGATGTCTCTTACCGATCTACCACTATCGTTTTGGGGTTATGCATTAGAGACAGCTGCATTCACGTTAAATAGGGCACCATCTAAAATCCGTTGAGACGACACCGTGTGAACTATGGTTTGGCAAGAAACCTAAGCTGTGGTTTCTTAAAGTTTGGAGTTGCGATGCTTATGTGAAAAAGTTTCATCTCGATAAGCTCAAACTCAAATCGGAGAAATATGTCTTCATAGGATACCCAAAGGAGACAGTTGGGTACACCTTCTATCATAGATCCGAAGGCAAGACATTCATTGCTAAGAATGAATCCTTTCTAGAGAAGGAGTTTCTCTCGAAAGAAGTGAGTGGGAGTAAAATAGAAAACTTGATAAGGTAATTGTACCTTCTCCCTTATTGGAAAATAGTTCATCACAGAAATCTATTCCTGTGACTACTACACCAATTAGTGAGGAAGCTAATGATGATGATCATGTAACTTTAGATCAAGTTACTACCGAATCTCGTAGGTAAACCAGAGTGAGATCCGCACCAGAGAGGTACGGTAATCCTATTCTGGAGGTCATGTTACTTGACCATGACGAACCTACGAACTATGAGGAAGCGATGATGAGCCCAGATTCCGCAAAATGGCTTGAGGCCATGAAATCTGAGATGGGATCCATGTATGACAACAAAGTATGGACTTTGGTTGACTTGCCCGATGATCGGCAAGCCATAGAAAATAAATGGATCTTCAAGAGGAAGACGGACGCTGATAGTAGTGTTACTATCTACAAAGCTAGAATTGTCGCAAAAGGGTTTCGACAAGTTCAAGGTGTTAACTACGATAAGAGTTTCTCACTCGTATCTATGCTTAAATCTGTCCGAATCATGTTAGCAATTGCCGCATTTTATGAAAGCTGGCAAATGGATAACAAAACTGCAATCCTTAATGGATTTCTTAAAAAGAGTTGTATATGATGCAACCAGAAGTTTTTGTCAATCCTAAAGGTGTTAACAAAATGTGCAAACTCCAGCGATCCATCTATGAACTGGTGTAAGCATCTCGGAGTTGGAATATACGCTTTGATAAGATGATCAAAGCATATAGTTTTATACAGACTTGCGGTGAAGCCTGTATTTACAAGAAAGTGAGTGGGAGCACTACAGCATTTCTGATAAGTATATGTGAATGACATATTGTTGATCGGAAATAATGTAGAATTATTCTGCAAAGCATAAAGGAGTGTTTGAAAGGAGTTTTTCAAAGAAAGACCTCGGTGAAGTTGCTTACATATTGAGCATCAAGATCTATAGAGATAGATCAAGACGCTTGATAAGTTTTTTCAATAAATACATATCTTGACAAGATTTTGAAGTAGTTCAAAATGGAACAGTCAAAGAAAGAGTTTCTTGCCTATGTTACAAGGTGTGAAATTGAGTAAGACTCAAAGCCCGACCACGGCAGAAGATAGAAAGAGAATGAATGTCATTCCCTATGCCTTGGTCATAGGTTTTATAAAGTATGCCATGCTGTGTACCAGATCTATTGTATTTCCTACCACTGAGTTTGGCAAGGGAGTACAATAGTGATCTAGGAGTAGATCAATGGACAACGGTTAAAATTATCCTTACTGGAATAAGGACATGTTTCTCGATTACGGAGGTGACAAAAGGTTCGTCGTAAAGGGTTACGTTGATGCAAGTTTTGACACTGATCCAGATGATTCTAAGTCTTAATCTGGATACATATTGAAAGTGGGAGCAATTATCTAGAGTAGCTCCATGCAGAGCATTGTTGACATAGAAATTCGCAAAATACATGCGGATCTGAATGTGACAGACCCGTTGACTAAACTTCTCTCACAAGCAAAACATGATCACTTTTTGGGTCTTAATCACATAGCGATGTGAACTAGATTATTGAATCTAGTAAACCCTTTGGGTGTTAGTCACATGGAGATGTGAACCAATCACATAAAGATGTGAACTATTGATGTTAAATCACATGGCGATGTGATCTAGATTATTGACTCTAGTGCAAGTGGGAGACTGAAGGAAATATGCCCTAGAGGCAATAATAAAGTTATTATTTATTTCCTTATATCATGATAAATGTTTATTATTCATGCTAGAATTGTATTAACCGGAAACATAATACATGTGTGAATACATAGACAAACAGAGTGTCACTAGTATGCCTCTACTTGACTAGCTCGTTAATCAAAGATGGTTATGTTTCCTAACCATGGACAAAGAGTTGTTATTTGATTAACGGGATCACATCATTAGTTGAATGATCTGATTGACATGACCCATTCCATTAGCTTAGCACCAGATCGTTTAGTATGTTGCTATTGCTTTCTTCATGACTTATACATGTTCCTATGACTATGAGATTATGCAACTCCCGTGTGCCGGAGGAACACTTTGTGTGCTACCAAACATCACAACGTAACTGGGTGATTATAAAGGTGCTCTACAGGTGTCTCCAAAGGTACATGTTGGGTTGGCATATTTCAAGATTGGGATTTGTCACTCCGATCGTCGGAGAGGTATCTCTGGGCCCTCTCGGTAATGCACATCACTTAAGCCTTGCAAGCATTGCAACTAATGAGTTAGTTGCGGGATGATGTATTACGGAACGAGTAAAGAGACTTGACGGTAACGAGATTGAACTAGGTATTGGATACCGACGATCGAATCTCAGGCAAGTAACATACCGATGACAAAGGGAACAACGTATGTTGTTATGCGGTCTGACCGATAAAGATCTTCGTAGAATATGTAGGAGCCAATATGGGCATCCAGGTCCCGCTATTGGTTATTGACCGGAGACGTGTCTCGGTCATGTCTACATTGTTCTCGAACCGTAGGGTCCGCACGCTTAAGGTTTCGATGATAGTTATATTATGAGTTTATGAGTTTTGATGTACCGAAGGAGTTCGGAGTCCCGGATGAGATCGGGGACATGACGAGGAGTCTCGAAATGGTCGAGACGTAAAGATCGATATATTGGACGACTATATTCGGACATCGGAAAGGTTTCGAGTGATTCGGGTATTTTTCGAGTACCGGAGAGTTACGGGAATTCGCCGGGAGAAGTATTGGGCCTTATTGGGCCATACGGGAAAGAGAGAGGGGCTGCCTAGGGCAGGCCCCCCCCCCCAAGGCCTAGTCCGAATTGGACTAGGGGGAGGGGTTGCGCCCCTTCCTTGTTTCCTACTCTTACTACATGGAAGGACTCCTAGTTGGACTAGGAAAAGGGGAATCCTACTCCCGGTGGGAGTAGGACTCCCCTAGGGCGCGCCATAGAGAGGGCCGGCCCTCCCCTCCTCCACTCCTTTATATACGGGGGTAGGGGGCACCCCATAGACACACAAGTTGATCTTCATGATCGTTCCTTAGCCGTGTGCGGTGCCCCCCTCCACCATTTTCCATCTCGGTCATATTGTTGCAGTGCTTAGGCGAAGCCCTGCGACGGTAGAACATCAAGATCGTCACCACGCCGTCGTGCTGACGGAACTCCTCCCCGACGCTTTGCTGGATCGGAGCCCGGGGATCGTCATCGAGCTGAACGTGTGCCAAGAACTCGGAGGTGCCGGAGTAACGGTGCTTGGATCGGTCGGATCGGGAAGACGTACGACTACTTCCTCTACGTTGCGTCAACGCTTCTGCTTCGGTCTACGAGGGTACGCAGACAACACTCTCCCCTCTCGTTGCTATGCATCACCATGATCTTGCGTGTGCGTAGGAAATTTTTTGAAATTACTACATTCCCCAACAAAAAGATGTAAGGTTGATAATGATAGTCCCACATACTTGTGGTACTGCCGCCTTGGTCACATTGGTGTCAAACGCATGAAGAAACTCCATGCAGATGGACTTTTGGAGTCTCTTGATTATGAAACATTTGACACGTGCGAACCATGCCTCATGGGCAAAATAACCAAGACTCCATTCTCCGGAACAATGGAGCGAGCAACCAACCTATTGGAAATCATACATACTGATGTGTGCGGTCCAATGAGTGTTGAGGCTTGCGGTGGCTATCGTTATGTTCTCACCCTCACTGATGACTTGAGTAGATATGGGTATGTCTACTTAATGAAACACAAGTCCGAGACCTTTGAAAAGTTTAAGGAATTTCAGATTGAGGTTGAGAATCAACGTGACAGAAAAATCAAGTTCTTACGATCAGATCGTGGGGGAGAATATTTGAGTCACGAATTTGGCACGCACTTAAGGAAATGCGGAATTATTTCACAAGTCACGCCGCCTGGAACACCTCAGCGTAATGGTGTGTCCAAACATCGTAATTGCACTCTATTGGATATGGTACGATCTATGATGTCTCTTACCGATCTACCGTTGTCATTTTGGGGTTATGCTATAGAGACTGCCGCATTCACTTTAAATAGGGCTATGTCGAAATCCGTTGAGACGACACCGTATGAATTGTGGTTTGGTAAGAAACCTAAGCTGTCGTTTCTGAAAGTTTGGGGATGCGACGCTTATGTCAAGAAACTTCAACCTGAAAAGCTCGAACCCAAATCGGAAAAATGCATCTTCATAGGATACCCTAAAAAAACTATTGGGTATACCTTCTACCTCAGATCTGAAGGCAAAATCTTTGTTGCCAAGAATGGATCCTTTCTAGAGAAAGAGTTTCTCTCGAAAGAAGTAAGTGGGAGGAAAGTAGAACTTGATGAAGTATTGCCTCTTGAACCGGAGAGTGGCGCAGCTCAAGAAAATGTTCCTGAGGTGCCTGCACCGACTAGAGAGGAAGTTAATGATGATGATCATGAAACTTAAGATCAAGTTGCTACTGAACTTCATAGGTCCACAAGGACACGTTCCGCACCAGAGTGGTATGGCAACCCTGTCCTAGAAATCATGTTGTTAGACAATGGTGAGCCTTCGAACTATGAAGAAGCGATGGCGGGCCCAGATTCCGACAAATGGCTGGAAGCCATGAAATCCGAGATAGGATCCATGTATGAAAACGAAGTATGGACTCTGACTGACTTGCCCGATGATTGGCGAGCCATAGAAAATAAATGGATCTTTAAGAAGAAGACAGACGCGGATGATAATGTGACCATCTATAAGGCTCGGCTTGTCGCTAAGGGTTATCGACAAGTTCAAGGGGTTGACTACGATGAGACTTTCTCACTCTTAGCGAAGCTAAAGTCCGTCCGAAACATGTTAGCAATTGCCGCATTCTATGATTATGAGATATGGCAAATGGACGTCAAAACAACATTCCTTAATGGTTTCCTTAAGGAAAAATTGTATATGATGCAGCCGGAAGGTTTTGTCGATCCTAAGAATGCTGACAAGGTGTGCAAGCTCCAACGCTCAATCTATGGGCTGGTGCAAGCCTCTCGGAGTTGGAACATTCGATTTGATGAGATGATCAAAGCGTTTGGGTTTACGCAGACTTATGGAGAAGTCTGTGTTTACAAGAAAGTGAGTGGGAGCTCTGTAGCATTTCTCATATTATATGTGGATGACATATTATTGATGGGAAATGATATAGAATTCTTGGAAAGCATAAAGGCCTACTTGAACAAGTGTTTTTCAATGAAGGACCTTGGAGAAGCTGCTTATATATTAGGCATCAAGATCTATAGAGATAGATCGAGACGCCTCATTGGTCTTTCACAAAGTACGTACCTTGACAAGATATTGAAGAAGTTCAATATGGATCAGTCCAAGAAGGGGTTCTTGCCTGTATTGCAAGGTATGAGATTGAAAACAGCTCAATGCCCGACCACGGCAGAAGATAGAGAAAAGATGACTGTTGTCCCCTATGCCTCGACCATAGGGTCTATTATGTATGCCATGTTGTGTACCAGACCTGATGTAAACCTTGCCGTAAGTTTGGTAGGAAGGTACCAAAGTAATCCCGGCATGGAACACTGGACAGTGGTCAAGAATATCCTGAAGTACCTGAAAAGGACTAAGGATATGTTTCTTGTTTATGGAGGTGACGAAGAGCTCGTCGTAAAGGGTTACGTCGATGCTAGCTTCGACACAGATCTGAATGACTCCAAGTCACAAACCGGATACGTGTATATAATGAATGGTGGGGCAGTCAGCTGGTGTAGTTGCAAGCAAAGCATCATGGCAGGATCTACATGTGAAGCAGAGTACATGGCAGCCTCGGAGGCAGCACAAGAAGCAATCTGGATGAAGGAGTTCATTACCGACCTAGGAGTTATTCCCAATGCATCGGGCCCGATGACACTCTTATGTGACAACACTGGACCTGTTGCCCTTGCCAAGGAGCCCATGTTTCACAGGAAGACCAGGCATATCAAGCGTCGCTTCAACTCCATTCATGAAAATGTTCAAAATGGAGACATAGATATTTAAAGTGCATACGGACCTCAATGTCGCAGATCCATTGACTAAACCTCTTTCTCGAGCAAAACATGATCAACACCAGAACTCTATGTTGGGGAACATAGTAATTTCAAAATTTTCCTACACACACGCAAGATCATGGTGATGCATAGCAACGAGAGGGGAGAGTGTGATCTACGTACCCTTGTAGACCGACAGCGGAAGCGTTAGCACAATGCGGTTGATGTAGTCGTACGTCTTCACGGCCCGACCGATCAAGCACCGAAACTACGGCACCTCCGAGTTTTAGCACACGTTCAGCTCGATGACGATCCCCGGACTCCGATCCAGCAAAGTGTCGGGGAAGAGTTCCGTCAGCACGGCAGCGTGGTGACGATCTTGATGTACTACCGTCGCAGGGCTTCGCCTAAGCACCGCTACAATATTATCGAGGATTATGGTGGAAGAGGGCACCGTACACGGCTAAGAATATGATCACGTGGATCAACTTGTGTGTCTAGGGGTGCCCCCTGCCCCCGTATATAAAGGAGCAAGGGGAGGAGGCCGGTCGGCCCCTATTGGCGTGCCAGGAGGAGTCCTCCTCCTAGTAGGAGTAGGACTCCTACTAGGAGGGGGAAGGAAGTGGGAAGGGAGAAGGAAAGGGGGCACCGCCCCCCCTCTCCTAGTCCAATTTGGACCAGGGGGAGGAGGCGCGCGGCCCACCCTGGCTGCCCCTCTCTCTCTCCACTAAGGCCCATATGGCCCATTACTTCTCCCGGTAGGGTTCCGGGTAACCCTCCGGCTCTCCGATTTTCTCCGAAATCACCCGGAACACTTCCGGTGTCCGAATATAGCCGTCCAATATATCAATCTTTATGTCTCAACCATTTCGAGACTCCTCGTTATGTCCGTGATCACATCCGGGACTCCGAACTAACTTCGGTACATCAAAACTCATAAACTCATAATATAAGTATCATCGAAACCTTAAGCGTGCGGACCCTACGGGTTCGAGAACAATGTAGACATGACCGAGACACGTCTCCGGTCAATAACCAATAGCGGAACCTGGATGCTCATATTGGCTCCTACATATTCTACAAAGATCTTTATCGGTCAGACCGCATAACAACATACGTTGTTCCCTTTGTCATCGGTATTTTACTTGCCCGAGATTCGATCGTCGGTATCTCAATACCTAGTTCAATCTCGTTACCGGCAAGTCTCTTTACTCGTTTCATAATACATCATCTCGCAACTAACTCATTAGTTGCAATGCTTGCAAGGCTTATGTGATGTGCATTACCGAGAGGGCCCAGAGATACCTCTCTGACAATCGGAGTGACAAATCCTAATCTCGAAATACGCCAACCCAACATATACCTTTGGAGACACCTGTAGAGCTCCTTTATAATCACCCAGTTACGTTGTGACGTTTGGTAGCACACAAAGTGTTCCTCCGGCAAACGGGAGTTGCATAATCTCATAGTCATAGGAACATGTATAAGTCATGAAGAAAGCAATAGCAACATACTAAACGATCGGGTGCTAAGCTAATGGAATGGGTCATGTCAATCACATCATTCACCTAATAATGTGATCCCGTTAATCAAATGACAACACATGTCTATGGTTAGGAAACATAACCATCTTTGATTAATGAGCTAGTCAAGTAGAGGCATACTAGTGACGTTTGGTTTGTCTATGTATTCACACAAGTATTATGTTTCCAGATAATACAATTCTAGCATGAATAATAAACATTTATCATGATATAAGGAAATAAAATAATAACATTATTATTGCCTCTAGGGCATATTTCCTTCAGTCTCCCACTTGCACTAGAGTCAATAATCTAGATTACACAGTAATGATTCTAACACCCATGGAGCTTTGGTGTTGATCATGTTTTGCTCGTGGAAGAGGCTTAGTCAACGGGTCTGCTACATTCAGATCCGTATGTATCTTGCAAATCTCTATGTCTCCCACCTGGACTAGATCCCGGATGGAATTGAAGCGTCTCTTGATGTGCTTGGTTCTCTTGTGCAATCTGGATTCCTTTGCCAAGGCAATTGCACCAGTATTGTCACAAAAGATTTTCATTGGACCCGATGCACTAGGTATGACTCCTAGATCGGATATGAGCTCCTTCATCCAGACTCCTTCGTTTGCTGCTTCCAAAGCAGCTATGTACTCCGCTTCACATGTAGATCCCGCCACAACGCTTTGTTTAGAACTGCACCAACTGACAGCTCCACCGTTTAATGTAAACACGTATCCGGTTTGCGATTTAGAATCGTCCGGATCAGTGTCAAAGCTTGCATCAACGTAACCATTTATGATGAGCTCTTTGTCACCTCCATATATGAGAAACATATCCTTAGTCCTTTTCAGGTATTTCAGGATGTTCTTGACCGCTGTCCAGTGATCCACTCCTGGATTACTTTGGTACCTGCCTGCTAGACTTATAACAAGACACACATCAGGTCTGGTACACAGCATTGCATACATGATAGAGCCTATGGCTGAAGCATAGGGAACATCTTTCATTTTCTTTCTATCTTCTGCATTGGTCGGGCATTGAGTCTTACTCAATTTCACACCTTGTAACACAGGCAAGAATCCTTTCTTTGCTTGATCCATTTTGAACTTTTTCAAAACTTTGTCAAGGTATGTGCTTTGTGAAAGTCCAATTAAGCGTCTTGATCTGTCTCTATAGATCTTAATGCCCAATATGTAAGCAGCTTCACCGAGGTCTTTCATTGAAAAACTCTTATTCAAGTATCCCTTTATGCTATCCAGAAATTCTATATCATTTCCGATTAGTAATATGTCATCTACATATAATATCAGAAATGCTACAGAGCTCCCACTCACTCTCTTGTAAATACAGGCTTCTCCAAAAGTCTGTACAAAACCAAATGCTTTGATCACACTATCAAAGCGTTTATTCCAACTCCGAGAGGCTTGCACCAGTCCATAAATGGATCGCTGGAGCTTGCACACTTTGTTAGCTCCCTTTGGATCGACAAAACCTTCCGGTTGCATCATATACAACTCTTCTAGCAGAAATCCATTCAGGAATGTAGTTTTGACATCCATCTGCCAAATTTCATAATCATAAAATGTGGCAATTGCTAACATGATTCGGACAGACTTAAGCATCGCTACGGGTGAGAAGGTCTCATCGTAGTTAATCCCTTGAACTTGTCAAAAACCTTTTGCGACAAGTCGAGCTTTGTAGAGAGTAACATTACCGTCAGCATCAGTCTTCTTCTTAAAGATCCATTTGTTCTCAATTGCTTGCCGATCATTGGGCAAGTCAACCAAAGTCCATACTTTGTTCTCATACATGGATCCCATCTCAGATTTCATGGCTTCAAGCCATTTTGCGGAATCTGGGCTCACCATCGCTTCTCCATAGTTCATAGGTTCATCGTGATCTAGTAGCATGACTTCCAGAACAGGATTACTGTACCACTCTGGTGTGAATCTTACTCTGGTTGATCTACGAGGTTCAGTAGTATCTTGTTCTGAAGCTTCATGATCATCATCATTAGCTTCCTCACTAATTGGTGTAGGTGTCACAGAAACTGGTTTCTGTGATGTACTACTTTCCAATAATGGAGCAGGTACAGTTACCTCATCAAGTTCTACTTTCCTCCCACTCACTTCTTTCGAGAGAAACTCCTTCTCTAGAAAGTTTCCGAATTTAGCAACAAAAGTTTTGCCTTCGGATCTGTGATAGAAGGTGTATCCAATAGTTTCCTTTGGATATCCTATGAAGACACATTTCTCCGATTTGGGTTCGAGCTTATCAGGTTGAAGCTTTTTCACATAAGGATCGCAACCCCAAACTTTCAGAAACGACAACTTTGATTTCTTGCCAAACCATAGTTCATAAGGCGTCGTCTCAACGGATTTTGATGGTGCCCTATTTAACGTGAATGCGGCCGTCTCTAGAGCATAACCCCAAAACGATAGCGGTAAATCAGTAAGAGACATCATAAATCGCACCATATCTAGTAAAGTACGATTACGACGTTCGGACACACCATTACGCTGTGGTGTTTCGGGTGGCGTGAGTTGCGAAACTATTCCACATTGTTTCAAATGTACACCAAACTCGTAACTCAAATATTCTCCTCCACGATCAGATCGCAGGAATTTTATTTTCTTGTTACGATGATTTTCAACTTCACTCTGAAATTCTTTGAACTTTTCAAATGTTTCAGACTTATGATTCATTAAGTAGATATACCCATATCTGCTTAAGTCATCTGTGAAGGTGAGAAAATAACGATATCTGCCACGAGCCTCAACATTCATCGGACCACATACATCTGTATGTATGATTTCCAACAAATCTGTTGCTATCTCCATAGTACCGGAGAATGGTGGTTTTGTCATCTTACCCATAAGGCACGGTTCGCAAGTACCAAGTGATTCATAATCAAGTGGTTCCAAAAGCCCATCAGTATGAAGTTTCTTCATGCGCTTTACACCGATATGACCCAAACGGCAGTGCCACAAATAAGTTGCACTATCATTATCAACTCTGCATCTTTTGGTTTCAACATTATGAATATGTGTGTCACTACTATCGAGATTTAATAAGAATAGACCACTCTTTAAGGGTGCATGACCATAAAAGATATTACTCATATAAATAGAACAACCATTATTCTCTGATTTAAATGAATAACCATCTCGCATCAAACAAGATCCAGATATAATGTTCATGCTTAACGTTGGCACCAAATAATAATTATTTAGGTCTAATACTAATCCGGAAGGTAGATGTAGAGGTAGCGTGCCGACCGCGATCACATCGACTTTGGAACCATTTCCCACGCGCATCGTCACCTCGTCCTTAGCCAATCTTCGCTTAATCCGTAGTCCCTGTTTCGAGTTGCAAATGTTAGCAACAGAACCAGTATCAAATACCCAGGTGCTACTGCGAGCATTAGTAAGGTACACATCAATAACATATATATCACATATACCTTTGTTCACCTTGCCATCCTTCTTATCCGCCAAATACTTGGGGCGGTTCTGCTTCCAGTGACCAGTCTGCTTGCAGTAGAAGCACTCAGTTTCAGGCTTAGGTCCAGGTTTGGGTTTCTTCTCTTGAGTAGCAACTTGCTTGCTGTTCTTTTTTAAGTTCCCCTTCTTATTCCCTTTGCCCTTTTTCTTGAAACTAGTGGTCTTATTGACCATCAACACTTGATGCTCCTTCTTTATTTCTACCTCCGCAGCTTTCAGCATTGCGAAGAGCTCGGGAATAGTCTTACTCATCCCTTGCATATTATAGTTCATCACGAAGCTCTTGTAGCTTGGTGGCAGTGATTGGAGAATTCTGTCAATGACGCAATCATCTGGAAGATTAACTCCCAATTGAATCAAGTGATTATTATACCTAGACATTTTGAGTATATGCTCACTGACAGAACTGTTCTCCTTCATCTTGCAGCTATAGAACTTATTGGAGACTTCATATCTCTCAATCCGGGCATTTGCTTGAAATATTAACTTCAACTCCTTGAACATCTCATATGCTCCATGACGTTTAAAACATCGTTGAAGTCCCGATTCTAAGCCGTAAAGCATGGCACACTGAACTATCGAGTAGTCATCAGCTTTGCTCTGCCAGACGTTCATAACATCTGGTGTTGCTCCAGTAGCAGGCCTGGCACCCAGCGGTGCTTCCAGGACGTAATTCTTCTGTGCAGCAATGAGGGTAATCCTCAAGTTACGGACCCAGTCCGTGTAATTACTACCATCATCTTTCAACTTTGCTTTCTCAAAGAACGCATTAAAATTCAACGGAATAACAGCACGGGCCATCTATCTACAATCAAACATAAACAAGCAAGATACTATCAGGTACTAAGTTCATGATAAATTTAGGTTTAATTAATCATATTACTAAAGAACTCCCACATAGATAGACATCCCTCTAATCCTCTAAGTGATTACGTGATCCAAATCAACTAAACCATGTCCGATCATCATGTGAGATGGAGTAGTTTCATTGGTGAAAATCGCTATGTTGATCATATCTACTACTAGCGGGTAGTGCGCGGCGGCACGCCGCGCCACTTGGACTAATTAGCTATTTAGTTATTTTGTAAATTTTGGTAAATTTGTTTGAAATATTTGTTTAGGACAAAGTAGTCCATCCTCTTCTTTGATTCTGTTCCATTCCTGTGCGGCTGAACAACTCCTGTACATTGTCTCGAGAGCATTGTAGGTAGTTGTGGTCATTAATGGCTATGTTGTGACGATTGCAAAGCTGGTAGACAGCAGCTTCGGCAGCTTTCTCTTTTGTTGCCTCTTTTGTTGGTGCTGGAAGTCCACGAAACACAAACATCTGAGATTGTGTTTCCCCGTGGGCCAGAGGAGCACTCCTTTGACCCCGCGTGCACTTGGTCACTTCCCTCTGTCCATCCATCCATCCTCCACACCTTCACTCATTTATTCTAATATGTGAGTGACTGTGGCAAGCTAGCCATTGTTACATGTGCTGAGTCCGAGGAGGAAAAACAAACAAGTACAGTGTACATAGTGGCCACTGCAGGAGAGGAGCATATATACTGGCCAGTGGCCAGTAGCCACTCTAGTTCCACACATACACCGCAAACAAACGGAGCCAGTAGCTAGCTAGCTTTGATGGAGAGCAGGGGCAGCGCGAGAGGACGAGACCGCGGCCACCTCGACCATCACCGGCAGGTGCTACTGCTGAGGCCGGCCGCGGCATGGAGCTACGCCTCCGACGGTGGCGGCGTGTCGTGGCCGGCGTAGAGGTCGCTGCCGGCTTCGTACACGTGCGGCTACTGCAAGAGGGAGTTCCGGTCGGCGCAGGCGCTCGGGGGTCACATGAATGTGCACCGCTGGGAGAGGGCCAGGATCCGCCGCTACTACTGCTCCGCCTACCCCGCGGCTCTAGCTCCAGCTGCTGTCCATAGGGACTGGGTGCCCAACCTCAACTTCTCGCCGCCGCGTTGTCCCGATGGCGACTATGGCGGCACATCCTGGGCGACCCCGCCCGTCTACAGCTCCTTCTCTACCGCGGCGGGCGCGAAGGCGGCGGAGGCTGCATTGGTGGTGGACCTGGAGCTGGGGGTCGAAGGAGGAGGAGGAGGAGGTTTGGATCTTGAGCTTAGGCTTGGCTGCTCTTGAGCGTTGACTCTTGAGGACTCACATTATAATCCATCATCAATCTATCTATCTATCTATCTATCTCTGACATGTCTCCATGCACGACCATGTACGCGTGCATGCATGCTAATGTTGGCTGCCTAGAGAACGAGAAACGCAGTGATGTTTTAACTATGTAGTCGTTTGTTATTGGAGTGTAGATGCTAGTCGACTTCTTCCATGCCTGCTTCTGGTTTGACTTTGATGTAATCTGGCCCGAGGACTTCGTTTAAGAGAAACCATGCGAGATTTCTACTCTTGTCTCCGGAGGGTTTTTGCCTGTGTATCTTAGCTTTCCGGTAAACATTTGTGCTTTTTCGGTGGGCAGTGGAATTATTTGTTCTGGTGGTCTTTTGTTTGTTCTGCATGCGCATGGCCAGCTGTCATTTATGAGCGGCCAGGTTGTGTACGCGTGTTTGGCATCTACGTCCCAGCGCGTCGGCGTGTCATCGTTGGCTGCTGTGTTTTGTCCATAAAAACATAAAAGAAGAAATGTAGGTATATAACAACAAAAGGAGGGACGCATGTGCTTTTCTTGACAGATCATAAGATGCGAAGTACATGCATGGATAGTACAAGGAGGGGTACAACTACGACGGGATTACATAGCTACTGACTACAGATGGTGCACGGAGTCGATCTTTAGTTGATCGTCGTCATGAAGAGAGCTAGTTCTTGAGATGTCCTTGCGCTTTATTTATAGTGCACAAAGGACCGCTTGGTTTAGTTGATGAGCTAGTTGCTCACTCCTTTCCGTCGGTGTAGTCGTCGTCGGAAGATGAGATCTCGATTGCTTCTTCGGCACTTGTACCTTTCTTTGCCACCTTGTTGATGGTCTTGCTTTTCTTCATACGTGGTTGAAGCTCTCCTGCCTTGAACTTTCTTGCTGGTGGGTAACTTTGGCCTCTCAACTGATCTATTTCTTCTAGCCAAGAGAGGTCATCGTCTTTTTCCTGCTGAAAGGCTTTGTCTTCATAGGCTTCATTGAGCTTGGTCTGTGGGTTGGCTTCCTCATCGTCGGATGATTCAAGTTGGTGGATCAGTGGTGAGAGCTTCCTTTTGGCTGGAAAGGAGGGAGAGATAGGTGAGCTATCGGGGTAGTCGAGGTAGTCGGGCATGAATGGTTCTGGTGGAGAGAGTGGCTTTGGGGACAGAGGCTTGGCATCCTTATTGGGCTCCATCTGGACGTTGCCACGGTGAGAGTTGCTGAGGGGGAAAGAACACTGGTAGAAAAAGAGGCTTCCGTCCAGCCCCATTAGTCGCGAAACTGTAGGAACCGCGACTAATGAAGTCTTTAGTCGCGGTTCGGCAGACGAACCGCGACCAAAGGCCTGGGCCCAGGGCGCTCGGTGGCCAGCTGGTGCACGTGAGGGGCTTTAGTCGCGGTTGGCCAGGCCAACCGCGACTAAAGGTGCGCAAAGGCCTTTAGTCGCGGTTGGCCAGGCCAACCGCGACTAAAGCTCCTCCCCTATATATACCAGTTCAGCACGCTCACTTAGCCATTTGGTGCCACTTCTCTTCACAAGCTTCACAAGGGGGTGTAGGTTTGCTTTTGGTTCCTTTTATGCACACAAGGTGTTTGATGAAATGCCCTAAGAGGGTGAAACAAACATGATATGAAGTGTTGGAGCCACACTTGAGGTTCCTCATTTATTTTTTCCTTCTCGATCGCGGTTAGCAACTTGAACCTTTCATGCATGTGTGTCATTGATAAAATATGCATGTGTGCAGTTCATTGTTTAATTTATATTGTTTGTAGCTAGTTAGTTTAACAAATGCATGATGGTTAATTATATATTTTATATTATAATAATGCAGATGAATCGGCAATGGATGTACGGTAACCGACTCTCCGGCGAGTTCACTACGGGTTTGAAAGATTTCCTCGTAGTGGCTAATGCGAACAAGCAGGGGGGTTTTGTTATCTGTCCATGTGTTATCTGTAAGAATCAGAAGGGTTACTCTTCCTCAAGAGATGTTCACATGCATCTGCTTCGGCACGGTTTCATGCCAAGCTATAATTGTTGGACCAAGCATGGAGAAAGAGGGGTTATAATGGAAGAAGATGAAGAAGGAGATGATTTCATCGATGAAAGCTATCTTGCTCATTTCGGTGATACTTTCATGGAGGATGCTGAAGGTGAAGGGGAAGGGGAAGAAGAGGCACGTGATGATCCCGTTGATGATCTTGGTCGGACCATTGCTGATGCACGAAGACGCTGCGAAACTGAAAAGGAGAGGGAGAATTTGGATCACATGTTAGAGGATCACAGAAAGGCGTTGTACCCCGGATGCGATGATGGTCTGAAAAAGCTGGGCTGCACACTGGATTTGCTGAAATGGAAGGCAGAGGCAGGTGTAGCTGACTCGGCATTTGAAAACTTGCTGAAAATGTTGAAGAATATGTTTCCAAAGGATAACGAGTTGCCCGCCAGTACGTACGAAGCAAAGAAGGTTGTCTGCCCTCTAGGTTTAGAGGTTCTGAAGATACATGCATGCATCAACGACTGCATCCTCTACCGCGGTGAATACGAGAATTTGAATGAATGCCCGGTATGCACTGCATTGCGTTATAAGATCAGAGGCGATGACCCTGGTGACGATGTTGAGGGCCAGAAACCCAGGAAGAGGGTTCCCGCCAAGGTGATGTGGTATGCTCCTATAATACCACGGTTGAAACGTCTGTTCAGGAACAAAGAGCATGCCAAGTTGTTGCGATGGCACAAAGAGGACCGTAAGTCGGACGGGGAGTTGAGACACACCGCAGATGGAACGCAATGGAGAAAGATCGACAGATGGTTCAAAGATTTTGCAGCTGACGCAAGAAACATAAGATTTGCTCTAAGTACGGATGGCATGAATCCTTTTGGCGAGCAGAGCTCCAGCCATAGCACCTGGCCCGTGACTCTATGCATCTACAACCTTCCTCCTTGGTTGTGCATGAAGCGGAAGTTCATTATGATGCCAGTGCTCATCCAAGGTCCGAAGCAACCCGGCAACGACATCGATGTGTACCTAAGGCCATTAGTTGATGAACTTTTACAGCTGTGGGGTGGTGTCCGTGTGTGGGATGAGCACAAACAAGAGGAATTTGACCTACGAGCGTTGCTTTTCGTAACCATCAACGATTGGCCTGCTCTTAGTAACCTTTCGGGACTGTCAAATAAGGGATACAATGCATGCACGCACTGCTTACATGAGACTGAAAGTGTACATTTGCCAAATTGTAAGAAGAACGTGTACCTTGGGCATCGTCGATTTCTTCCGAAAATTCATCCAGTAAGAAAGAAGGGCAAGCATTACAACGGCAAGGCAGATCATCGGCCGAAGCCTGCGAACGCACTGGTGCTGAGGTATTTGATATGGTCAAGGATTTGAAAGTCATCTTTGGAAAGGGTCCTGGCGGACAATCAGTTCCGAAGGGAGCTGACGGGCACGCAGCCATGTGGAAGAAGAAATCTATATTCTGGGAGCTAGAATATTGGAAAGTCCTAGATGTCCGCTCTGCAATCGACGTGATGCACGTTACGAAGAATATTTGCGTGAACCTCCTAAGCTTCTTGGGCGTGTATGGGAAGACAAATGATACAAAGGAAGCACGGCAGGACCAGCAACGTTTGAAAGACCCTGATGACCGGCATCCGGAATGGTTTCAAGGTCGTGCCAGCTACGCTCTGACCAAAGAAGAGAAGGTCATCTTTTTTGAATGCCTGAGCAGTATGAAGGTCCCGTCTGGATTCTCGTCCAATATAAAGGGAATAATAAACATGGCGGAGAAAAAGTTCCAAAACCTGAAGTCTCACGACTGCCACGTGATTATGACGCAATTGCTTCCGATTGCTTTGAGGGGGCTCCTGCCGGAAAATGTTCGAGTAGCCATTGTGAAGCTATGTGCATTCCTCAATGCAATCTCTCAGAAGGTAATCAATCCAGAAGTTCTACCACGGTTACAGAACGATGTGATCCAATGTCTTGTCAGTTTCGAGTTCGTGTTCCCGCCATCCTTCTTCAATATTATGACGCACCTCCTGGTTCACCTAGTCGAAGAGATTTTCGTTCTCGGTCCTGTATTTCTACACAATATGTTCCCCTTCGAGAGGTTCATGGGAGTATTAAAGAAATATGTTCGTAACCGTGCTAGGCCAGAAGGAAGCATCGCCAAGGGCTATGGAAATGAGGAGGTAATTGACTTTTGTGTTGACTTTGTTCCTGACCTTAAGCCGATTGGTCTTCCTCGATCGCGGCACGAGGGGAGACTAAGTGGAAAAGGCACGATCGGAAGGAAATCAACGATATGTATGGACGGCCATTCTCTGACTGAAGCACACCACACTGTACTGACCAATTCCAGCTTGGTGGCTCCGTACTTTGAGAAACACAAGAATATTTTACGCTCGGACAACCCGGGGAAGCCTGAATCCTGGATTAGGAAGGCCCACATGGAGACTTTCGGCAGTTGGTTGAGAAAACATTTAATGAATGACAATGATGTTGTAGATCAGCTGTACATGTTGGCCAAGACACCATCTTCGACTATAACGACTTTCCAAGGGTACGAGATAAATGGGAATACATTTTACACGGCCCAAGATAAAAAGAGCACCAACCAAAACAGTGGTGTCCGCTTTGATGCAGCAACCGAGAATGGGCAAAAGGTCACATATTATGGTTACATAGAGGAGATATGGGAACTTGACTATGGACCCTCCTTTAAGGTCCCTTTGTTCCGGTGCAAATGGTTCAAGCTAACAGGAGGTGGGGTAAAGGTGGACCAGCAATACGGAATGACAATGGTGGATTTCAACAATCTTGGTTACCTTGACGAACCATTCGTCCTAGCGAAAGATGTCGCTCAGGTTTTCTATGTGAAGGACATGAGTAGCAAACCGAGGAAACGGAAAGATAAGAAAACGATCAGTGCATCATGCGATGATCCAAAGCGCCACATTGTTCTTTCAGGGAAAAGAAACATCGTGGGAGTGGAGGACAAGACAGACATGTCAGAAGATTATAATATGTTTGCTGAAATTCCGCCCTTCAAAGTGAACACCGACCCAAGCATTAAGTTAAATGATGAGGATGCTCCATGGATACGGCACAATCGTAAGCAAGCAGGGACACAAGGGAAGAAATGATGTGTAATAATTTATTGTATCAAACCTTTTGTCAAACCTTCAAGGGGTTTTAAAATGAATTAGTTTTATTTTTCTGATTTTTTGATATATAATTGTATTTTTTAAGATTTTAAAATGAATTAGTTTTATTTTTCTGATTTTAAAAGGAAAAAGGAAGAAGAAGAAAGAAGGAAAAAGGAAGAAAAAAACAGAAGAAAAAAACAGAAGAAAAAAGGAAAAACAGAAGAAAAAAACAAACAGAAGAAAAACAGAAGAAAAAAACAGAAGAAAAAAGGAAAAAGGAAAAAAGGAAGAAAAAAAGAAAATGAAGGGACGCATGTGCTTTTCTTGACAGATCATAAGATGCGAAGTACATGCATGGATAGTACAAGGAGGGGTACAACTACGACGGGATTACATAGCTACTGACTACAGATGGTGCACGGAGTCGATCTTTAGTTGATCGTCGTCATGAAGAGAGCTAGTTCTTGAGATGTCCTTGCGCTTTATTTATAGTGCACAAAGGACCGCTTGGTTTAGTTGATGAGCTAGTTGCTCACTCCTTTCCGTCGGTGTAGTCGTCGTCGGAAGATGAGATCTCGATTGCTTCTTCGGCACTTGTACCTTTCTTTGCCACCTTGTTGATGGTCTTGCTTTTCTTCATACGTGGTTGAAGCTCTCCTGCCTTGAACTTTCTTGCTGGTGGGTAACTTTGGCCTCTCAACTGATCTATTTCTTCTAGCCAAGAGAGGTCATCGTCTTTTTCCTGCTGAAAGGCTTTGTCTTCATAGGCTTCATTGAGCTTGGTCTGTGGGTTGGCTTCCTCATCGTCGGATGATTCAAGTTGGTGGATCAGTGGTGAGAGCTTCCTTTTGGCTGGAAAGGAGGGAGAGATAGGTGAGCTATCGGGGTAGTCGAGGTAGTCGGGCATGAATGGTTCTGGTGGAGAGAGTGGCTTTGGGGACAGAGGCTTGGCATCCTTATTGGGCTCCATCTGGACGTTGCCACGGTGAGAGTTGCTGAGGGGGAAAGAATTGAAGCTTTTTTATAGCGGAGATGGATGTACAGTAAAATCTTGTATGAGTGGACGTGTGAACACGTGTGAGTCTGTTGCTGACGTGTGTCTTCATAGCCACACCACGAGTGCATGCGGTTTAAACAAAGTTACTGAAGCTGGGGCATTATTTTGCTTATTGCATGCAGACCCTTGTTGCTATGTTGAGCGGGTTGGTTACGTAAAATAGTACAAGTGCACGTCAGTCGATGTGACTTGAGGTTTGATAAGAGAGATAAAGCTTCCATTGGCTACTTGATTTTTATTCACGTTACATGGTCTAAACACACTGTATGATACAGGACCCATGGCAGGCTAGGCGCATTGCATGCTACAGAATCTAAGGCAGTTTAAACGCATTCCATGCTACAGGACCGAAGGCATGGAGAGCCTTCTTATTTTACACAAGAGCAGGAAAAGCAGGAGGAGTCTAAAGTTTTTTTATTCTACACGCGAGGGGAAAAGCTAAAGCGTGCTGATTTTTTTTAAGCTCGCATGCATCCGTTCCTTGTCTTGTTGATTAGTCCTTCTCTTCGCGTGCTTTACGCCATACAGGGTGCCTAGTTCTGGTCGGTGTACTCGGTGCCAGCATGGGCTGGCTGCTGACCGAATAGGTCTTTCTTTGTTCTGAAAAAATCGGATATTAAAATTTAGTTAGCCTTGAAATTCCATATGGATAACTCTGTACGTTTCTGTAAAGAGAGAGAAGCTGTGCGCACCCTCTTTTGTTTTTATTGAAAAGGTGGTCGTTGCGTTTCCTTCTCTTGCCTGTTGAGTCGTTTTCTTCTTCCTGTCAAGAATAATTTGTCAGCTGGTTACTATATATGTAGAAGGGTGAAAAATTGTTTTCACAAAAAATACCTTTGCAGCAGAAGGAGAAGGCGGGGGTGTGGCCTCAAGCGTGTTGTCTTGTGATTCATTTTCACCCTGTGTTTCTTCGGTCGGTGGTTGAGCGTTCTCTGCGTTTGCTGGCTCGAACAATGGTTCGGTACTTTCTACCTGGTAGAACATATGCTCTCCGTCGAGGGAGTCTCTAGTAGGTGTTGCAATGACAGTAAATTTTTTGCCAACCAAACCGGTCAGTTCGGGTGGCGTATACTCCGCCCTGCTGTTGGCTTCTGCTACTAAAATCAGTACTTGCTTTCCTGTGAGGATTTCTCCCTGCTGGCCCCAAAATATGAACCGAGCAAATGGCGAGTCTTCGTGCCTTTTTGCGTCCGCATCGATGGCATTCAGTGATGTGATATTTTGTATCTGCATGTTCTGGCAGTTTAGGGAGGGATTATTAATGAGTAACTATCAACTGTGAAAGTTGAATGGTATACCTCGGCATAGGAACAGTGGTGATGCAACTTGAGCATTTATACGTGTCGCCTTCCATTTGAACTTTCTTTCGACAGTCTTTGCAACTTTTGTACCACCAGTCACTTGATAGGATAACTTCAGTGACAAGAATTGAAAATCTGTAGCGTTCGTCCTACGTAGACGGAGGTAAAATTGTTCCGTGGATGAGCAAATTTGTGTAATGATGTAAAGGAGTAGCAGATGCATTTTCTTACCATGATGTGGTTGGGTTCAAGCTCAGCAATTTCTGCTATTCTTGCATCTACCGGCTCTTTTCTTGCTCGATGGTTACCAAACCATTCAATCTGGGATGGAATACCTGTCACGCTGTATGTTTATGCATGTTAGGCAGAAACTGATACGTGATACAGCTGCATTAAGAAAATTAAATGTTGAGTTGTTTACTTGTGTCTGACGGTCTCCATTTCTGGTATTGGGATGTTGACATATAATTTGGTCACTGATGTCGATTTGAAAGCGAGTAAACCTGCGTAAATCGATCTGTACCATGTTATCAAAGTTGATGGAAGGAAGAATAGGCGAAAACTCGTCATTACATTGGCTGACCTGAATAGTGACTCACTGTAACACCTACAAAAAGAGCAACGATATGCTGCGTGGCAGAGCTCTCCACGAGGCCCGCGGCGTTGAAAGTAGTGGCGTGTGTCCCCCAAAGTGTCACCACAGCCCGCTGGCTTCAGACAATAAGAAGAGCAAAAATTATTGACGAAACAGATTATGATTGGTGCACTGGCAGGGATCGATAGTGTTTGCCTACTTTCCATCGGTGATGTAGATCTGACAGCGCTCATCAGGGTTTGCGTTGGAGCCTGGCAAGAGTTCTGTGACTTGCACGATTACTCCAATAACATCTATTTTGTAGTTGTGATCTATATTAGGCTATGGAATTTGACGGGGAGGCATGACAAAATGTTATGTAAATCTTATTTGTCACCTGATAAGATGAAGTTCTGATCAGCACGTGCTTCCAGAACAGAGAATGGCCTGGCGTTGTGGGCAAATATTGGGAAATTCACGGGTTGGGGCTCCACTTTTTTAAGCTTAGTGCGAAATGTGAAACATACCCTGAGGGGGTGATCTGAAGATCTAAACTTGCTCTTGGCATCATATAGATTGAAGTCCTCAATTGTATAAATTGTTCCCTCGGTGATGTGCTTCGTAAATTGGGCCATTCTCTTCTCTGGAATCAAACCTTCCATTGTGCCACCCTGCATTTATGAAGCAAAAACTGCAAAGGTTTAGTGTTCATATTTACAGTAAGTACGTAAAGATGAGTCGGATGGAAGCAACCTGTCGATCAAGCAGCAGGAAGTCCACCTCATAGGTAGTTCCTGTGTCTTTTCTTTTGAGCTCCCAGACTCTTGCGATCCTGGCCATAACTTTCCATCTAAATGATTGCTTGTTGATATCTTTGAGGAGAGGCAAGTCCATCTTGGTGTGTGCTCAGAGACCGTGGAGCATGCTTTGATGGTTTAGTAACTATAGGAACTGATTGCAGAAGAAGGGAACCTCCCCTATTTATAGTGTTTAAGCAGTAGGAGAGATTAACAGGATGCCCCATCAAAGAGACACGTACTTGCTACGTGTCGGCTTACAAAATAGGCAGGCGTTACCTAAATATATATATAAAAAGTGGGCCTTCTACAGAGGGAGGTGTCCATCCATAGAATAGTGCTTGCATGCATGCCCCACACAAGGACGCGTGCACTCCGAAATACCCATGCTAAATTAAACGTACAAACATTTACTGGCTGTATTTTTGGAGAGACCATTCGGCATTTTTCCTATTTTGAGTTAGAAAATAATAGGTATTGTAAGACTTTATCAGATAGTGATTGTGCATAACAGATACTTTTACTTAACGAAAATTAGGCACACGCAGAGTTAGAAGGAATGCATTTATTTATTCTTGGAAATGAGTTTGATAATCAAACGGCCTTCTTGTCCTTGCATGCATTTCAGCATTTGCAATCGATTTACTAGCGTGAAGCCGGGTGGGTATTGGTCATCTTTTACGAATATGCGTTCGCCATAAGGTCCTAGCATATATCTTTTAGATTTTCACAGGCTGTTTCGGATCCTGCATCTGGAGCACTCCACACTAAGCAGCGTGCGAACATTTAAGAACTAAGCTTCGACTTGGCGACATGCCGGCAATTGGCGATCTGCCGTCCTCCTCTTCCTCCTGATCTCCATCCCCAGCTGATTCCCCTTCCGATCTAGGCTTTCCCCTGTTTTTCCCCTTCCAGCTCTTCCTCCGCCTCGGCCTCTCTTCTTCAGTTCTTTGCCCACTTTCGTTGCTCTGCCCGCCCCTTTTCTTCAGGCTCAGGCCAGATCCCCTCCTCCTTGCCTGAGGTGTTCATATGGGATTGGATGTTGTTCCCAGTGACCTTCTTGGTTCCACACGAATGGTGCCTGGGAGCCTTGGATTGGATTCGATGGTCCTACATCAGCTAAGGACGCGGGCGTTGCATTTGGTCCGCAGCTCGCGCGACCCGGGGCGATGCTTACAAGTTATGAGGGCTCGAGCGGCGGCTTTCTTTCATTCCCGCGATCTGGAAGTTGTTGGTAAGGAACAATCTGTGGAGGGCTGCGGTTTTGTTGTTCATGTGTACTCTGCGCCTCCTGTATCGATGGCTGTCTCCGACCAAGAAGTATCAGCTGAACAGGTTCAGCAATTCTCTGTCGAAGACAAAGTGATTGATAAAAATTGTAGCAGTTTTATGAGTTTGGTGAAGACTATTCCTCATTTAAGGGTGGAATCTAAGGTGGTGATGATCATAGGATGCACGGGAGGTGAGTTTCAGGATATAAGTATTTGTCAGCATAATACTCTGCTGTCCAGGGACATTGACAGTGAACAAAATGGAAGGCAAGCAAGGGAATTTGGATGGCACAGTTGGTATCCTATGCTTATTTTTATCTTCGACCCTGGTGAAGTTACATCCACATCGATGTTTTCATCCATGCCAATGCATATGAGGTATGATAATTTTGGGGAAGATATGGGTGATTGGCTGGGAGAAGTGTTTAAAGCTGATGTTCAAAGAGATGGCAAGGCACGGTCTATTGATATTACTGCTGCTGGGAAGGGGGCATATGAGGGAAAGGAATTTTCAAAAGAAACAGTAGCGAGGCACAAAGAAGATGGTGAAGACTTAAACTTAGTCAACTCTAGATCAGCCAAGAGACTGCCGATGGGAAAAGATGGTTTGGATGATGGAAGTACATCAGAGGATATTGATCGTATAGCACTGACAGGAGCCTTTATTCCATATGGACGACAGGGGGTCAGTCGCATATGGTTAGCTCGACGTCAGGAAGTAAACGCCAGAAGGACGATGAAGATGTGTGGAGCTACAATTTATGCAGGATCGGCGGCCTCCTTTGGGGAGGACCGCCGGGCACAATGAATATCTTGAGTTTGAACTGTCAGGGGTGTGGGCGACCCGAGACAGTTCAAGAGATATGCAGTTTGATTAGACTGCATCACCCGTCACTGGTCTTTCTCTCGGAGACCAGATTGTCTGATAAGAGAGCTCAAGATCTTAAGTTCCGTTTTGGATTTAGTAATGCTTTTGGTGTGAAGAGTGAAGGACTGAGTGGTGGCTTGGTCCTTTTATGGAATAATGACTCGGCGGTCTCTTTAAATTCATACAGCCAGTCACATATTGATGTGTTTGTACAAAATAACTTGCTGGGAGAGAGGGGATGGAGATTTACGGGGTTCTATGGTCAACCGGTACGATCTCGTAGGAAGCTCAGCTGGGATCTCATGAAGTTCCTTCGCAAGGAATATGACATACCATGGTTAATTGCAGGGGACTTTAATGAGATATTGGATGCCTCTGAACAATTTGGTGGTAATGTACGGGAGGAATGGAAGATGGATGGGTTCCGGGATGCAGTTGAGATATGCAAGCTATGTGATTTGGGGTACTCTGGACTCCCCTTTACATGGGATAATAGGCAGCAGGGCAGGGATAATATCAAAGTCAGACTTGACCGCGCGATGGTGGATGAAACATTTATGGAGCTATTTGACAATACAGGGGTGCAGCATATCCAAACAACAGAATCAGACCACTGTGCTCTTTCAATTGTCATCAAACAATCAGAGTGGATTGATTCAAATGCTATGGAGAGACCCTTCCGTTCGAGAATGCTTGGACAAGACATGAAACATATGACAGAACAGTAGAGGAGAGTTGGCTTGATGGTGCGTCAGATATGGCCTCAGTGCATGGTGCGTTGGGAGGAGTAAGAAATAAATTGAAGAAGTGGAGTATGGATGAGTTTGGCTCGGTTAAACGTCAACTAAAGATTATGCGACAACGTCTTGAAAAACTGCGTGCTAATACTCTGTACACAGGTTCGACAGGAGAGGAGAGGAAATGGATGTGGCGGATCTCAGAGTTGCTGTCAAGAGAGGAGATGATGTCCAAGCAGTGGTCTAGAGCAGATTGGCTAAAGGATGGTGACAGGAACACTGCCTTTTTTCACGCTCGTGCGAAGGAGAGGTTCAGAAGGAACAAAATTAAATTACTAAAGTGTGCTGATGGTACGGTTAAAACGTCTCAAGAGGAGATTGAGAAGAGTGCCAATGAGTTCTATAAAGCGATGTTTACAGCTCAGCCGGATTCTAGGCCGGAAGTGGTCACAGAATGGATTCCTCCAAAAGTAACAACAGATATGAATGAGAGATTATGTGCCCCGATCACAGATGATGAGATTGAGCAAGCTCTCTTCAGTATGCATCCGAACAAATCACCTGGGCCGGACGGATTTATTGCAGGTTTTTATATCCATCATTGGAATATTTTGAAACAAGCTATATGCAGAGCTGTTCGGGATTTTTTGGAGGGAGGAGTTATGCCTGATGTGGTTAACAGTACCGTACTTGTCCTTATTCCAAAAGTCAAGTCACCCCAGGAGCTTAGTCAGTATAGACCGACTTGTAGCCTACAAAGAAAATAGTGCAAGTTAGAACAGTTATCATACACCTGTAGTTTACTGTTTACCTGTACTTACTTGGTTTGGTTAGTTCGTGCTTCAAGGGACGCGGTCTGGAAATCTACCGCCTGGGAATAATGCTTCTGTGGTAAGAGATTTTTTTTGGGACGCTTGGTTGGTTCTGGTCTTGCATGACCGCGAACAGTCGCGTATTGCTGGTTGATGGGACATGCGGTCTGGCTGTTTTATAGCTCGGCAAATCATGGACACCTGGGCTAGACGTGGCGGGGTGAGCAGGGCCACACCGACGCGTAGGCTAAACGTGGAAATGAGGTGAGGAGGCACTGGCACGTGGGCAAGACGTGGCGAGGTGAGCAGGGACGCATGGATTACATGTGATGACGCGTGCACTGGACGTTGCGATGTGAAGAGAGGTGTGTTGTCGCATGAGCTGGCGTGAATAATCTAAAGAGCTGCAGGGTGTGTGGATGGGCATCCAGGAGTGGAGAGTTGAGTTGATGGGAGTCATATTATTATATGCATGAACCATGCAGTGGTGGCTATGGAGAATGTGAGCACGTGTATAGGCACAAAGTGACGTGTCCGGTGAGTTAATCACATACGCTGATGATTGTGGAGAGGTAGGTGCATTTGTAACCATCCAATTAAGCCATGTCCTTTCGCCTATTTATTAAGAATAGGCCAGCTTGTGTTTGGCAAGCTTTGCTTTCGTTAGACCTTCTCATACAGCTAGCTTCTGAGTGCCATGAGTGAGGGAAGAGTCCGGATCGATGATATCGTTCGCAGGAGACGAATCAATAATTTGTTTCGAGAGGAAACCTGGCACCGCGGCGAGCATGAGTTGCGGCCGGAGAATGACCGTATTTTTCTCCCTCGGACTGCAAGGATGGAGGAGCTAGAGAGGCAGTTCCGCGGCTACGTGCTTTTTGCTACGGTCCATGGCGGTCACTCCCTTGTTACGCCCGAAGACGTGCTGCATGTCATCAAAGAGCGATGCGGAAGGGTGCAAGGTACAGTGAGAATTGAGCGAGCCTGTCCACCTTATCAACTTTTTATGAAGTTTTCCTCTGATGATTTCTGCACGGAGGTTTTACTTCTATCATGGGAACTGCTGTGTGGCTCTGCCTACATCTCTTTCTGCCGCTGGAATTATGGTGCCCGGTGTTCATATGGCCAGCTTGAGTATCGGACAAACCTTAGTTTTGAAGGTCTACCAGAAACTGCCTGGGAACCGGAAGCAATGAGGTTGGTTGTTGCAGGTCTGAGAGGCGAGCTCATTGAGATATTGCCGTCCGAAGATCGGTGGGTAATTGAAGTAGCTGCTGTGACGCCCCCGATTCAATCGTACACTAATCATGCACGCAAATGTGTACGATCAAGATCAGGGACTCACGGGAAGATATCACAACACAACTCTACAAATAAAATAAGTCATACAAGCATCATAATACAAGCCAGGGGCCTCGAGGGCTCGAATACAAGTGCTCGATCATAGACGAGTCAGCGGAAACAACAATATCTGAGTACAGACATAAGTTAAACAAGTTGCCATAAGATGGCTAGCACAAACTGGGATACAGATCGAAAGAGGCGCAGGCCTCCTGCCTGGGATCCTCCTAACTACTCCTGGTCGTCGTCGTCAGCCTGCACGTAGTAGTAGGCACCTCCGGTGTAGTAGGGGTCGTCGTCGACGGTGGCGTCTGGCTCCAGGGCTCCAGCATCTGGTTGCGACAACCAGGTAGAAGGGAAAGGGGAAAAGAGGGAGAAAGCAACCGTGAGTACTCATCCAAAGTACTCGCAAGCAAGGAGCTACACTACATATGCATGGATATATGTGTAAAGGGCCATATCGGTGGGCTGAACTGCAGAATGCCAGAATAAGAGGGGGATAGCTAATCCTGTCGAAGACTATGCTTCTGGTCACCTTCGTCTTGCAACAGGCAGGAGAGGGTAGGTCGAAGTCCTCCAAGTAGCATCTCCAAGTAGCATCGCATAGCATAAACCTACCCGGCGATCCTCTCCTTGTCGCCCTGCGGAAAAGCGATCACCGGGTTGTCTGTGGAACTTGGAAGGGTGTGTTTTATTAAGTATCCGGTTCTAGTTGTCATAAGGTCAAGGTACAACTCCAAGTCGTCCTGTTACCGAAGATCACGGCTATCCGAATAGATTAACTTCCCTGCAGGGGTGCACCACATAACCCAACACGCTCGATCCCATTTGGCCGGACACACTTTCCTGGGTCATGCCCGGCCTCGGAAGATCAACACGTCGCAGCCCCACCTAGGCAAAACAGAGAGGCCAGCACGCCGGTCTAAACCTAAGCGCACAGGGGTCTGGGCCCATCGCCCATAGCACACCTGCACGTTGCGTACGCGGCCGAAAGCAGAACTAGCCCCCTTAATACAAGAGCAGGCTTACGTTCCAATCCGGCGCGCGCCGCTCCGTCGCTGACGTCTGAAGTGCTTCGGCTGATACCACGACGTCGGGATACCCATAACTACTCCCACGTAGATGGTTAGTGCGTATAGGCTCGTAGCCGACTCAGATCAAATACCAAGATCTCGTTAAGCGTGTTAAGTATCCGCGAACGCCGAACAGGGCCAGGCCCACCTGTCTCCTAGGTGGTCTCAACCTGCCCTGTCGCTCCGCCACAAAGTAACAGTCGAGGGCCGTCGGGAACCCAGGCCCACCTCTACCGGGATGGAGCCACCTGTCCTTTCAGCCCCCTCGTCAGAATCACTTGCGGGTACTCAATGAGCTGACCCGACTTTAGTCACCATCTGTATAGTATGTATGTATGTATAGTATATACCCGTAATCACCTCCCAAGTGATCACGGTCCGATAGTATAGCAAGGCAGACTGACAAGAATGTAGGGCCAATGATGATAAACTAGCATCCTATACTAAGCATTTAGGATTGCAGGTAAGGTATCAATAGATGTAGCGACAATGTCAGGCTATGCATCGGAATAGGATTAACGAAAGCAGTAACATGCTACACTAGTCTAATGCAAGCAGTATAGAGTAGAATAGGCGATATCTGGTGATCAAGGGGGGGGCTTGCCTGGTTGCTCTGGCAAGAGAGAGGGGTCGTCAACTCCGTAGTCGAACTGGGCAGCAACGGCGTCGGTCTCGTAGTCTACCGGAGAGAAGAGGGGGAAGAAATAATGAATACAGAGCAAACAAAGCATCACAAAATATAACAAGGCAATACGCGGTGTTCGGTGTGCCCTAACGCGGTAGTAAGTGATACCGACGAAGGGGGGAAACATCCGGGAAAGTATTCCCGGAGTTTCGCGTTTTCGGGCAGAGGAACCGGAGGGGGAAAGTTGCGAGTTTGATATGTTAGGGGTGTGTGGTGGACGAACGGGCTGCGTATCCGGAATCGTCTCGTCGTTCTGAGCAACTTTCATGTACAAAGTTTTTTCATCGGAGCTACGGTTTATTTTCTATTAATTTTAAAAGATTTAAATCATTTTCAGGATTTCTTTAATTATTTATCTCAACATTATCCAGAATAGTAAAAGATAACGTCAGCATGACAACATGCTGACGTCAGCAGCCAACTGCGCAGTTGACTGAGTCAACTACGTGTGGGTCCCGCATGTCATACACTTTTTAGTTTAAGTAGGGTTTAGCTGATTGATTACTGCTTAATTAAATTAACTAATTGATTAGATTAATCTAAACATGATTAATTAACTTAATTATTTTACTAATTAATTAATTAACTAATTAATGATTTTATTAATCACATTTTCATTTCTTTTTAATTTTCTTTTTTTTAACAGGGGCATGGGGCCCCGGTGTCATAGACAAAGGGCCTGCCCAATCAGCGTTGACCCTTGTTAAATGGTCAACTAGAGCCCTGGGGGCCGCAGGCAGTGGCACATAGGCGGGGCCCACGGTGCCAGGTCAGCGGCGCCACCGGAGTTGCTCCGGCGGGCCTGCGCGCGGCGGCTGAACCCCGGCGATCGCCGGAATCACGCTGCAGTGCCCTGTTTTGCGCGTTCTTGGTCACGTTCGAACGGGCAGGACGCGTTGCGTCGATCTGTGGCATCGGTTGGTGCGGGGGCAACCGGAATCGTGGTCGGCGACGAGGTCCGCGGTGGCGAGTTTTCGGGCGACGACGCAAACGGCGATGTAGCCCACAGTAGTTCAATCTAAAGCTTCGGGCATGCTCTACGCGCGTGCGAGGACAACGCACACGGGCCCTTGACCAAAAGGTCACCGGAGACGCGCCGGCGACCAAACGAGGCGGCGGTGGTTCGGGCTTCGTCGGGGTAGTGGCTACGGGCGGCTAGAGAGGGCAGGTGACGGCGCGTTCGACACAGAAGCTCACCGCGGGAGTGTGGGGTCTAGGCAGAGGGCTCGGGGAGGTCCGGTGGAGCAGCGGGATGAGGAGGACGGTAGCGAACGGCGCGGCGCCGGCGGCGTTCGCCAAGGTCGACGCAGAGGCAGGGGCGTCGCG
>NC_041382.1:764659496-764667394 GCF_002162155.2 Triticum dicoccoides | reverse complement strand
TGTTTTATTTTTTTTATTTTCTTTCTTTTATTTATTTTCTGTTCTATTTTATTTTTCTTATATAATAGTTTATAGTTTTACAAAAAGTGAAACCCATAGCTAAAATAGAGTTACAATTATAACTACTGCCACGAAAGGTTTTATCCCTAAACAAAATAGTTTAGTATTTTATAAAACCCAAAATGCATTTATTTAATTGTTTTACCTACTGTTTTAATCATTTTAGGGTATTAAAACATTTTATAAAAGTGGGGTTTCTTCACCACAATTAACTTCGCATTATTTGGCACAATTCGAATATTTTAGTTTTAAAGTTTGAAAACTTTTACCGTTTGATTTGATTTTGAATTTGAATTTGAATCAGTTTCGAACTAACGCGAGATTAGCAACAGTAATTGTGCTGACGTGGCATCATTAACAGTGGTTTACTGTAGCTTAAGTATCCGGGCGTCACAATTCTCCTCCACTACAAGAAATCTCGTCCCGAGATTTAAGCGGTGGAGTAATGGGGGAAAGGTGCTGGTAGCGAAAAACCTAACGAGTCTTCTCGGTCTTGGCTGCCCTTTCGAAGAGGTTGATCCCTTTCATTGATGTCTTCATTTCTCTGTTTCAGGTCCTCATGGTGAAGTCGGCTTTTTTTCTTCAGGAATTCCATCGCATTTACGAATAGGTAACGGGGCAGGTCGGCAACGACAGAATGTTATAAGTGTTATAATCTGGGATTAACCCATGAATGAGCATATGAGTACCTCTCGAGTTTGAACATTTAAAAGACATCGAGAGTAAGGTTGGGAGGTACAATAAGAAGTTCAAGTAGCCAGGCAATCGTTTAATGCCTAGTCAGAAGGTGAAAGTGGTTTCAAAGCAACGGGATAATTATTGTGTCCGATGCCAGAATTGATGATCTCATCGGAAGGGTGGCTCATGAATTACTTACGAGTCCACGCGGGAGGAATAACTTTGGAACTGGGGTGTGCAGGAGAGTCAGGTTTCGATCCTGGTGGAACTGTGGGTTATGGGCCCACCATGTGGGTTAAAAGTAGGAAGGGCGTTGACATCTTGCACGGTCATGATAGCAAGGCATGTCAGAGAGTACCATGTCAGTTATGTCGGCAACAACGTTGGTACCAAGGGCGAGGGACGAAGAGAACCACCTTCCTGCTCGTTGAACGAGGCGGACCAATAGGCAAAGTTCTCGTCCATCGGCGGTTACCGGAAGTCATCAACAGTAGGAACAGGGTTACACCAGACAGGAAGGTACACCGAGGTGTTTACCTAAGCAGGGGATTACCACTACTCGGTTAAGTAGTTTACAAGAAAGTTTGAACAAAACAACGGGAAGGAAAATGTGCTTAAACATGTATATCAGGGGTATATCCTTCCCAAGGACAAGCAGAGCAAGATATCCATGACAGGATATTATGTAGAAAACTCCTTAGGTAAGGGGAGAGAAATTTCATGACATTACCCATACAACGGTGTTCGGATAATTGAGCAAGAAACATTTAGCATTGGGCTTCAAATGTTCTTGTTGAAAATCAGAATATCACAGACATGCTTCGAGATAGCATTGACATGGTCTTCAAGCAAAGGCCGGTTTTAGATACTCAATGGATCCATCAGGAACAGTTTATAACATAGGTCTTACAATTTCCTCCAAGAAGAATGGTTATCCTTGCAAATAAACCATAATGATAGGTCCCCCAGCCAGGGGGGGGGGGGGTGCTAGGCATGACATCCTGTTACCAGGTCATCAAAGGGCCAACAACATAACTCTTGGAAAGTTGTCCCAACCATCATATCTGACTGAGATTCAGATCTGATTGGTGTAATGATACCTCAGACTCAGGATGTCCGAGAATAAAAGGTGCAACACAAATAGACGAAATGACATTTCAGGATTCTCAGGAAATGAACTATGGGAGTGGGTTCCTGAAACAATAGTTCATCATTAAACCAAGGGGAGGAGGAGGTGGCTGATGGGCTCGGCGATAATCCATCAAGATTTCCGACAAGATGGATTTCCACAATTATGTGAACAAGGAGATAACATTTGTCAGATCAAATGGTATAATGATGTATGCTCGAGGGAACATACTCAATTAAGCATTGGTTGAAAGGTGCACCCGAATATGGGTTGGGTCGCACGATCAATGTTAGAGTGGTGACTTGACGAACAAAAGAATTAGAATGAAACTCGACCATTACTTCAAAGCAATAGGGTTGCTAGAAGTTTTGAATTCACACCTCATAGTTCAATTGTCGGTATTCCGGTTAGAAACAACACGGGTACCAAGAAAGAATGGTGAGGGTGAGAAGTATCACCATACCAAGAATTCTTAAGAGGTGGAGTAATCCTCACGACCTTCTTGACATAAAAGATGGTAATACTCCATGGTAAAGAAAAACAAATGCTAGGTAGCAAGGAACTCGAGGTATAACACAGAACACAAACAAGTTTTTGTTGGAGGGAACGCAATAAAGAGGTCGATGACAACACAAATCATCGAGGGCAAGGATGGTATTTCTCATTATTAATTCAATTGATATCCTGGAAGAGCATCAGAATGTAGATGGTGATCATGACACAACTGTCGAGAGATTCCACGAAGATGTAATCGATCCGCGATCACACCAAGTCAAAAGAATGATGAAGCATGAGGTTATTGGAACCATAGGTACGACACAAACTTGAAATCAAGATTATTGTTCAAGGCGAACTGATATGACGAGGAAGATCGACGTAAGCTTAGCTCATTGTCAAAAGTTGTGCTCCGGGATTAAGGACCAGGTAGCACAGTTAAAATTTAGCATGGTAATGATATGGCCGATCAGGCTAGGAATGACATGATCGGGTACAACTCGTAGGTAAAGAATATTAGTAAGAGTTGTTGAACCGTAATGCGGACTCGGTTCAGTTACCGGTGTCTCTGAGTGTTTAATAACTCAGAGCCCATGAAAAATTGTAATCAGTGAGTATGTAGTACTTGATGAAGAACTCATAGGAAGTTATGTAGTTCCAAGATAATCTCGAGATACCATGGGGTAATACTCGACGACAGATCAAAGTAGAGGTTGTACCGGGGTATTGATCCACAGAAGACAAGTGCTTACACTTGCATCGAAAATGGTATTTAAAGGAGAACATGGTCGGAACCACGATTGTAAAAGGCCATACCCCAGATACAAGATGAACTTATATGAAGGGAATAATTAATTTTAAAAGAAGCTTCGATGAGAAGATGTACATCGGGTCCATGGGCATGAACACAAAGTTCAAGGTCGACTCCCACTTCTCCAATGCATAACCTTTCGTCCACTTCTCGCGTGCGATTAAGTTGCAGTGTTGAAATTTTATCTGGCGAAGCACCAGAAGAGTATGACTCGTGAAAACTTTCGGGTTCACACGGTTTAGAGAAGGCATATGTTCAATCCATACGGGCTTCTTAGAAACATATACCAAAATCTTTAGAAGTAATTAACTCAAGCTCGAAGACAAAGCATGGTTTAAGAAAGCAGAGGATACAATTTATCAAAGGCATTATGTATCAGAGGAAAGGCTCACAAGGTTATTGAATATGAAGGGCGTTGTCAGATAAAATCCAACAATGGATCGGGCGATCCACAACGGAGTTGAGGTGAGTATCGGTATTCCAGAAAGAATGCACGGGCATCATATTATAGAACATCGGAATAATTCGATGCTTAGATAACAAAGGAATTATGATTTCCAAAACAAAAGATCAGAAGCAGTCGCTCTGACCAAGGATGGATAAGTTGGATAAACCAGAGGCACAATTGGCGACAAATAGTTTGGTCGAGAACCAGCTCATGTTCAAAAAATGTTGTCTCAGTCGGAAAGATAAGTTAGAAGGGTTGATAGATGATTGTGTGCATTCGCACACATGTTGAATCAATAGGATCAAAATGACGATGCCTAAGGATACTAACTAATATTGCCAATGGAAAGCATCCATAATGCAAGCAGACAAGTATTGCAGAGCAATAAGCTATTAAGGATTTTTGGAGGATCAAATAGTATTTCGAAGACCATTGTGAAACACATGAACAACTGGGGGATGAGCGGATACTCGATAAGTGCGAGAATTATCCATAGGGGTATTCAGGTGACAAGGAACAGCAAGGCGATAAGCTCAAAGGATTATCGAGACAACGACGAGTGTTTCGAGGTATCTGGTAATAACAAGACCAACTGGGGATGAATGTAAGAATAACAACTGCAAGTAGTTATCCATAAGGGTTGACGGTGGAAGGGGAATTGCAAATGCGATGAACATAAGTTCTCGGGTTAACAACGGAGAGCATCTTCAGGGTCTTCACGTGCCGCAGACGATCATCATTAGTAAGGGGCTCTCCGGGTGAAAGTGATAACGAGATCCTAATGTTAGATTTAGCAAAAATCATTTAACCCGAATAGAAGAGAAATAAGAGTCCCAGAGTATAGGTCGAGGAATAAAAGATCCTAATACCACCCAATGGCGGCGTGGGCCCGTAAGGCACACAGCCAAGTTAGTAAAAGTTTTGCAATGGCTAGACTCAACTTCGGCCAAGGAGTTGGAAAGGGGATTCCTACAGGCAGTCGGCTCTGATACCAACTTGTGACGCCCCCGATTCAATCGTACACTAATCATGCACGCAAATGTGTACGATCAAGATCAGGGACTCACGGGAAGATATCACAACACAACTCTACAAATAAAATAAGTCATACAAGCATCATAATACAAGCCAGGGGCCTCGAGGGCTCGAATACAAGTGCTCGATCATAGACGAGTCAGCGGAAACAACAATATCTGAGTACAGACATAAGTTAAACAAGTTGCCATAAGATGGCTAGCACAAACTGGGATACAGATCGAAAGAGGCGCAGGCCTCCTGCCTGGGATCCTCCTAACTACTCCTGGTCGTCGTCGTCAGCCTGCACGTAGTAGTAGGCACCTCCGGTGTAGTAGGGGTCGTCGTCGACGGTGGCGTCTGGCTCCAGGGCTCCAGCATCTGGTTGCGACAACCAGGTAGAAGGGAAAGGGGAAAAGAGGGAGAAAGCAACCGTGAGTACTCATCCAAAGTACTCGCAAGCAAGGAGCTACACTACATATGCATGGATATATGTGTAAAGGGCCATATCGGTGGGCTGAACTGCAGAATGCCAGAATAAGAGGGGGATAGCTAATCCTGTCGAAGACTACGCTTCTGGTCACCTTCGTCTTGCAACAGGCAGGAGAGGGTAGGTCGAAGTCCTCCAAGTAGCATCTCCAAGTAGCATCGCATAGCATAAACCTACCCGGCGATCCTCTCCTCGTCGCCCTGCGGAAAAGCGATCACCGGGTTGTCTGTGGAACTTGGAAGGGTGTGTTTTATTAAGTATCCGGTTCTAGTTGTCATAAGGTCAAGGTACAACTCCAAGTCGTCCTGTTACCGAAGATCACGGCTATTCGAATAGATTAACTTCCCTGCAGGGGTGCACCACATAACCCAACACGCTCGATCCCATTTGGCCGGACACACTTTCCTGGGTCATGCCCGGCCTCGGAAGATCAACACGTCGCAGCCCCACCTAGGCAAAACAGAGAGGCCAGCACGCCGGTCTAAACCTAAGCGCACAGGGGTCTGGGCCCATCGCCCATAGCACACCTGCACGTTGCGTACGCGGCCGAAAGCAGAACTAGCCCCCTTAATACAAGAGCAGGCTTACGTTCCAATCCAGCGCGCGCCGCTCCGTCGCTGACGTCTGAAGTGCTTCGGCTGATACCACGACGTCGGGATACCCATAACTACTCCCATGTAGATGGTTAGTGCGTATAGGCTCGTAGCCGACTCAGATCAAATACCAAGATCTCGTTAAGCGTGTTAAGTATCCGCGAACGCCGAACAGGGCCAGGCCCACCTGTCTCCTAGGTGGTCTCAACCTGCCCTGTCGCTCCGCCACAAAGTAACAGTCGAGGGCCGTCGGGAACCCAGGCCCACCTCTACCGGGATGGAGCCACCTGTCCTTTCAGCCCCCTCGTCAGAATCACTTGCGGGTACTCAATGAGCTGACCCGACTTTAGTCACCATCTGTATAGTATGTATGTATGTATAGTATATACCCGTAATCACCTCCCAAGTGATCACGGCCCGATAGTATAGCAAGGCAGACTGACAAGAATGTAGGGCCAATGATGATAAACTAGCATCCTATACTAAGCATTTAGGATTGCAGGTAAGGTATCAACAGATGTAGCGACAATGTCAGGCTATGCATCGGAATAGGATTAACGAAAGCAGTAACATGCTACACTAGTCTAATGCAAGCAGTATAGAGTAGAATAGGCGATATCTGGTGATCAAGGGGGGGGGCTTGCCTGGTTGCTCTGGCAAGAGAGAGGGGTCGTCAACTCCGTAGTCGAACTGGGCAGCAACGGCGTCGGTCTCGTAGTCTACCGGAGAGAAGAGGGGGAAGAAATAATGAATACAGAGCAAACAAAGCATCACAAAATATAACAAGGCAATACGCGGTGTTCGGTGTGCCCTAACGCGGTAGTAAGTGATACCGACGAAGGGGGGAAACATCCGGGAAAGTATTCCCGGAGTTTCGCGTTTTCGGGCAGAGGAACCGGAGGGGGAAAGTTGCGAGTTTGATATGTTAGGGGTGTGTGGTGGACGAACGGGCTGCGTATCCGGAATCGTCTCGTCGTTCTGAGCAACTTTCATGTACAAAGTTTTTTCATCGGAGCTACGGTTTATTTTCTATTAATTTTAAAAGATTTAAATCATTTTCAGGATTTCTTTAATTATTTATCTCAACATTATCCAGAATAGTAAAAGATGACGTCAGCATGACAACATGCTGACGTCAGCAGCCAACTGCGCAGTTGACTGAGTCAACTACGTGTGGGTCCCGCATGTCATACACTTTTTAGTTTAAGTAGGGTTTAGCTGATTGATTACTGCTTAATTAAATTAACTAATTGATTAGATTAATCTAAACATGATTAATTAACTTAATTATTTTACTAATTAATTAATTAACTAATTAATGATTTTATTAATCACATTTTCATTTCTTTTTAATTTTCTTTTTTTTTTAACAGGGGCATGGGGCCCCGGTGTCATAGACAAAGGGCCTGCCCAATCAGCGTTGACCCTTGTTAAATGGTCAACTAGAGCCCTGGGGGCCGCAGGCAGTGGCACATAGGCGGGGCCCACGGTGCCAGGTCAGCGGCGCCACCGGAGTTGCTCCGGCGGGCCTGCGCGCGGCGGCTGAACCCCGGCGATCGCCGGAATCACGCTGCAGTGCCCTGTTTTGCGCGTTCTTGGTCACGTTCGAACGGGCAGGACGCGTCGCGTCGATCTGTGGCATCGGTTGGTGCGGGGGCAACCGGAATCGTGGTCGGCGACGAGGTCCGCGGTGGCGAGTTTTCGGGCGACGACGCAAACGGCGATGTAGCCCACAGTAGTTCAATCTAAAGCTTCGGGCATGCTCTACGCGCGTGCGAGGACAACGCACACGGGCCCTTGACCAAAAGGTCACCGGAGACGCGCCGGCGACCAAACGAGGCGGCGGTGGTTCGGGCTTCGTCGGGGTAGTGGCTACGGGCGGCTAGAGAGGGCAGGTGACGGCGCGTTCGACACAGAAGCTCACCGCGGGAGTGTGGGGTCTAGGCAGAGGGCTCGGGGAGGTCCGGTGGAGCAGCGGGATGAGGAGGACGGTAGCGAACGGCGCGGCGTCGGCGGCGTTCGCCAAGGTCGACGCAGAGGCTGGGGCGTCGCGGCGAGAGGGGCTCCGGGGAGGAGGGCGAGGGGCAGCGCCGAGATGGGCGTCTGCTTCCGAGCGCGGGCGGCACGGTCGCCGGGGTCTGTGCCCCTCGATCTGGTTCGGGGGGGCAGAGGGACCGAGA
>NC_041382.1:764617008-764658643 GCF_002162155.2 Triticum dicoccoides | reverse complement strand
TGTTTTATTTTTTTTATTTTCTTTCTTTTATTTATTTTCTGTTCTATTTTATTTTTCTTATATAATAGTTTATAGTTTTACAAAAAGTGAAACCCATAGCTAAAATAGAGTTACAATTATAACTACTGCCACGAAAGGTTTTATCCCTAAACAAAATAGTTTAGTATTTTATAAAACCCAAAATGCATTTATTTAATTGTTTTACCTACTGTTTTAATCATTTTAGGGTATTAAAACATTTTATAAAAGTGGGGTTTCTTCACCACAATTAACTTCGCATTATTTGGCACAATTCGAATATTTTAGTTTTAAAGTTTGAAAACTTTTACCGTTTGATTTGATTTTGAATTTGAATTTGAATCAGTTTCGAACTAACGCGAGATTAGCAACAGTAATTGTGCTGACGTGGCATCATTAACAGTGGTTTACTGTAGCTTAAGTATCCAGGCGTCACAGCTGCATGGCTTGCCAATCCTAACAAGGTACCTAAATCAGTAGAAGTAGAGGTGCCGACACCACCTCTGCCGCCTTGGAAGCCAGATTCTGACGATGAAGGAGAATCGCCACGACGTCCATCATCGCCTACCAGTAGGAAAATGATGGTTTTCCCTGTGATTATTCATGTGAAAGAGGTCTTGGACCGTGGTCCCTTGATGTCTGAATTGCCATCTAAATATCTTCCTGACGAAGGCGTGGATCTATCTCGAATCCATGTGTTCGACACTTGGCGTGGAAAAGTTGATGGCAGTGGCCCTGGTGATAATGGAAAGGCCTAGATCATGTTCTAGCAAAGTTGTTAAATAGAGCAGCTTTTTTTTCCTTTTTCAATAAAATTGGCAGTTGTATGATGTATGGTTGTATGCTATCTTATCTTGCCTAATTAATGAGTGTTATCTTTGTAATTTGTGTACTTTGTTATTATTTTTCATGCCATTTTTCTGCTTCTTGGTTTGGTTGCCAAGTGATGCATGCAGTTGCCAGTCCGCATAATAAACTTCGATTACGGTGCTAGGAGAAACCAAGGAGTAATTCACAATATAGGTGGCCAGATTTTACAACACATCTAGTTACTTACTGCTAAAAAAGGTTAAAAAAGAGAAAAACACGGACCACCTATTTTTACAGAGTCCCAACTTGTACATGAGTAATTCACAATATAGATGGCAGATTTTACAGCACATCTAGATACTACTGGTAAAAGAGGTTAAAAAAAGAGAAACACGCAGTACATATTTTTACAAAGTCCCAACTTGCACATTTTCTGATGACAGCTACTTGTTCAGTTGATCCATGCCTTGATGGACGCTTCCATCTTCCTGAATTGCATGTACGGCACCATAAAAGGTTGAGTCATGTCTAGTAGCTTGACTGGCACTTGTCTCATCTTGATTTGGCGTGGGATGAACCTGGCATCTTCACACCAAGCAGTGCAATCGTAGGATGAAACGATGTTCTTCCCGTGGTCCTCCAGTGGATCATCAATGATAGTCTTGTGCTGCTTCACCATGCAATATGGGCTAAGAAGGTACTCGATTATTGGAGCCGTGTAAAAACTGCATGGCATGTCATGGATCCTGAGCTCCACTGTGCGATTGATTGGAAACCCAAATGATCCAAATGCTGGTGTCCATGGCTGGATGTCAACCTCACCGGCACGGATCTCAGCTTGAAATATGGTACGTACAGTGTGATAGAGTGAGCGACCCGTAAGAGGAATGGAGGTTGATAGCAAGAAATTTGACGCCGTAAGCTTTCTGGCTTTAATTTTGATGTATTTTACATCATTCAGATAAGTCTCAAGAGTTTCAAAGGATGAGAAATAGGTTTCAGCATGCAGTGAAAAAATGACCATGCTAGACAAACTCTGGATCTGGGCGGGATCGATAAACCTCTGGGAAATAAAGCATTGGATTTTTTTGCTTCCAGAACTGGTTATGGGCATAGTTGGGCAGTAAGGCAGTCTGGCTGGGTGGGGCTCGATTCTGTGCTCGCTGATAAACAGATTTACATTGTACGCGCTAAAGAAGGCCATTTCTTGGTCTGCGGTGTACGCATCCTCGTCGGACACATTCACTTGTATGGTTGGAGGCACCGCGATGGATCGACTGGCCCAAGCGTAGCATGTAAAAGTGGATGGATATTCTATTAAGCGTGAGTCCTGTGTGACATAATCTAAGGAGCAATATGGACTGAGGATTTGCTCTACTATGATGCTCTTCCACAAATGAAGTGGCAGATTTTCCATTGAGATAGTAATGTACTGATTGGTAGAGATTCTTCCTAGATGGAGTAGTGCATCATCTACAACAAATCTATAGCGGACACCTTGGATAATAATGGTGGAATGTCTCCTAGAGAAATTGTAGACACGGTTTCCAGTGGTATGGTGGGTGCAGGTCATGACAATCCTATTGTCGGTGACGTCATAGAAGTACAATTTGTAGTGCTCGGTGAACTTAGCGACGAGAGCAGCAACTACATGCTGAGACGGAAGAGCATTAGATGGAGAAAATGGGGTAATTATATAATTACGATGGAGAGGCACGCAACTACGGGTTGCGAGCTGGATCGCTCCCATGAAACATTTTTCAGCGTTTGGGCGATGGAAGCCCACATCGTTAGTGGAAGAAAACTCGTCGTCCATCACAAGAAAAATGCCTGAAAAGAAATGACAAATAAAAGAAACCATAAGGCATCAGTAAGTTACAAAGCAAGATAACCGAAGAACAAAAAGATTTAGTAATCTATCCCTCCGAAAGCATGCCTACCGATGGTGAGAGGGGTGGCAAAGTGTCTCAGGGCACCATAGTTTATTCACACAGGCTGTAATGGTTTTGGAGCGTGTGAACCCATAGCATGGATCAGCTTCTTTATATAGCAACTGGCCGTATGTACTATAGAACTACTGTCACCTGTATGCGTGGCGTCTCATGGTAGATTGTTTGCATGCAGTAGCGGTAAAACATCTCGTGCGTATCGTCCCCATGGTAGATCACTTGCATGCAGTAGCTGTAAAATGTCCCCATGGTAGATCACTTGCATGCAGTAGCTGTAAAATGTCCCGTGCGTGCCATCGCCATGGTAGACCGCTCGCATGTAGAACACTTGGCTAGTAATCAGAGACGTGCTTCCGGTCGTCGGTGGTCCAGAAATATTTTAACTACATGCATAGTCATACACATCTTCTATTTGTCAATACAGTGCTGCTTCACTGTCAGCTTCCGCCATTACTGGCCCCACAAGCAACGCCGCTTCCTCCTTTTCACGGACGAACATGCATGCGTATTTTAATCTCCAGAAGACATGATAGAGGGGGTAGGCCAACTGTTTGCCATAGAATCCCAGCTACATGTCAGCTACAGTGATGCAGAGAGGGACAGCTACAGCAGCGCTACAGTGTACTAACTGGTCAGGTAGCTACAGTTGTGTTACAGTGAACTAATTGGTCAGGTAGGCACAAGTACATCAGTGTTCAACCTGGGCAAGGCAAGGTAGGCAGGTTTGGCCTGGCGAGGTGAGTGAAAGCATGCTTGCGCGTGGGCTGGACATGACCACATTCGTACAGGCGACGCGTGGTTTGGTTATGTAATGTTTAAGTTGTCGCTGTCGTGAGAAAATAAAAAATATATATTTTTAATTCTACTTTTTAGAATTGTAACCTTGTGTATGTGTTATAAATAAATGCAAGTTTGCTATATATTGGCAGACGTACACAATTGCTAAGCTAAATAGTGTAAGCCAGTGTAATCATATAAATTGCTAAAAAGAAATCACCACATTTTTCTTTTTTGAGGATCAGAAATCACCACATAGTCTATAATTCGAATGCATGCATGGTGTACATGGGCCAACAAAAGCTGGACCTTATGGGCCGTATCAGAACGGACGGCTGAAGTTAGATAGGCTGGTTGGATCTGTAAACTATAGTAAACAGAAAATGCTTTAAAAAAAAGAGAAACTCAACCATATGGTCTGGAAGCAAAAACAAAACAGGTTGCAAGCACACACATATTATTTTTTGATCCAGCCTAACTTCAACTATTTACTATGAACGAAAAATTTCATAGTAAATCAAGAATATAATTCAATACGTAGAAGGAAATTAAAATAGAGCAAATCTCTCTAAATTTGAATACGAAAGTACAAACAATGAACATTTTCTTCATACATTACATTCCTTATAATGACCATATGTACTCTGTACTTATCCTCAATTAAAAAATTTAACAAAAAAAAACCTACAAAGACAATGAATTAACACAGCATCGACCAGCATAGACAATGAAGCAACACAATACCAAAAATACCATTTTATTCAGCTAAGGCACTTAAAAACAACCAAACTTAATTATTTAAATAAAGAGGACACCAAGAATACCAATCATACATTTTAGAGGACAACCTATTAATTATTTAAATAAAGAGTCACTTTCTTTTCGAAAACAAAATTAGTTAGCATCCACGCCTGTGGGCTAAGGCAACTGAATAGTTGCTATATATCCTCGAAAAATGTAATAAGAGCGAAAAACTTAAATTCCAAATCTTTGGATGGTACACTCAACCGAACAGTTCTCCCTTGGGTTGATAGGGTGGACCCAAGACTTATTGCCAGTCGCTTCTTCTTTCTCGTGTTCGATCTCTCTTCTCTGGCACGCTCTCGGCATCCCTCCCATTCATGGCGTCTAGCGCGTAGAGCATCTAAGGCAGTACCACTATAGTGCAAGGCGTCTTCACTGCATTTCTCACAGGTTCGTCTCTTGAACACCTATGATGGAGCACCGGAAAATGTATTGCTATGCACCGCCCCCTCTGATGATCAACTCATAAATCAGAAAGATATATACCTATAGCAATTACGCATATTAAAGTTCAAAAAAGAATTGGGTCAAGCACAGGTTTTATTAATTCTATCTGTAAATAAATTACGTATTGCAGGCAGCCATTAGCACTCTGAACACAGGGCTCTAGTTCACCAACCCCCATCTACTTCTCTCTCGCGCACTTTCCCGCAGGTCCTCCACTCATCGCGTTTAACAGGTAGAGCATCTAGAGCAGTACCGTGATAGTGCAAGGCGTGCTGGTGCAGCGAACACTCATCTGACGGGCCGACGAATTTTCGACGCTGCTTCCAGATTCGCCTCATGAACACGGACGACCGAGCATCGAAAACCCTATTACTACGCACCGTTCTGACCCGATTTGCTCTTTTCATGAGAGCCGTTCAGATGTTCAAATGATCTAAAAATTGGAGCGACCTCAGCATCAAATTGTGCACCGCACAAAAAATGTTTCTTTAAATTTTCCTAGTATCGTTTTATTTTTTTCTGATTAGGTGCGGATGAGTCTGGGCACCAAAACACCGCACTCGCCAACTGCTAGACAGCATCATAGCAAGTTCCTCGTAAATATCTTGTGCACTCTACATCTTTCTAGTTGTGCACATATAATCATAAAGACACCACTATCAAGATACTTTTTATGCCATAGACTCTACAAATCCATACTAAGATATTTAAGGATATGAATATACAAATGCATCTTTAAAGCAATGTCACCGGTTAATCCAAGTAGACATGTATTCAGTCGCTTCTTTTTTTCTAGCATTTAAGTGGATCTGATTTAAATATGTTTTAAGATGTTTGTTCTGAAAAAAACTTTTATCACAAAAGCAATTTGAAATTTACCACGAATAATATCTATGGTCGTGATTTGACAAAATAATTACAAATAAGTATGAAAGCTTAGTACAAACAACTATAGCAATCACACATGATAAATTTCAAAAAAGAAAGGGCCTAGGCACAAGTCTTCTTAATCTATTTGGCAAAATATTTACAAATAAGTATTAAAGCTTAGAATAAACACCTATAGCAATCCCACATAATAAAGTTCAGAAGAAAAAAACGGGTCAGACACAGGTCTTTTTAATTTTGACTGTAAGTAAGTTTTGCATTGCAAGGGATGATGAACTTCTTCACCGGGCCTTATCTACTTCTCACTCGCGCCCTTTCCCGCACGTCTCCCACTTGTGGCGTGTAGCGCATAGGGCATCTAGGCAGTACCGTAGTAGTGTCGGGCGTGCTCGCTACCAGTGCAGCGAGCACTCACCTCACGGACCAGCGCCTTTTGGGCACTGCTCGCAGATTCGCCTCCTGAACATCGGCAATCAAGCGGTGAGCAATGCTGGTGAACTTCGCCCATCGTACACCGGGTTTGAGCTATAAAAATAACCCTGGGCTCTCTTCTTTTTCTCTATCTCCACAAGGTGCCCCATTCTTTCTCCCTAATTTTGACCTTCCTTTCTTCCTCCAGTGGCAAAAAACTGAGAGGAAGCCCCCAATGGAGAGTGTGATCTCAGAGTTGATCATAATTCTCATGGCTGGGATGCTAGCAGCATTGCTTGGCTTCTCGATGCTTCTGTGTACAATGATCCTAGACGATCGCCATGACGCTGCTGCCCGAGCGGTGGCTCTTCGAGGCAGTGGTGCCCGAGCGGTGGCTCTCCGAGGCAGTGGTGCCCTTGCCACTTAAGGAAGATATGCTTCGTAATTCTCTACTTAAGCTACCTACAAGATATCATATTGCCCTCTTTCATTTTTTTCGCATTTCGCCATTGGAGGGAGATATGCTTGGTAGTGTTCGACCCGAGCTACCAAGGAGATATCATATTTCTATCCTTCATTTCTTTTTCTTTTTATTCCTTCTGTAGGTGCCCGCACCTTGCCGGTTTCATGGCTTCTCTTATCTGTGCTTGTTTACCTTGCCACATGTTAAAGGTAATCTGCAATATATATCTGTTGCTGTTTTCCCTGGCGATTATAGACTTTATTGGATGGCAAATTAGGACTTGGTGTTTCACAAGTTGTACATGGCTAAAGGCTGCACATGTTTTTTTCTAACAACAGGAAAAATAAAATGAAATCGAACCGCGCAGATAATAAATAAACACATTATTAAAAAAGAGAGGAAACACACATGACCTTAGTTAGTACACCACAGCCAACATACATGACATAGAAGTACAAAGGCAGATAATTTTACACATGGGAAACTACGAAATACGACCTGATCTCCTCAATGCAACGATAACATCTAAGCAATCCCATTCCATCATCGATTTTAATTTCGGCAAGCCTCAGATTGTTAACACCCTATTCCATCTTTGCCTGCTCACCTACCGCTTCCCCGTCCATTCGCTTGGACATCTCTAACCGTTGAGCGTTATCCTCCAAGATGGCATCAGCAATCGCCTCTTGCACTAAAAAGGAACTATAAAATCTAAATTTGTCAATAAAAAAGTGTACATGTTAATTTATCAGTAGGTAGGAAATGCAGTATGTAACCATGCAGCTAGAAGATTAACACCTCTCCATATATCAGTCTTAACCCAAAAAAAATCCAAAAAACTATAATAAATCTAGCATAAATTTGTAGTCAACACCAAATCTGAAAGAACTAACCATGTAAAAACGGAACTATAAACGACGAACGATTTCTTCATAGACTACATTCCTTGTGATTGCCGAATGTTCTCCGTTCTCATCTTCAATTAAGAATTTTAGGCCCTTCCGAGACGTAACACGCGAGACAGCTACATACAATTGTCCATGTGAAAAAACCAGATTCCTCAAATACACACAAACCTTTGATAAAGTTTGCCCTTGACTTTTATTTATTGTCATCGCATAACACAACCGAATTGGAAGCTGGCAACGACGCAATGTGAAAGGCCATTTACACCCAGAAGAATTAAGCACAATATGCGGAACACAAACTCGTTCCCCTTTATGTGAACCAGTAATGATTTCACCTTCTATAACTCTGTGACCAAGGCGAGTGACAATCAAGCGTGTCCCATTGCATAAACCAAGAGATTGATTGATATTCCTTAATAACATAATAGGCACTCCGAGCTTCAAGGTAATCTTGTGGTGAGGGAAATTATTAATTTTAATTGAATTAAGTAGCTCAGGCGGATAGAACAGATGAGCATCGTCACTATGATCAGTGGACTTAGAAATAGTGTCACAGCTTAGAAAATCCATCGGGAAACTAGGAAGCCGTCCGAAAACAATATCATTGATTTCATCCACCACAGTGTTTGTAGGGCAAACAATAGCTCGGGTAGATAAATACTCCGCATTATTGTAATTAAGGAAAAATGAATCATAGACATAATCAACAATAGCTGACATATGGTCTGCTTTAGGCTGAAGCAATAAATCACCAGGTATTTGAATCCAAGACGGCACAGATTCATCACCTTTACAGTGCATAGGAACAGAACCAGTTCCAATACTCTGTACCCATTCAGAAAATTCAGAAAGCTCTACTCTTTCATTATGAGATAAACCAGGACATCGAAGACGCATATTGCAATGAAGTTTCAAAACTTTTATATGTTGCCACAACGGAGAAACAATCAAAGATGCATTAATGATATCATCCCTCGCGCCACCCTCTATAACCGGTAATATCTGTCTGAAATCACCACCAAGCACGACAACCTTTCCACCAAAAGGTAGCAGAGCATTTTCCTTATTTTCAACAGAAAGAACATCTTTCAAAGTCCGATCAAGGGCTTCGAAACACCAACGGTGTGTCATAGGAGCTTCATCCCAAAGAATCAAGCAAGCTTTCTGACACAATTCAGCCAAATGAGAATTTCTGGAAATGCTACACTGACTGCGATCAGTAATGTCAACAGGTATCCTGAACCTAGAATGACCTGTGCGACCACCAGGCAGGAGTAAAGATGCAATGCCCGAAGAAGCAACAGCAAGAACAATTCTTCTTTCTGATCGTAAATTGGAAATGATAGAATTCCAAAGAAATGTTTTACCAGTCCCACCATAACCTGATATAAAAAAAGGGCCACCTTTCCCGACATGAACAGCATGTATAATCTCGTCATATATGGCACTCTGTTCACAATTTAATTTTTCATATGTAAGCTTAGCCTCAATTGCTAATTTGATTGCATCATACCTCATTTCTTCTGCCACAAGTCTATTTTGACAGTCGGAATCTACTGAAATCGATCGCGTTGTCAAATTAAACGCTGACAAACACGATCCATTCTTAGCAAAAAGGGAACCAAGTTCACGCAAAACTTGTTCATACAGAAACTCAGGCGGCACAACATATTTTCGGTTGCCCAATGCCATTGAAAGACGATAAGAAATATCCTCTGCCATACTCGGCCAATAACGCTCAAAAAGAGCACGACCATTAGATATTTCACAATGTAACAATACTGCCATAAATAGATGGGGCAGCTGAAACGGAGTAGCCCAAACAATTGCTTCATCAAACAACCTAAACCACTCATTATCATCTCCTACCAATCCTTTGGCTTGGCAGGCCTCCTTGAAAGTATCATAAAGAACATCATCGTAAACTCTGATATCTTCAAAGCAAGTAGCACCAGGAACAATCATAAGCAACATGCGAAGAAAAAATAACTCCCCTGTGCTTGGATGCACATGGTAGATACGACCAATCTTATTGCCAAATTTTTGCTGTCGCTTCCGCTTTGACCATATCTTCTCTTTGCCATCCCAACACCATTTAGAAGGGAATTCCAAATAAGTTAATGTCCGAGCACTAAAATGTTGCTGGTTAGCTACAAACCATTCGCTTAACATAGTTTTATGAGCAGATGGATTACTTAGTACTCTTTCCAAATCATCAGTTTCATGAAAAATAACTCGATTCATAGCAGGCATATGCACCACTAATCTCTCGACAGAAGGTTGTCGACCATGAATATCATAGCCAAACATTCTCCAAAATGATTCGCAAGCAGATAAATACCTACAGCAAACAACAGAAAACTGAATAAATAGGATAAATGAACAGAATACACATAGAGTAAGCAGAACAAATTTACAAACCAATGTATTAACCTGCATTTAACATATTCATGGATTTCATTCCTCCCAGTTGGATTACGGACAGCATACACGCTTCTATTTTCATTTTCAGAACGGATTCGGAATCGTGCTACATCAGGGCCTTTTGTGAGATACTTAAACAAATACTTAAGAAGGTTTGTCTTATTGCACCACTCAACATTTATATGAGCCTCAAACTTTTTGAGCAATTTCATATTGTAGGGAACAACCCATTGATTATCCAAACGAAGAGTCCCCTTCTTTCTAAGAACAAAATTAGCAGAGGGGTGTCGACGATATACAGGAAACCCCATCTCATCCACCATTGTCTCACTGTTAAAAGACTTTGGAAATCGCTTTGAGCAAGTGCCATCTTTCATACAAGGGCACTTGTCATCCAACATACCACATGGGCCGTGAACCATGAATTCATCCACAAGTGTATATCCCAAAGGGTCAACCATTGGATCTGGTAACTCAGCACACACCAGATTATCTATAAAAGCAGGCGAAGGATCCTTCGTACTCTCTTTAAGCCAGATAAGAGTATGAGTATGAGGAAGCCCTCTCTTTTGAAATTCCACCACATACAAATCTGAAAATCGTATAACCAAAATAATGATAATTAAATTCAAAGAAGGAGACCACAATGGTACAGTAGGGAAAATAAATAATAACTCACAAGCTTGAATAGCTCCAAATGTTGATCCATCCTTTACATCTTCTAAAAATTCTTCAAATTTTATATTGAAAACACGCGTAACAATGTCAGGACGATCAACGTGAGTCTGACCACCTTCATATGCGAGAGCATCAACAACTTCTTGCCACTTTGGATTGCATGTAAAAGTGACAAAAAGATCGGGAGCACCATATTCGCGACAAATAGCCATACCATCATGGTAATTAAGCACCATGTACCGAGGGCCACCCGTAAAACTCGAATGTAATATAAACTGAATCCCCAAATTCTCACCAGTTGATCCACCCTGTCTGACAGCATCAGTAATACCTTGATACATCTCAGAACGTAAATCATCTTGTTGCTGAAAGTGAAAGTCCAAACGATTAGCTTCCACACAAGAATAAGAATTCACACCTATCTGCTGGCTCAAACGACCGCAACAGGTATAAGGATTTGGCTCCCCCCGTCTATAATGGAAGTAATAATTATAGTATTCCATCATAGATACTTGCCCTCGACAAGAACGACCACGTAAACGTCCACCAATATTACAATGCACATCTCCATGAGGCCCACCAATAGCAATATACTTGATACCAAGATGAAATCCTTTGTCACCAAAGGGAAATAACAGAGGATACTGTAGGGGCATAAGACTCGAATTCAACGAAGAGATATGCCGAAGAAAACCAGAGCGAGTTTCAGCAATAACATCAAATCTTTTACATTCAGGCGTGTAATCGCCGACTATAAGAGCAGCCACCTCACATGAAGCAGGACCAGAAAAACGGTCACCATGACCACCGCCTTCATCACCCATAAAATGTATAGCCACCCTAGGAGCAGAAGGAGAACACAGATTTGCCCTGGCCATTCTAAACTTATGCACCAATTTATGATGCCTATTTAACATAGCAATAAGAGAAGCCACAATGCCTGGATCAGGATCAAGCGTTTCAGCTCCTTGACGATCAAAGGCACTAATTCTCAACTGCACTTCATCAGCAGAGTCCACCATATAAAGCTGAGCATACTTTGGCGCACTATTCCCCGAAGGAAGAAGAGGACCAATACGATGATAAACCACCCCATTCACCTTGAAGACATAGGGACCCCCGCCAACATTAATACTCTGATCAACTCGAGCGCCAAGAGATGTGAAGCAAAACATAGAATTGTAATGCCCAATCAAACGCATGAAACGGCTAGAGACAGGACCTCCATCAAACTTAATCAAATCCTTAAGTGGAGATGGCCAATCGGGAAATGAAGGCAACGACACCTTGCCTCCCTTGCAGCAGCCAGTATACACTGGAAGGCGACCACCACCAGTAGCATAACTCTTACAGCCCTCCAGAAACCAAAATGAAGCATGGCACGCCGGGCAAACATACTCAGGACCACCATAATAAGAGCGAACACGTGAAACGCCTGGCAAAAATAACAAAATAAGCAAGGAGAAGGGAAAACAAACAGACAAAGAATCCAAAGAGCAGAATATAAAACTGAACTACCTTTAAGAAGTAATATATTTTTCTTAGCAAATGGCGGCTCCATAGCAGGAACTACAAGACAAGAGAAACTATCGATCTTCAACCGATCGGGAGCAAAGCAGTTAAAAGCCGTAAACATAACAAACAAAATCAAGAAACACACACCTCTTTTTTTGCTGGTGTAATAATCTCGAAGAATCCTTCGCTTCCGACGATTCCAAACAGCATCAACACGACTAACAACAGGTGTAGGAAGAACTACACAAAGTAAACATGGAAAAATATTAACCAGGCAAACACATCGAAGCACATAAACAGTTGTAAGGAGTACAAAATAAATAAACATACCAGAAGGAGTCGGTCCACGCGAGGAACCAGACAACCAACCAACAGTAAAATACGGACGACACAAAACTTCCACGTCAGATGCAGCTCTAACAGCAAGAAGACAAGGATCAACCAGCTCTTCAAGTACAGGCCGAACGTTCCTTCCAACTGCAAAAGTCAATCAATCAGCAATATTTTTCTGAAAACAATAGAAAAGGAGTTCAAAAAAGAAAGCACCCACCAGACGATGAATCTATAGGACGCTTCCCACAACGGATATCTTGCCGTGCCTGGCGTCACAGCCGCGCCTCATCAGCACTCGAACCTGAAAACACACAGCCACGTAAAAACAACCAATTTTTTTTTACCAAAATCACACATAGCTAATAACAACCTAAAAGGAGCAATACTCAGGAGGAACAGAACCACCTTGGGCAAGAAACCTCCCATCAACAGCACCAACCGGCAAAGAAGAACCCACCGAGGAAGAGGAACCCAACAACATGGAGCGAATACGCTGGGAAGCATGAGCACGGGAACGAACCATAATAGAGACAAAACAAACAGTAAGAACTCAGCAGGGACACAAACGAAGACTCGCCTCCCTCCCAACCATGCACAAAATCTCACGCATGGCGAGAAAGCTTCGATTCTGATCTACATGACGAAGAGAGATGCAACCAGGACGGAAGGAGATGCAGCTTCGTGGGAGAATTCCCTGTGCCAGCGACCAAGCTGGGCACCGCTAGAGCCTGGCCAGCGACCAAGCTGGGCAGGCCAGCGACCAAGCTGGGCACCGCTAGAGCCTAGCCAGTGACCAAGCTGGGCAGGATAGGACGCAGCAGCGCACCACCATCTCGAGAGGCTGCGCAAAGACGAAGGACAGGAGACATCGGCGACGTATTGCTGGGTCGGGCTTGTGGAGAACGTGAACCAACACCAGACCAACTATTTATAGGCAGTCAAAAGAGAAAAAACAAAGATAGAGCCCATCAAAAAAGCCTAGAAGGCAACGTGGCCATCTATTGAATAGCAGTAACCTGACACAAAGGCACCGGACGTGGCAATCATGCACAGATTCGGACGTGCTAGAACAACTCCAGCAAGCAAAAAATAAAACAAGTCCACTCTAGAAAACCAGCCTGTATACGTGTCACTCAAACAAGGACAGTAAATTTTTTTTCAAAAAAACCAGAAAAATGGAACCCTTATGGGCCTAGTATTCTTGGTATATGATTCACGCTCGACCTTTCGGTCTCCGTGTTCCGAGGCCATATCTGTATATGCTTGGCTCGTCAAGTATAACCTGAGTATTCTGCGTGTGCAACTGTTTTGCACCCGTTGTATTTGAACGTAGAGCCTATCACACCCGATCATCACGTGGTGTCTCAGCACGAAGAACTTTCGCAACGGTGCATACTCAGGAAGAACACTTCTTGATAATTAGTGAGAGATCATCTTAAAATGCTACCGTCAATCAAAGCAAGATAAGATGCATAAAAGATAAACATCACATGCAATCAATATAAGTGATATGATATGGCCATCATCATCTTGTGCTTGTGATCTCCATCTTCGAAGCACCGTCGTGATCACCATCGTCACCGGCGCGACACCATGATCACCATCATAGCATTGTTGTCGTCTCGCCAATCTTATGCTTCCACGACTATCGCTACCGCTTAGTGATAAAGTAAAGCATTACAGCGCAATTGCATTACATACAATAAAGCAACAACCATATGGCTCCTGCCAGTTGTCAATAACTTGGTTACAAAACATGATCATCTCATACAATAAAATTTAGCATCATGTCTTGACCATATCACATCACAACATGCCCTGCAAAAACAAGTTAGGCGTCCTCTACTTTGTTGTTGCAAGTTTTACGTGGCTGCTACGGGCTTAAGCAAGAATCAATCTTACCTACGCATCAAAACCACAACGATAGTTTGTCAAGTTGGTGCTGTTTTAACCTTCGCAAGGACCGGGCGTAGCCACACTCGGTTCAACTAAAGTTGGAGAAACTGTCACCCGCTAGCCACCTTTGTGCAAAGCACGTCGGGAGAACCGGTCTCGCGTAAGCGTACGCGTAATGTCGGTCCGGGCCGCTTCGTCCAACAATACCGTCGAACCAAAGTATGACATGCTGGTAAGCAGTATGCCTTATATCGCCCACAACTCACTTGTGTTCTACTCGTGCATATAACATCAACACATAAAACCTAGGCTCTGATACCACTGTTGGGGAACGTAGTAATTTCAAAATTTTCCTACGCACACACAAGATCATGGTGATGCATAGCAACAAGAGGGGAGAGTGTGATCTATGTACCCTTGTAGACCGACAGCAGAAGCATTAGCACAACGCGGTTGATGTAGTCGTACGGCTTCACGGGCCGACCGATCAAGCACCGAAACTACGGCACCTCCGAGTTTTAGCACACGTTCAGCTCGATGACGATCCCCGGACTCCGGTCCAGCAAAGTGTCGGGGAAGAGTTCCATCAGCACGATGGCGTGGTGACGATCTTGATGTACTACCGTCGTAGGGCTTCGCCTAAGCACCGCTACAATATTATCGAGGATTATGGTGGAAGGGGGCACCGCACACGGCTAAGAATATGATCACGTGGATCAACTTGTGTGTCTAGGGGTGCCCCATGCCCCCGTATATAAAGGAGCAAGGGGAGGAGGCCGGCCGGCCCCTATTGGCGCGCCAGGAGGAGTCCTCCTCCTAGTAGGAGTAGGACTCCTACTAGGAGGGGGAAGGAAGTGGGGAGGGAGAAGGAAAGGGGGGCGCCGCCCCCCCTCTCCTAGTCCAATTCGGACCAGGGGGGAGGAGGCGCGCGGCCCACCCTGGCTGCCCCTCTCTCTCTCCACTAAGGCCCATATGGCCCATTACTTCTCCCGGTAGGGTTTCGGTAACCCTCCGGCTCTCCGGTTTTCTCCGAAATCATCCGGAACACTTCTGGTGTCCGAATATAGCCGTCCAATATATCAAGCTTTATGTCTCGACCATTTTGAGACTCATCGTTATGTCCGTGATCACATCCCGGACTCCGAACTAACTTCGGTACATCAAAACTCATAAACTCATAATATAACTGTCATCGAAACCTTAAGCGTGCGGACCCTACGGGTTCGAGAACAATGTAGACATCACCGAGACACGTCTCCGGTCAATAACCAATAGCGGAACCTGGATGCTCATATTGGCTCCCACATATTCTACGAAGATCTTTATCGGTCAGACCGCATAACAACATATGTTGTTCCCTTTGTCATCGGTATTTTACTTGCCCGAGATTCGATCGTTGGTATCTCAATACCTAGTTCAATCTCGTTACCGGCAAGTCTCTTTACTCGTTTCGTAATACATCATCTCGCAAATAACTCATTAGTTGCAATGCTTGCAAGGCTTATGTGATGTGCATTACCGAGAGGGCCCAGAGATACCTCTCCGACAATCGGAGTGACAAATCGTAATCTCGAAATACGCCAACCCAACATGTACCTTTGGAGACACCTGTAGAGCTCCTTTATAATCACCCAGTTATGTTGTGATGTTTGGTAGCACACAAAGTGTTCCTCCGGCAAACGGGAGTTGCATAATCTCATAGTCATAGGAACATGTATAAGTCGTGAAGAAAGCAATAGCAACATACTAAACGATCGGGTGCTAAGCTAATGGAATGGGTCATGTCAATCACATCATTCTCCTAATAATGTGATCCCGTTAATCAAATGACAACACATGTCTATGGTTAGGAAACATAACCATCTTTGATTAATGAGCTAGTCAAGTAGAGGCATACTAGTGACGTTTGGTTTGTCTATGTATTCACACAAGTATTATGTTTCCGGATAATACAATTCTAGCACGAATAATAAACATTTATCATGATATAAGGAAATAAAATAATAGCATTATTATTGCCTCTAGGGCATATTTCCTTCACTCTATGGGTGTTCGATTCATCACAATGTAACTAGATTATTGATTCTACTGCAAGTGGGAGACTGTTGGAAATATGCCCTAGAGGAAATAATAAAATGGTTATTATTATATTTCCTTGTTCATGATAATTGTCTATTGTTCATGCTATAATTGTATTATCCGGAAATCGTAATACATGTGTGAATACATAGACCACAACATGTCCCTGGTGAGCCTCTAGTTGACTAGCTCGTTGATCAATAGATGGTTACGGTTTCCTGACCATGGACATTGGATGTCATTGATGTGATGGACAAGACCCAATCCTAAGCATAGCGCAAGATCGTGTAGTTCGTCTGCTAAAGCTTTTCTAATGTCAAGTATCTTTTCCTTAGACCATGAGATTGTGCAACTCCCGGATACTGTAGGAATACTTTGGGTGTGCCAAACATCACAACGTAACTGGGTGACTATAAAGGTGCACTACGGGTATCTCTGAAAGTGTCAGTTGGGTTGACACGAATCGAGACTTTGATTTGTCACTCCGTATGACGGAGAGGTATCTCTGGGCCCACTCGGTAAGACATCATCGTAATGAGCTCAATGTGACTAAGGGGTGGTCACGGGATGATGTGTTACGCAACGAGTAAAGTGACTTGCCGGTAACGAGATTGAACGAGGTATTGGGATACCGACGATCGAATCTCGGGCAAGTAACGTACCGATTGACAAAGGGAATTGTATACGTGATTGCTTGAATCCTCGACATCGTGGTTCATCCGATGAGATCATCGTGGAACATGTGGGAGCCAACATGGGTATCCAGATCCCGCTGTTGGTTATTGGCCGGAGAGTTATCTCGGTCATGTTTGCATGGTTCCCGAACCCGTAGGGTCTACACACTTAAGGTTCGATGACGCTAGGGTTATTAGGAAGATTTGTATGTGATTATCGAATGTTGTTTGGAGTCCCGGATGAGATCCCGGACGTCACGAGGAGTTCCGGAATAGTCCGGAGGTGAAGATTTATATATGGGAAGTCATCATACGGTCACCGGAAATATTCGGGGGTATACCGGTATTGTACCGGGACCACCGGAGGGGTTCCGAGGGTCCACCTGGAGGGTCCACCTGCCCCGGAGGGCCTTATGGGCTGTAGGTGGAAGGGAACCAGCCCCTAGTGGGCTGGGCGCCATTCCCCCTAGGGCCCATGCGCCTACGGTTTGGGGGGAACCCTAAAGGGGGGCGCCCCCTTGCTTGGGGGGCAAGCCCCCTTCCCCTTGGCCGCTGCCCCCTCTAAATCTCATCTAGAGGGGCCGCCCCCCTTCCCCCTTCTACCTATAAATAGAGGGGCAAGGGGAGGGCTGCAACACCACATCCAAGGCGCAGCCCCTCCCCTCCCCAACACCTCTCCTCCTCCGCGTGAGCTTGGTAAAGCCCTGCCGGAGAACTGCCACTCCATCACCACCACGCCGTCGTGCTGCTGTTGGAGCCTTCTTCCTCAACCTCTCCCTCCTCCTTGCTGGATCAAGGTGCGGGAGATGTCACCGGGCTGCACGTGTGTTGAACGTGGAGGCGCCGTTGTTCGGTGCTTAGATCGGATTCGGCCGTGATCTGAATCGCTACGTGTACGACTCCTCCAACTGCGTTCTTGCAACGCTTCCGACTCGCAGTCTTCAAGGGTATGAAGATGCACTCCCCTCTCATTGCTAGTTATTCCATAGATTGATCTTGGTGATGCGTAGAATTTTTTTTAATTTTTGCTACGATCCCCTACAATATTCACATACGCTTTCTTTTATGCACCATTGTAATTGGAAGAGATGCTGCTAGTGTGGTTGACACCCTGATTAGAATTGTTGGTGACACAAATGAAGTTGTATGTGTGTAGAGCTCATGATTGACATAGAAAGCCGGTGTTCAGGGACGGAGATGCCTATGTGGGACTAGGGTCAACCTACCCCAATTACTTTTGCAAAACAATCAATATATCTTGCTCAATTAACACTAAGTGTTTTCTTATTTGTAAAAGCTGAACTCAATGTAATATAGATGACACCACCAAATTTATTTTCTAGTTTCATCCATCGGTACTGAAAACTGGCAGATTCCAGTAGGCAAGGAACTTCTTAAAAGAACAAAAAAATTGGTATTTCATTTGCTAGGAAAGCGTCCACTGTTGGCAATGCAATCAAAGTCAAAGTTGCCGAATGTCTCGCTAGCTAGGCTTCTTCTGTTTTTGTACAACTTGCCCTGATAACGCAATATCATGTTGTGCGCATATCGTCGTGGGCACCAAATCTAAGTTTATTGTACAGTCTGTGTAAAGGGAGGGGGCATTGCCCCCCTCCCTCTTCCTCCCAAGCATGTTATGTTGGAAATATGCCCTAGAGGCAATAATAAAAGTATTATTATATTTCATTGTTCATGATAATTGTCTTTTATTCATGCTATAACTGTATTATCCGGAAATCGTAATACACGTGTGAATACATAGACCTCAATATGTCCCTAGTGAGCCTCTAGTTGACTAGCTCGTTGTGATCAACGGATAGTCATGATTTCCTGGCTATGGACATTGGATGTCGTTGATAACGGGATCACATCATTAGGAGAATGATGTGATGGACAAGACCCAATCCTAAGCATAGCACAAAGGTCGTTTAGTTCGTTTGCTAGAGCCTTGCCAATGTCAAGTATCTCTTCCTTAGACCATGAGATCGTGTAACTCCCGGATACCGTAGGAGTGCCTTGGGTGTATCAAATGTCACAACGTAACTGGGTGACTATAAAGGTGCATTACAGGTATCTCCGAAAGTAGCTGTTGGGTTGACACGGATCGAGACTGGGATTTGTCACTCCGTATGACGGAGAGGTATCTCTGGGCCCACTCGGTAATGCATCATCATAATGAGCTCAAGGTGACCAAAGTGTTGGCCACGAGATCATGCATTACGGTACGAGTAAAGTGACTTGCCGGTAACGAGACTGAACAAGGTATTGGGATACCGACGATCGAGTCTCGGGCAAGTAACGTACCGATTGACAAAGGGAATTGTATACAGGGTTTGATCGAATCCTCGACATCGTGGTTCATCCGATGACAACATCGAGAAGCATGTGGGAGCCAACATGGGTATCCAGATCCCGCTGTTGGTTATTGACCGGAGAACGTCTCGGTCATGTCTACATGTCTCCCGAACCCGTAGGGTCTACACACTTAAGGTTCGATGACGCTAGGGTTATAAAGGAAGTTTGTATGTGGTTACCGAATGTTGTTCGGAGTCCCAGATGAGATCCCGGACGTCACGAGGAGTTCCGAAATGGTCCGGAGGTAAAGATTTATATATGGGAAGTCCTATTTTGGCCACCGGAAAATGTTCGGGATTTTTCGGTATTGTACCGGGAAGGTTCTAGAAGGTTTCGGAGTGGGGCCCACCTGCATGGGGGGACCCACATGAAGGTGAGTAGTGGGGGAAAGGCCCCACACCCCTGGTCAAGGCGCACCAAGATCCCCCCTTAGAAGGAATAAGATCATATCCCGAAGGGATAAGATCAAGATCCCTAAAAAGGGGGGATAACAATCGGTGGGGAAGGAAATGATGGGATTTCTTTCCTCCCACCTTGGCCAACGCCCCAATGGACTTGGAGGGCAAGAAACCAGCCCCTCCACCCCTATATATAGTGGGGAGGCACATGGGAGCTTAACACAAGCCAAGGCGCAGCCCCTCCCCTCCCCAACACCTCTCCTCCTTCGTATATGCTTGGCGAAGCCCTGTCGGAGTACTGCTGCACCAACTACACCACGCCGTCGTGCTGCCGTTGGAGCAATCTTCCTCAACCTCTCCTTCCCCCTTGCTGGATCAAGAAGGAGGAGACGTCTCCCGTCCCGTACGTGTGTTGAACGCGGAGGTGCTGTCCGTTCAGCACTTGGACATCGGTGATCCGAATCACGTTCGAGTACGACTCCATCATCACCATCCCCTTGGCTAGCTTCCGCTCGTGATCTACAAGTGGTATGTAGATGCAAACTCTCTCCCTTGACTCGTTGCTTAGATGAACTCATAGATGGATCTTGGTGAAACCGTAGGAAAAATTTTAATTTTCTGCAACGTTCCCCAACAGTGGCATCATGAGCTAGGTCTATGCGCAGTTCTCTTTGCACGAGTAGAACACAGTTTTGTTGTGAGCGTGGATTTTGTCATCTTACTTGCCTCTACTAGTCTTTTCTTGCTTCTGCGGTATTGTGGGATGAAGCGGCCCGGACCAACCTTACACGTACGCTTACGTGAGACCGGTTCCACCGACTGACATGCACTAGTTGCATAAGGTGGCTGGCGGGTGTCTGTCTCTCCCACTTTAGTTGGAGCGGATTCGATGAAAAGGGCCCTTATGAAGGGTAAATAGAAGTTGACAAAATCACGTTGTGGTTATTCGTAGGTAAGAAAACGTTCTTGCTAGAACCCAATTGCAGCCACGTAAAAGATGCAACAACAATTAGAGGACGTCTAACTTGTTTTTGCAGCGATTGATCATGTGATGTGATATGGCCAGAAGTTGTGATGAATGATGAATTCTGATGTATGAGATCATGTTCTTTGTAATAGGATTCACGACTTGCATGTCGATGAGTATGACAACCGGCAGGAGCCATAGGAGTTGTCTTTATTTTTTGTATGACCTGCGTGTCATTGAAGAACGCCATGTAACTCACTTTACTTTATTGCTAAACGCGTTAGCCATAGAAGTAGAAGTAGTCGTTGGCGTGACAACTTCATGAAGACACGATGATGGAGATCATGATGATGGAGATCATGGTGTCAAGCCGGTGACAAGATGATCATGGAGCCCCGAAGATGAAGATCAATGGAGCTATATGACATTGGCCATATCATGTCACAACTATATAATTGCATGTGATGTTTATTATGTTTATGCATCTTGTTTACTTAGGACGATGGTAGTAAATAAGATGATCCCTTACAAAAATTTCAAGAAGTGTTCTCCCCTAACTGTGCACCGTTGCTACAGTTCGTCGCTTCTAAGCACCACGTGATGATCGGGTGTGATGGATTCTTACGTTCACATACAATGGGTGTAAGACAGTTTTACACAGCGAAAACACTTAGGGTTAACTTGACGAGCCTAGCATGTGCAGACATGGCCTCGGAACACGGAGACCGAAAGGTCGAACACGAGTCGTATGGAAGATACGATCAACATGAGAATGTTCACCGACGATGACTAGTCCGTCTCACGTGATGATCGGACACGGCCTAGTCGACTCGGATCGTGTAACACTTAGATGACTAAAGGGATGTCTAATCTGAGTGGGAGTTCATAATTTGATTAGAACTTAATTATCATGAACTTAGTCTAAAACCTTTGCAAATATGTCTTGTAGATCAAATGGCCAATGCTCATGTCAACATGAACTTCAACGCGTTCCTAGAGAAAACCAAGCTGAAAGATGATGGCAGCAACTATACGGACTGGGTCCGGAACCTGAGGATCATCCTCATAGCTGCCAGGAAACAATATGTCCTAGAAGGACCTCTAGGTGACGCTCCCGTCCCAGAGAACCAAGACATTATGAATGCTTGGCAAACTTGCGCTGATGATTACTCCCTCGTTCAGTGCGGCATGCTTTACAGCTTAGAATCGGGGCTCCAAAAGCGTTTTGAGCATCACGAAGCATATGAGATGTTCGAAGAGCTGAAACTAGTTTTCCAAGCTCATGCCCGGGTCGAGAGATATGATGTCTCCGACAAGTTCTACAGTTGTAAGATGGAGGAAAACAGTTCTGTCAGTGAGCACATCCTGAAGATGTCTGGGTTGCACAACCGTATGACCCAGCTGAACATTAACCTCCCAGATGAGGCGGTCATTGACAGAATCCTCCAGTCGCTCCCACCAAGCTACAAGAGCTTTGTGATGAACTACAACATGCAGGGGATGGAAAAGACCATTCCTGAAGTGTTCTCGATGCTGAAGTCAGCAGAGGCTGAAATCAAGAAAGAACATCAAGTGTTGATGGTCAATAAGACCACTAAGTTCAAGAAGGGCAAGGGTAAGAAGAACTTCAAGAAGGACGGCAAGGAGGTTGCCGCGCCTGGTAAGCCAGTTACCGGGAAGAAGTCAAAGAATGGACCTAAGCCTGAGACTGAGTGCTTTTATTGCAAGGGGAAGGGTCACTGGAAGCGGAACTGCCCCCAAATACTTAGCAGATAAGAAGGCCGGCAAAACCAAAGGTATATTTGATATACATGTAATTGATGTGTACCTTACCAGTACTCGTAGTAACTCCTGGGTATTTGATACCGGTGCCGTTGCTCATATTTGTAACTCACAGCAGGAGCTGCAGAATAAACGGAGACTGGCGAAGGACGAGGTGACGATGCGCGTCGGGAATGGTTCCAGAGTCGATGTGATCGCCGTCGGCACGCTGCCTCTACATTTACCTACGGGATTAGTTTTGAACCTTAATAATTGTTATTTAGTGCCAAGTTTGAGCATGAACATTGTATCTGGATCTCGTTTAATACGAGATGGCTACTCATTTAAGTCTGAGAATAATGGTTGTTCGATTTATATGAGAGATATGTTTTATGGTCAATGGTTTATTCTTAATGAATCTTGAGCGTAATATTACACATGTTCATAGTGTAGATGCCAAAAGATGTAAAGTTGATAACGATAGTCCCACATACTTGTGGCACTGCCGCCTTGGTCACATTGGTGTCAAGCGCATGAAGAAGCTCCATGCCGATGGACTTTTAGAGTCTCTTGATTATGAATCGTTTGACACGTGCGAACCATGCCTCATGGGCAAGATGACCAAGACTCCGTTCTCCGGAACAATGGAGCGAGCAACCAACTTATTGGAAATCATACATACCGATGTGTGCGGTCCAATGAGCGTTGAGGCTCGCGGAGGATATCGTTATGTTCTCACTCTCACTGATGACTTAAGTAGATATGGGTATGTCTACTTAATGAAACACAAGTCTGAGACCTTTGAAAAGTTCAAGGAATTTCAGAATGAGGTGGAGAATCAACGTGACCGAAAGATAAAGTGCCTACGATCAGATCATGGAGGAGAATATTTAAGTCACGAATTTGGCACACACTTAAGGAAATGTGGAATCGTTTCACAACTCACGCCGCCTGGAACACCTCAGTGAAACGGTGTGTCCGAACGTCGTAATCGCACTCTATTGGATATGGTTCGGTCTATGATGTCTCTTACTGATTTACCGCTATCATTTTGGGGATACGCTCTAGAGACAGCTACATTCACTTTAAATAGGGCACCATCTAAATCCGTTGAGACGACACCGTATGAATTATGGTTTGGGAAGAAACCTAAGCTGTCGTTTCTAAAAGTTTGGGGATGCGATGCTTATGTCAAGAAACTTCAACCTGAAAAGCTCGAATCCAAGTCGGAAAAATGCGTCTTCATAGGATACCCTAAGGAAACTGTCGGGTATACCTTCTACTTAAGATCCGAGGGCAAAATCTTTGTTGCCAAGAACGGATGCTTTCTGGAAAAAGAGTTTCTCTCGAAAGAAGTAAGTGGGAGGAAAGTAGAACTTGATGAAGTACTACCTCTCGAACGGGAAAGTGGTGCAGCTCAGGAAAATGTTCCTGTGATGCCCACACCAACTGAAGAGGAAACCAATGATGATGATCAAGGTACTTCGGATCAAGTTGCTACTGAACTTCATAGGTCCACAAGGACACGTTCCGCACCAGAGTGGTACGGCAACCCCGTCCTGGAAATCATGTTGTTAGACAACGGTGAACCTTCGAACTATGAAGAAGCGATGGCGGGCCCAGATTCCAACAAATGGCTTGAAGCCATGAAATCCGAGATAGAATCCATGTATGAAAACAAAGTATGGACTTTGACAGACTTGCCCGATGATCGGCGAGCGATAGAAAACAAATGGATCTTTAAGAAGAAGACAGACGCGGATGGTAATGTCACCATCTATAAAGCTCGACTTGTCGCTAAGGGTTATCGACAGGTTCAAGGGATTGACTACGACGAGACATTCTCTCCCGTAGCGAAGCTAAAGTCCGTCCGAATCATGTTAGCAATTGCCGCATACTATGATTATGAGATATGGCAGATGGACGTCAAAACAGCATTCCTTAACGGGCATCTTAAGGAAGAACTGTATATGATGCAGCCGGAAGGTTTTGTCGATCCTAAGAACGCTAACAAAGTATGCAAGCTCCAGCGATCCATTTATGGGCTGGTGCAAGCATCTCGGAGTTGGAATATTCGCTTTGATGAGATGATCAAAGCGTTTGGATTTATGCAGACTTATGGAGAAGCCTGCGTTAACAAGAAAGTGAGTGGGAGCTCTGTAGCATTTCTCATATTATATGTAGATGACATACTCTTGATGGGAAATAATATAGAATTTCTGGACAGCATTAAGGCCTACTTGAATAAGTGTTTTTCAATGAAGGACCTTGGAGAAGCTGCTTACATATTAGGCATCAAGATCTATAGAGATAGATCGAGACGCCTCATAGGTCTTTCACAAAGCACATACCTTGATAAGATTTTGAAGAGGTTCAAAATGGATCAGTCCAAGAAGGGGTTCTTGCCTATGTTACAAGGTGTGAGATTGAGCTCGGCTCAGTCACCGACCACGGCAAAAGATAAAGAAGAGATGAGTGTCATCCCCTATGCTTCAGCCATAGGATCTATTGTGTATGCCATGCTGTGTACCAGACCTGATGTAAACCTTGCCGTGAGTTTGGTAGCTAGATACCAAAGTAATCCCGGCAAGGAACACTGGACAGCAGTCAAGAATATCCTGAAGTACCTGAAAAGGACAAAGGACATGTTTCTCGTTTATGGAGGAGACGAAGAGCTTGTCGTAAAGGGTTACGTCGACGCTAGCTTCGACTCAGATCCGGATGACTCTAAGTCACAAACCGGATACGTGTATATGTTGAATGGTGGAGCAGTAAGCTGGTGCAGCTGCAAGCAGAGCGTCGTGGCGGGATCTACGTGTGAAGCGGAGTACATGGCAGCCTCGGAGGCAGCGCATGAAGCGATTTGGGTGAAGGAGTTCATCACCGACCTAGGAGTCATACCCAATGCGTCGGGGCCAATCAAACTCTTCTGTGACAACACTGGAGCTATTGCCCCTGCCAAGGAGCCCAGGTTTCACAAGAAGACCAGGCACATCAAGCGTCGTTTCAACTCCATTCGTGAAAATGTTCAAGATGGAGACATAGAAATTTGCAAAGTACATACGGATCTGAATGTCGCAGATCCGTTGACTAAACCTCTCTCGCGAGCTAAACATGATCAACACCAGAACTCTATGGGTGTTCGATTCATCACAATGTAACTAGATTGGTGACTCTAGTGCAAGTGGGAGACTGTTGGAAATATGCCCTAGAGGCAATAATAAAAGTATTATTATATTTCATTGTTCATGATAATTGTCTTTTATTCATGCTATAACTGTATTATCCGGAAATCGTAATACACGTGTGAATACATAGACCTCAATATGTCCCTAGTGAGCCTCTAGTTGACTAGCTCGTTGTGATCAACAGATAGTCATGATTTCCTGGCTATGGACATTGGATGTCGTTGATAACGGAATCACATCATTAGGAGAATGATGTGATGGACAAGACCCAATCCTAAGCATAGCACAAAGGTCGTTTAGTTTGTTTGCTAGAGCCTTGCCAATGTCAAGTATCTCTTCCTTAGACCATGAGATCGTGTAACTCCCGGATACCGTAGGAGTGCCTTGGGTGTATCAAACGTCACAACGTAACTGGGTGACTATAAAGGTGCATTACAGGTATCTCCGAAAGTAGCTGTTGGGTTGACACGGATCGAGACTGGGATTTGTCACTCCGTATGACGGAGAGGTATCTCTGGGCCCACTCGGTAATGCATCATCATAATGAGCTCAAGGTGACCAAAGTGTTGGCCACGAGATCATGCATTACGGTACGAGTAAAGTGACTTGCCGGTAACGAGACTGAACAAGGTATTGGGATACCGACGATCGAGTCTCGGGCAAGTAACGTATCGATTGACAAAGGGAATTGTATACAGGGTTTGATCGAATCCTCGACATCGTGGTTCATCCGATGACAACATCGAGAAGCATGTGGGAGCCAACATGGGTATCCAGATCCCGCTGTTGGTTATTGACCGGAGAACGTCTCGGTCATGTCTACATGTCTCCCGAACCCGTAGGGTCTACACACTTAAGGTTCGATGACGCTAGGGTTATAAAGGAAGTTTGTATGTGGTTACCGAATGTTGTTCGGAGTCCCGGATGAGATCCCGGACGTCACGAGGAGTTCCGGAATGGTCCGGAGGTAAAGATTTATATATGGGAAGTCCTATTTTGGCCACCGGAAAATGTTCGGGATTTTTCGGTATTGTACCGGGAAGGTTCTAGAAGGTTCCGGAGTGGGGCCCACCTGCATGGGGGGACCCATATGAACGTGAGTAGTGGGGGAAAGGCCCCACACCCCTGGTCAAGGCGCACCAAGATCCCCCCTTAGAAGGAATAAGATCATATCCCGAAGGGATAAGATCAAGATCCCTAAAAAGGGGGGATAACAATCGGTGGGGAAGGAAATGATGGGATTTCTTTCCTCCCACCTTGGCCAACGCCCCAATGGACTTGGAGGGCAAGAAACCAGCCCCTCCACCCCTATATATAGTGGGGAGGCGCATGGGAGCTTAACACAAGCCAAGGTGCAGCCCCTCCCCTCCCCAACACCTCTCCTCCTCCGTATATGCTTGGCGAAGCCCTGTCGGAGTACTGCTGCACCAACTACACCACGCCGTCGTGCTGCCGTTGGAGCAATCTTCCTCAACCTCTCCTTCCCCCTTGCTGGATCAAGAAGGAGGAGACGTCTCCCGTCCCGTACGTGTGTTGAACGCGGAGGTGCTGTCCGTTCAGCACTTGGACATCGGTGATCCGAATCACGTTCGAGTACGACTCCATCATCACCATCCCCTTGGCTAGCTTCCGCTCATGATCTACAAGTGGTATGTAGATGCAAACTCTCTCCCTTGACTCGTTGCTTAGATGAACTCATAGATGGATCTTGGTGAAACCGTAGGAAAAATTTTAATTTTCTGCAACGTTCCCCAACATGTTAACCATTATCATACCGGTGAGGGTTTTAATCACATGTGCACATTATTAACCTACACATTATACTCTGTCTAAGACTTGGGTAGTCATAGCTAGCAAGGAATGTCTTGTTACCTTCTTTGACAAGATGGTGACACTCACCTTTGTCTGGAATGCTCTCGATTATGTGGTTATTTTATGTACTACTTATATGGGAGGCATGACGAGGTGAGGGAGGTATCCGCAACATGAGTGTGGTGGGTGGAGGGCAATTCCCCTCCTTGTTGTGTAGGTTCAGTTACGTTGCAATGAGGGATGCAATCAAATTGCATATATGTTAAGTCGGTGACCTTCTCGTAAGCATTTTCAATGTTGAGCATTTTATAGAAACTCGATGTCTCTTATAATGGCATGCATATCATTTTCCTTGATATGAACATGTGCATGTGACATCAACCTCAACTGTAGTGCCTTTACCATCCACCCTTTATCATCCTCAACCTAGTAAAATACCACCATCACTGAAAATTTCATGCTCAACTATTCGGATGTGGGATGGAGGTTTCCTGACAACCCGAACTTCTAGGTGTCGGAAGTGCAAATCCTCTATATTAATCAATGTAGCCCCTCTGTAAACTCTCTTTATTAATTAATCAATGACGCAAATCTTTTGCCTAGGTTTCAAAAAATAATTGTCCTCTTAAGTGCCATATTGGAGTGCCATGTGTTAATAATTAATAATCATTGACATTCTAGTGATCAATAAAAACTACCTTTCTAGTCCTCCTGACAACGTCACCAAAACGAGGATTCCACCGTTTAGCCAAAAGAAACTATACTCTTCCTAGCAATTTTTTTACTACTCCCCTTATTTCATATGCATACTTTTTTATAAATGTCAATTTTGTAGAGATTGACCAAGTTTATTGAGATAAATACCTTTTTTTGCTGGTGAGAAAAAAGTACCAAATTAATACAATGTAAAAGCATATCTCACGTTGTATGCAATGATATTTATGATATATACTTGGTATTATAGGTGTTGATTTTCTTCTTCTATAAACTAGGTCAAAGTTGACAAAGCTTGACTTTAGAAAAAAGTTATATACGAGCCACATTTCGGAATGGGGGGAGTATGAAATAACTTTGCAAGATAAAAGTTAACATAATTTTACAGGGTCAATGCATATACTTCTGCATAAATTACTGATCACCCGCAAAAAAATGTTTTATAGGATTGATTGCATTTTTCTATTTGCAAATCTACTACGGGTGCAAACATGTTTGACAAACTTGCACAAATCGAGAGCTGAAGCTGTTAACGTGACAGGCTCCCACACCCATCCAAAACAATAAGGTGCGGGAGAATGGCGCCCGCTGGTTGATCCACGCGATTTTACTGTGTCCAGGTAACACCTTCCTCAGATAAAATTAGTGATGGATGGTTATATTCCTCAAAAAAAGTGATGGACGGTTATCCTGCAATTCTTCTCCATGAAGCCACATGCCTCTCTTGTTCCCTCGAACCTGCCGCCGCACCAACGCAACCCACGCACGCGACCTCCTCTCTCTCTCTTGTGATCCGCTCTCCCACACAGCCGCACGATCATCGCCATCTCGAGTGGTGGGAGGAGAGGGCGACGGCGAGCAGTTTTGATCTGTCATCTTCTTCGACGCGGATGGCAGTGTATCGATCCGGCGTAGGAGGTTCGGGATGTTCGTTGCGGCTGCGAAGATGGGATTCGGCGAAGGGCAAGCGTGCCGATCTCCCTCCTCCCGCTCCCAATCGCCGATGTGGCCACCGTCAACCTGATCTTCACCACCTCAGGTGTGCTCACTCTTTTCCCCTCTACAGAAATTGGATCTCTATTCTTCTACCCCCTTTAGCTATTAACCGGTGATGAACAAATTAGTGTGTCCCTGCATCTTGTTAGTTAGTAGTATTAAGAAAATGAAAGTTGTTGTGAATTTGGTATGCACTATGAAGATGTGTGTGTGTGTGTACGAATATTGGTGCTCTTTTGGGTTTAGGATTGCAGAATTGTTCCCTTTGGTTTGAAGGAATTGGGCGGGATTTGGATTCAATTGTTCAATTACTATTAGGATCTGAATCTGGTGGACTCCATACCATGATGATGAATCTTCTTACTGGTAGCTTTTGATGCAGCAGTGGACAGTAAGATTGTTTGCTCAATCACCCCATGCTCACATGAGTAATTGGTCGTTTTTCTTGTCCATTCGCTTCTGATGTTGACACAAGGAGATGATGCCCCAATTGTATAAGCCGTGGTACAAAAGCCTCCATTCAATCAAAACCACAATGGTAGTGATGTGCCATGGTTTGTGTTTTTGCCATAGTTTGTACTCAAATTGTATAAGCCGTGGAGACTTTCAGTGGATGGTCGCTCATATGTGTTTGTTCCATAGTTTTTGCGTCGTCCTTGCATCGGTTCTTTATGTAACTGTACTATGTCTCGCATAATAGGAGGACGAGGCAAGCCAATAAGTTGAGAAGGTCCAAGAGTTGGCAAAAGCCGAACTGGCTGTAGCTCTTGCAAAGGAGAAAGCATCCCAGATCGAACATATTTCTGAAGCGAATCTCAATTTATTACCTGATAACTCTGTAGTACATTTTCTGTGCCAGCATTACATTACTTAATCACTTTGATTAGTGGGAGCAACTAAGCTGTTGTTGTAGGTACACATCATCGGATTGAAGGGTGAGGAGAGGAGAAGCACAAGGAGATCAATAGGTTGCTATATTATTCCACATATATGGTTTTGTGTGATGTTACTTTGGATTACTATAGATGGTTCATCTATAATGGAAATTAGTGGCTATTAAAAATTAGTTTTGATTTACTATGCCAATAGTTGTTGGTTACAGCCATTAAAAAGATTGATTAGTTCCATCAGATTATTTGAACTGTAGCAAGGAATGAACATTACAAGTTTACAACTCTTTGATTTTCTTTGATGTTTCCTCTTTTGTCTGGTCTGAAATAATATGTCTTGTCTATATATTCTACTATGCATCATCATCTTTTGTATTACTAATAGGAGAATATTGTAATGGCGCTTCATTAATTAGTGGTAATAGACACAACTTCGGTCATACCATGTTAGTACAATTAATTTATTTCAATTCCAAACATGTATCAGTTGCAGAAGATGTGGCACGAGTTGGTGGGCAGCTGGTTGTAGCCGAAGCAAGAGCATTCAAAGACATGAGCTGCTATCCGTACATAGGTATATATTAGCTTCTGCACTGTCTCTTTGTCTCTTTACTACCTTTCCTACCCACTCATGCTTTGAATTTGCTCTTAGCTTGGTGAGGTTATTGTGAGGTGAAAAAAATGATGCATGGTGAGATTTTAGGTGTATCCTATTGACTGCATGATTACATATATCGTGATATTACTCAGCTATTATTCTCATTTGCTTCCCATTGTGCATTTGGTTTGTTGCGGGTCTTACACACACTCACTTCTTCCTTATATTGCATGGATCCGACTAAGTCTTCCATGTGTCTCTCTCATTTTTTGAAGCTCTCGTAGAGAAGAAATTAAGGATTTCTTAGCATTTCAGCTTCATCTAGGAAAGTTATAATCGTATTAGAAAAAACACAAATGATCCTCTCATAATGATGGAAAATTAGTTGTGAACGATAACTTATGTTCTCTAGAGATTTTTAATTTAAGTGTATGGTTGTCAATAGTGTTAAATGCATGTACTTTGAGTGATGGAATAACACCCGTGGTACAAACAAGAAAGTGGAAGGGGCGTGTCTCCACCTGGCAACGCCCCAACCTCCTCTCATGAGGCAATGGCGGGCCCCAACCACTAGTTCACATAGGGCGAGGCTTGCCTGCTCCGCGAAAATGCTCCCATCCGTGCTCCGTGGTACATGGCGCTCATCCAACGATCGCACGCTGCTGCCCTCTTTTTTGATTAAAAACCCCAGCAATTAAACAAAACCGGCCGGCCGTGTCTCTTAATTAAACGCAGGAAAAGACCAGCTGCTCGTTTCGTCTCCTCTCTTATCCACTCACTTTCCCCACATGCAAAATAGTAGCTCCTCCACGGCCGGCGAACACCACGATGTTGATCTGCTTGCTTGTCGGAGCGGGAGGGTTTGCTCCGTGCTCGTCCCATCGCGGCGCTCGTGAGCGAACTGCGCACCAACCCTGCGGCCACGACGTCCCTCGCCCCGCGTGGCGCTCGTAGGCGAGCTGCGCGCCGTTCCTGAGGCCGCAGCCTCCGTCGCCCGGCGCGGCGCTCGGCGGCTGCGCGCTGTTCCTGAGGCCGCAGCCTCCGTCGCCCGGCGCTTCGCTCGTTGTCGATCTGCGCGCCGTTCCTGAGGTTGCAGCCTCCTGTCGCCGGGCGCGGCCCTCATCGGCGAGCTGCGCGTCGTTTCTTCTCGACGGTCACCTTCGTGGCCCTGTTTGTCGCGTTTGTCGCGCCCCAGCTACCGAGCTTCGTCCAGCACATACCATAACATGGCTGCGAAGACTTGCCGTGGTTGAAGGTACGTCGTCCAATTACTCAAGTATATGACCGCTGTTCTTCTAATTTCTGAACCAAATGCTATTTTTGTCCGTGTGAGGTCGGTGAGATGCAAGCAACTATGCTTTTGGACAAGAACTGTGCTTTTGGTCTGACTTGATTAAGCTACGCATGTCAATGAACTAATATACATACGCCTTCTTAAATCTATGCCTTTGGACAGCAAGTATGCATTGGTCTCACTTAATTAAGTAGTGCATTCGATCGATATGCACATACTCCCCATAAATCCAATAATATATTACAAGTTTTTAGTAAAGTAGAAAAAAAACATGAGTCTTTGATAACGATGACAGATTAAGTTGGCTTCTGTTGTTGGAAGAAGACTTGATTTTGACCTGTCATTGTACCAACGGATGGCTGCAGTGGGGCATTTGATGTTGGGTGTCTTATCATCATACCAATGGGGTGCTGTAGTGAGGCATTCGGAGTTGGGTGTCCTGTCATCGTACCAACGGATGGCTGCGGTGAGGCATTTGGAGCTTGGTCCATCGTACCAATGGACGACTGCAGTGAGGCATTCAGAGCTGGGTGTCCTCTCATTGTACCAATGGTTGATTGCAGCGAGACATTTGGAGCTGGGTGTCCTCTCATCGTACCAAGAGACGGCAATAGTGAGGCATCCAGAGCTGAGTTGCATTGTTCTGAATAGGTATACACGTGATTTGTCGGAACTCCCAAATGACCCTGTGAGTAGTAGTACCAAAGGTTAGTGTCCATAAATCTTTAAAACGATAAAACTGAAATCTGAGTGTAGGTAGCTTATACCATTAAGCTATTGTAATGTTGCAATTCAGCTAGCAATCTTTGGTCTTGTCCATACATCGCCATAGGATTTAGGATTGGGTTGTACTGTGGTAGATATGCAGGCATTTGATTCGTAAAAACCTCCGAATGACCCTATAAAACATGGTGTGATAAATCTTGTATAACTTAAGTTTTTATGTCAGATCAAGTGTGAATTTATTTATACCATTGAGGTGCCATGAGGTTGTAGTGCTACAGGATTATCTACTTTCCTTTTCCTCTTTGATTTTGCTTTCTCTAAGCCACCAATAGGTCTACTTGCTCCTTGAATAGTCTTCTCCTTCAACTTGATACCTTTTGGCTTAGCAAGCCCCTTATTTTGTTTTGAACTTGTACATGAGTTAATGTTTGGTTCTGCAAATATATATTTAAATAAAATTCAAGTTTGATAACATTAAAAAATACACACCCATATTAGCGGGTCTACTTGACTCTCGAACAGTCTTCTTTTTAACCTTGTTACCTGTTGGATTGGCAAATCCCTCATTTTGTTCTGAACTTGTAGATGAGTTAATGTTCGGGTCTGCAACTATAAAAGCAAACATAGGTTAGTTTGATGAGATCATAAAACTAAACTTAAAGACCTTGTGCCAAGGGAGTTACATATATCTGGATGTCTGTTTGATCCTCGAGCCGTCTTCTCCTTGACCTTCATTCCTTTTGGCTTGGTAGGCCTCTCATTTTGTTCTGAACTTGTAGTTGTGATATTGTTTGAGTCTGCAACTATAAAAGTAAATTTAAATTTAAGCTTGATGAGAGCATAAAACTGAATGTACATACCTTGTGAACAAACAGAGTTACCTGTATCTGGATCAGATCTATGTTTTATACATTTCTCCACCTCTTCTGCTAATTTCTCTGCATAATTAGCAGCCATCAAGTATGACTCTTCAGACTCTGCGGCTCGAGCAGCTATTTGGATAAACATTCCGCACAACTCTTTATAGCGTTTTGTCAGTATTGTTTTGCGGTCTTCATGCAGGTTGCAGTTGCTTGTTATATCCAAAACTTTTGCATCAATTGTCCATCTTTTCAAGATGTACTGTTGAGGGATGTGCTTGATATTATTAATGTCAAGTACCTTCAAGGAATGAGAGCAAAGAATTCCAGCAAATTCAAACTTCTTGCAACTACAATTGACCTTTTCTTCTTTTGGAAAAAATTTAACAACATGATCACGCTCTGTACCATGAAATTTTACTTTGTAAACCTTCTCCTCGGTGTCACTGTCATCACAAAGGAATGTGTCATAGTTTAAGGTCCGAAGCACTTGTTCCTGAACCATCTTGAATATTGGTGGAGTATATGTAGTTGATGCTTGCCTTAACATATAGCTTTCTGCCTTCAGCTTAGGAGTACTTTGTGTTGCTTTGAAGTCACATCTCACCTCGTCAAATCTTTTATCTGCAACTAGACGTTTGAAATGCTCAAAAAAAGTAAGCATGTCATACTTAGAACTAATGTAACGTTTTAGTTCGTTGTTCATGCTTTCACTCCTTTGGGTACTGCTCATGTGTGCAGAGAAAGTATTCCTGCCATATACTAGGGCCCAATGCTCCCTTTTCTCAAATAACCTTTGGAGCCATGCATTGTCCCGGAGTCCATACTTGTCAAGCATTTCATTCCATGCACTTATAAATTCATCTTCCTCCTCAATATCATAGATACAATGCTGAAAATCAGCATTGAACTTCTTGTAATCTGTAACAACTCCACCAAGATGTTTGATAGCATTTTGATTCATATGCCACACACAAAGTCTATGGTGAGAGTGAGGCAGGACTGAACGGATCGCCTTAGCCATTGCCGCATCTTCGTCAGTCAGAATTGTATGTGGATGCTTTCCAGACATTACTGTTAAAAATGTTCTAAAAAGCCAAGCAAAACTTTCTGCTGTTTCATCATAGAGAAGTGCAGCACCAAACACAATTGTTTTCTTGTGATTATTTACACCAACAATTAAACCAAACGGACGCCCATCGTCTAGTTTCCTGTATGTGGTGTCAAAACATATGACATCACCAAATAATGCATAGTCTGAGACCATTTTGGAGTCCGCCAAAATATATTAGTTATCAAATCATCCTCATCAACTTGAATTGAATAAAAAAACTTGACATCTTCTGAAACCTTCTTCTCCATATATTCTAACACTCCACCAGTGTCACCCACCTTTGCTTTTAGTGTTCTCTTAGAGTACAAACGATTTTTCATGTCTGTGCTTATAAAGCCAAGGTTTTCAGGTCCACATGCCTCTTTCGTCATTAGGTCAATAGTTGCTTTATTTGAAATGCCCACTGACTTTGCGACCTCGGCATTGGCTAGTTGAGCTTCAGTTACTTTCCTGTGTGATCTTAAGTATTGCGACATATTTCTAGTAGCAAGACTATGGTTGTGGGCTTTGTTAAATTCATATACATAATAAATCCCATTATTAAGACTTATCTTCATACGTGCATCACAACCACATCGTGTCTCAGGCCTACTATAACTGAATTTCTCCTCTCCTTTATCTTCCGCACGAACTCCTATTAGTTCAAGTAATTTTCTTAGTCCCATCTAAAAATGCATATGACCAGAACAAGTTAGAATTAGTCCTACCTTGACGAGAACATGTAAATGTCCGTTGTTGTATTGTACTACAATTTTTTACTTTATGTTGATTGCCTCTTCGGATGCTAAAACCCATGGAATAAGCATACTTGTTATAGAAGGAATAAGCTTCTTCTTCAGATAAAAACTGCATGCCAAGCTTTGGCACCCCTTTTTCAATTTGCTCTGTTGCATTGCTAGCTGTAGTTTCTTCGAATCCCTGTTTAAATTAGTAGTCACTTTAGCAATTGGTTCAAATACAAGGAAAAGGAGAAGAAACCTATCCGTGTTGTAAATCAACAAATAACCTTGCTATGTCTATTCATTTTGATTTCACGGTGGAATGAAAAGGAGTAGGCATTCCCAACTAATCAGAGGTATGTCTTTGCCCCTTGAGCCATTACATTTCTCTTATATGTCTTTTCCCCTTGAGCCATTACATTTCTCTTATATGTCTTTTCCCCTTGAGCCATTACATTTCTCTTATATGTCCAGCATCACTGTCAGTTTTCATTTATATGTACCCATCAGTAATACAACTTTATATTGTGTAATCTGTGCAAGACATATTGTTAACTGGATATTACGCACAGGGAGTACGAAATATTCGCTTCTGTTGTCTAGGTTTATTTTGCTATGCCCTACCTGTGACAACAATCACAAAAACCTGAAAGCCATAGATCCGTAAATTGCAGGACTGGGAAAAGACATTGGATCAGAGAGAGGGAAGAACGCAATGGAAGACATAGCTTACATTTGGGGGATCTGATTCCTCATTGGTCCCGGCAAGAATTGGTGAAGACGCCATCAAGTTCCTCGTATCCCTGTGTTGGATCTATATTTGTAGATAGATTTGATGGAGGTGTATGATGTGGTCTGTTTGGAGTAACTGTGTACGGGAAAAGTTCACCACTAATGTTTTGGCGCGCAAGAGTGATTTATTTCCCTCCAAATCTCTATTCTGTTGCGTTAATTATGATGGCGGGAAAAGGTCTTAGAGCAGACGATTTAATTAAGAGACGCGGCCGATCGGTTTTGTTTAATTGCTGGGGGTTTTTAATCGAAAAAGAGGGCAGCAGCGTGTGATCGTTGGATAAGCGCCACATACCACGGAGCACGGATGGGGGCATTTTCACGGAGCAGGCAAGCCTCGCCCGTTCACATATACGTCTTCTGAAACCTCGCTCGCACAAAACCGCATGACAGATCGCACCCGTCGGCCATGGCGTGCCAGCAGTCCCGCGCCTACGCGGCCATCCTCCAGCGCAGCGCCGCCGCCGACCCGCGCCGCGTCGCCTCCCTCCACGCGGCGATCCTCAAGCCGGGCCTCCTCGCCTGCGACCAGTCCCTGGCCAACCACCTCCTCATCGCCTACTTCAGGTCGCCGCTCCGGCCCCGCCACCACGGCCTCCGCCTGCTCGACGAAATGCCCCGCCGCAACGCCGTCTCCTGGGCCGCCGCCGTCTCGGGGCTCGCGCAGGGGGGCCGGCCCCGCGAGGCGCTCGCGCTCTTCCGCGCCATGCGGCGCGAGGGGGCCCCGCCCAGCGAGTTCGCGCTCGTGAGCGCGCTCAACGCCAGCTCGCTCGTCGCCCCCGCCGGCGCGCACGCGCGGCAGCTCTACGCCCTCGCCGTCCGGCTCGGCTTCCAGTCCCACGCCTTCGTGCTGAACGCGTTCCTCGCGGCGATGGTCCGGCACGAGCGGCTCGCCGACGCCGTGCGGCTGTTCGAGTGGGCCTCTGGCCGCCGCGACGTCGTCTCGTGGAACACGCTGCTCGCCGGGCTCGCGCGCCGCTCGCGCACGCGCATGTGGATTCTCTGGCGGAGGATGGCACGGGAAGTCGCCGGGGCCGACGGGTTCTCTTTCAGCACCGTGCTCTCGGGGCTGACGGCCGACGCCGACACGGTGAGCGGTTTGCAGGTCCATGGGCAGCTTGTCAAGAGCGGCTTCAGCGATGACGTCTGCGTGGGCAACTCCCTGGTGGAGATGTACACGAAGAACGGGGCCCTGGAGTCCGGCGCCAGAGCGTTCGCCGAGATGCCGCGGAGAGACGTCGTGTCTTGGACGGAGATGGCCGCCGGTTGGCTGCACTCCGGCGAGCCCGCCAAGGCCATCGGAGTACTCGGTCCCATGATGCTCGAAGGAATTAGGCCGAACAACTACACATTGGCGACGGCAGCCAATGCCTGCGCGACCCTCGCCGGTCCGAGCGAAGGGTGCAAGGTTCATGGATACGCCATCAGACTGGGAGAGGGCTCTGATGTCGCCGTGAACAACGCGCTCATCGACATGTACTCCAAGTGCGGCCTGGCGGACACCGCGCACAGGGTGTTCCAGTCAATGCGGCAGCGACCAGTCATATCCTGGACGACGATGATCATGGGGTTCGCGCGGAACGGGCAACCTCAGGACGCCGTGAAGGTGTTCGACGACATGCTTCTGGAAGGCGTCGCGCCTAACCACGTCACGTTCCTCTGCGTCCTCCATGCCTGCAGCCAAGGCGGGTTCATGGAGGAAGCCTGGATATACTTCAGAGCCATGACAGACAAGTTCCGCATCAAGCCCGGCGAGGATCACTACGCCTGCATGGTCGATCTCCTCGGGAAGGCAGGCCATATAGAGGATGCCGAGGAGCTGATATCGCGGATGCCGTTCCGCCCCGGGGTTCTGGTCTGGCAGGCGCTGCTCGGTGCTTGTCAGCTCCATGGCAATGAGGCCGCAGCAAAGCGGGCTGCAGAGCGCGCTCTTGCGCTTGAGAAGGAAGACCCATCGACATACCTGCTGCTGTCGAGGACGCTTGCGAGTCGGCACGACTGGGGCGGCGCCGGAAGGTCGAGAGGGCTCATGGGGGACAGAGAAGTCATGAAGCTGCCTGGGTCTACCTGGTTGCAGTCCATGCCCGAGACTGAGAGTGCCCAGGCTTGCACAGCATGAACAGTAATGCAAAATGCACATTTTCCTAATGGAAGCACTTGGAATCATTTTCTGGCCTGAAAGGCTTCAGGCTACGAAGTAAAGTAGGTATTTCAGTTATCTGAGTGAATGTCATTTTGGCTTGGATGGAAGTGAATTCACAGTTTTCCTGAATGGATTTCTGCATGATCCAACTGGCAAGAGTCTAATGTGATCAACGACTATCCATTCTGTAGAGGCCAAAACAATTATTCATTGACCTTGCTTAATAACAATTAAATAAGTGTACATCCTCTTGATAGCCCTTGATATATGCTCTTTTTTTCCAATGCAATGAAAGCCATACATAGTCCTGATCGTGTAGGTAATTAGTAATTACAGACTAGAGCTCATGGAGTGGGGAAAAACTGTTCAATATGCAAGCTGTGCAGCTCAAGCCAGTGCCATTTGGCATCCTCTGAAGTGTGAACCATTACAAGAATCGGTCCTGCAGACTGCAGGCGATGATATCAGGCCACATTTGAGGTCTCCAGGAGAGGCTCGATGTAGTCCTTGAACTTGGCCTTGTTTATCGCGCCTTCTCTTCGGCTCCCTGGCACCTCCTGCCCGTTCTTGAAGAGGATCAACGCCGGGAGACCGTAAACCTTGTACTTCTCGATAATTTGAGGATTTGCGTCATGGTCGATCTTGACAATCTTTAATCTCCCCTCGTATTCCTGTTTCATAAGAAAATCGCCAACTATCAGAGATACGAATTAAAATAACAGACTTGCACTCTAAATTTCTTTAACTTTTCAGTGCGCTGCTGAGGCCTGCAGAAAATTTTCCATGCACCCTTAATTTGACTCTCTTTGGAAAAAAAAAACTACTGGGTAGGTGATTGTTCACATAGAGTACATTGATGTCTGTACACATTGGCCAATTGATCAGGGAGTTTTCATGATTGCTAGTGAGACCAATTTTGGAGGTTCCAAACTAAGCCTCTCCATTGTCCAAGGATCTACTTATACCAAACTAATCTAGGAAGGCATCCCAGGCTCACCGCATCAACCAAATCATTAAGGCTATGGTTAATTTTATGCAGTCTAAACATATTATCCATGGTATCTTGGCAATCTGACAACCTGCCATATACTCCCTCTGTGATTCCTTGCAGTGATTACTACTTCGCCATTGATTTCAGCAAGCATTTTGGGCCTTTGTTCTACCACTTGTTACAGACTCACATGAAGGCAGTTTTACTGTGGTAAGATGCACAGCTCAGACCAGAAAACTTTCTGGGAACTGCTGAATTTCCTGTTCTTTTAGTAACAACATGGAGTTCGTACATCCACAGACGCCGTGACAGGTCAGGTTGCTGGTAGCTGCTGAGTGCCCCCTTCTCTTTACTAAGGTGTGTGTGGCCATGGAGTTCACGCATCAGCTGTTCACAGGATGCCAACGACTTACGGCTACCACTGACATTATTCCGCGACAGTTGCTATCCATACCATACAGCAGGAACTGAATTATCCACCGCAGCAAAACTAGAACTGCGAGCGCCGTGTGGTTTGGTGTTTCTGCGATTCTCAACTAGACGAACACGACGAGGCCGGGCGGCAGCGCGTACCTCGGAGGCCCAGTCGACGACGGGGGCGACGAGGCGGCAGGGCCCGCACCAGTCGGCGACGAAGTCGACGAGCACGGGCAGGTCCGACTGCATGACCTCCGCCTCGAACTCGCCCTCCCCGACCAGCTTCACCGCCCCGCGGCACCGGACGCGCGCGCGCGCCAGGGCGGGCGCGCGGCAGAGGAGGGGCCCCGCTGCCCGAGGGAGCGCGACGGCGAAAGGGAGCCGGCGGGAGGAGGAGAAGGAGAGGGGCGAGCGGAGGGGCGGAGGGGGCGCGAGCGTGGACGCGGTGGTGCTCGGCGCGGATGCCATGGGGGAGGGGGAGGGGGAGGGGGGAGAGCTGCACGATGCCGATGAGGCGGGGCGGGTAGGAGGAATCTTCTGGAAGGTGCCACCTGGCCACCGGTTTGTGCGACGAGCGGGTTCGTTTCTGGTCGTGAGGCCCACGGCTTTCGGGGCCTCGGCCTGGTTTATCCAACGCGCAAAATTTGTGTGGCCCATGTATAATAACACGCACCCCTAAAACAAAATGTAATACTAACACGCAGTGAGGGTTCTGGAGGAAAAAAAAACTCGGCCAGAAAAGGACCGTTGGGTCATTGTCTCTCTTCTCCTCCTCGTCTCTGATATGATCAGACCAAGAGGGTAACTGTCACGACCCTGTTTGCACGCTCTACCCAATCTTCTTCATTATCCATAGGCCACAACTCTCTCTTTTCATGACACACCTCAAAAGGCACACGTAGAGGCGCAGAAGGGTGGGCTATGAGCCTATGAGGCAAAACAGGAGTTGTGTGAGGGCTATATAGCACAATGCTCAGTTGTATCAATATGGGGTTGCGAGAACCACCGACCTCACGCCCATCATGAGGTCCGCGGATCGTGTCGGCGTCCGACGTTTTTCAAGAAATTGACCATTAAAGGAGCAAAGCGCGTGCCTCTCTCCAGTTGAGAATTTTGTCTCGTGAAGCAATGGACGCGCATGATGTTGTTCCGATGGCTTTCAAGATGGGCTTGAGCCGGACAATGAGTTATTGAGCCCGAGCTCATATGAGCTCTTTATCGTGGGCGTTGTTTTGTGCATGAGGATCTGTGCCATTTGTTTATACAGGAGGTGGTGGGCTGCTAGAAAATGAGGACTGTTTAGTAATACGTATAGGGTACGGGTGGGTAGTGGGCCATAATTAACCGGATGGAAGACGGCCATTCGGGGTGAGACGAGGCGAGCCGTGGCACAGAATATGCGTGCACGTCTGATCCGTGGGCCAGGACGTTTCTTTTGTCCGTACGTTGGGGTCAGGGATCAGATGGATGCACCGTTCTAGCTGTCCCCGTTCTAGTGTCTTCTTCATTTTTTGGGTGCTAGAGACTTGGTGGTGGACAGCAAGCGCGCGGCAGTGGCGGCAACAAGCCATGGAGTTCCTCGTGCAGACAATATGCGGGTTCGTAAATCCTTCTGTTTTTCTCGTGGTTGAATCACTGGATTAGCTATCTGGATTGATTTACTGAAAGGGATTTGGTTCTGGTTCGTCATCAATCAGATCTACTTTCCTGGAATAGGTAGGCAAGAGTATAGTGCCAGCTCATGTGGTAGAAAAGGGTGCGGCACAGCAGACACGGGCGATGGGGGATGAAAAGCCACCGGAGCAGCATGTGCGGAGCAGGATCAC
>NC_041382.1:764608177-764616781 GCF_002162155.2 Triticum dicoccoides | reverse complement strand
TCAAATCTTGGCGGCCGGCAGAGTGGCGGCAGAAATAAGAGAGAACTCTCCGGCGGCTTCGGAACTGTCAACTGGGAAGATGAACCCCCGTGCTCCTGGATGGAACAAAAGGTAAGTGATTGAGTTGAACATGCAAATAATTTGGGTCAGTACAAATCTGTCGTAGGTTTGCTCCATTAGGGTGTGCAGTATGCGATGGCAAATTCTTGTGTGCATAGGTAGTGACGGATTTGTTGTTACCATCAATAATCTCATGGAATTTTAAATAAAATTATTAAGTTGTTGTAAGTAAAAATATGCTTGCAAATCAGGGGATTACATGCATGTAGGTAGGCTAAGGATTAAGTTGCTGTAAGTAAAAAATGATGCATGGCGTACATTTGTAAGCTAATATCATAGTTGGCTGTTTTCACAAGGCTAAAGATTGAAGCTGCAGCACCCAGCAGAGCACCTTTCCCAAACCGTGTCAGCAAGAAGTCTCTGCGTAATCTGTGTGGCAAGATGAACAAGGAGAATGCAGATGATGATGTGAAGAAGACGATGGATGTTTTTGCAGAGATTGGAGATAAAGATCCACACTTCACATACAGGGTTCAAGCTGACAGTGAGGGGAGGATCAAGAATCTGATGTGGGCAACTGGGAGCATCAGGCTGCAGTACAACTCCTTTCGCGATGTCATAACATTCGACACGACTTATAGGACCAACCTATATGACATGCCTTTCGGGCTTTTTGTTGGGGTGAACAATCACTTTCAGAGTGTGATACTGGCTGGTGTTCTTGTTCGCGACGAAAACCAAGAGAGTTTCGAGTGGGTTTTCTCAGAATTCCTGAGAATGATGGGTGCTTCTGTACCCATGACCATACTTACAGGTATTAACTCTGTTTGGTAATTTTGGCAATCCTCTGTTCGACAGATAGCTGATCTATAAAGATTATGCCAGGGACAACACACAGATGGTGCAAATGGCACATTCTGACGAAGGCCAAGGAGTCGTTGAGTCCTCTGTACACAAAGAAAAGCGACTTCAGGAGGTCAAACAGCTGGTACATGTTTTGTAGATGTCTGGAAATCTTGTATAATAAAATGGTTGAGGAAAATGGCAGCTGTATTCAATCATTTGTGCTTTTTAAGGAGTAGGTGTTCAGACAACTTTGGATGTCAGTCAGAGTGGTGTTATCAGAGTATCACGCATTGCAAGTAAGCGGGGAAAAAACAGAAAAATCATTAGAAAGGATACCGTACTACAAATTTTCCTAACAGTTCATGTAATATCAAACTTCGCAGGGCATACACGCATGGGTGGCAGTGGCATCGATGGAGCGCAGAGCAATGTAAACCAGTCAAGGATCCGTAGGAGGAGGAAGAGGTCGAAACGAAAGGGGAGTATGAAAAGAAAGAAGGTCCGCTTCTCGCACATTGTTGAGACAATATCTCCAACTGATAGCTCGGAAACAAATGACATTAGCAGCAACGCTGGGAACATTGCAAGTCAGGAAGATAATGGATGTCCTATCCGAGCAAGTAAGCAGACTATACTTTCGACACATTGACTGTATGGTTTATTATAGAGAACATGAAAATGTGGCTGACGAAAATACTTGGAAAATCAGCAGGTTTACCCCAAAACACAGGGAATGGTATCGCACAGGTGCTCACTCGAGTGACACGGCATGCAGGGCAAGAATATATGGCTGGTGGAGTCGTACCAGCTAGTCCAGCATTGAGGAATGACTGTGGGTTCTCTTGTTCTGCACTTTTTGTACTACATAATGTCACCTTTCATACTTGTGATAAGTAACTGTCTAAGTTCTTGACTTTCATCCAGGCAATGAAGCTGCTGAAGCAAATCCTGGTGGGTACAGGTTGCAGTGGACAAAAAAAGTACGTAATTATCGAATACTGAAGTTTTGGTGCCACATACAGATTTAACCCTTTTGGTCTATGATTTCACTGTGATGTGCAGCTCTTTCTACCTGTGGAAATGATGGGAGGCTTTTCTTATTATGTGGTGGACGTTGAGGAGAGGACTCTTGTTGTTATGGATCCAACAGAGACGAGCATCCACGATGATGAGATGAGTGTGAAACACAAAGTTAATGCGAACCTGGTGCTGAGGGCACTTCGGCGGTGCCTCAGCAATCATTTCGCTGACTAGTATGTCCCAGAGGATGGCTGGAGTGTCACTTACGGGTACAACATGAATGAGCCGTGCGAGATGTGTGGGAAAATTTTAATGGTAATTGAACTCTAATTTCACATCATTCACAGCGATGGCTACTGGATTTACCTTGGTCACTACTGGAGGGTCTACAATGGACTGTACCTTGAGAGGCAGCCCGAAGAGGTGAGTTCATATGAAAATGGAAAAGGACACTAGATCAAAATTGATTAGTTTGTTCATGCATTCAGAATACTAACTTGTTGACACTGAATTCATTTGCAGTTTAAGTTGGCTTATCTGAAGCAACAACTTGCATATGAAGTGATCACCATGAGGGGGAACAGGGGTGAGCTCCCGAGCTTCATGATCGAGGAAGTCCTGTTCTAGACGAAGGTAACCACCTTGTCGTGACAAGTTGGGAAAGGAATCTGCGGAAGCACCTGCTCGGGCTGCCATGGTTTTCGACCTGGGTGTTCACGGCGAGGAGAAGGGGATAAGGGAAGGAGGAGAGCAGGGGTAGCAGAAGAATCTTGGAGTGGAAGCTGCAGGAGTTAAAATAATCGGAGCAGTGGGATGGAGGACGACATCCGTTGGCTGGCTGACGGCTGAGCCGTGGCCCACATCGCAAGGGTCCATCTGAGCCGGGCCTGCGAGGATGACAGCCGTTACAATCAATGCGGTAGTTGGGTGGGCCAGATGCTGTGAAAAAGCCGCGCATACTGCTTGAAATACAGAGTAAAATACTAGGAGTGGTGCGAATCTTAGCGCTAGTGAACGGCTGAGATAAAGGGCTCATCTGAGCTCGAGCTCAGAATAGCACTTTCGGCTTGAGCCCCATTATTGTACAGAGCCACGCCGTAAAAGTGGGTGGCCATGAAACCCGACAAACACGAGCGCTCGAAAGTTTCATGTATCTGTCCGGGTCAAAGTGGAATTTCGTAGAATGTTTCTCTTGGTCATGTGGGGGCGGGAAGCTAATATGAGGTGGCCCACATATGTGCAAAATAAGCTACCGAGAGTAGGAGAAAATGTCTTTGGCTTAATTTTGTCCCTGGCAAATTGTCAATACGGTTTCCCCTCAGCAAATAAAAATAAAAAGTGTCAATATGATTGTGTTCGTGATTTGAAAAAAAAACGGCTGAGCAGCAAGAACACACAAAATTAAAGGGAAAGCGTTTCCGCAAAAAAAGAGGTAATAGCACTGCAGGTCCCTGAACTTGCATGTCAGGTGATGGTTTGGTCCTTGAAGTTGAAAAAGCTGATTATTTCATCCCTCAACTTGTCATGGATGTGCAAGTTTAGTCCTAGGCCAATCCAAACGCGCCAAGTGGAGCCAGGTGGCCTGGGCTGGTCAGTGCTGTGAGTTTTTCAGTTAGCCCCTCCCTTTGTGACGAATCAACCCGCAGTACTACTCGTCCCCCTCGAAGCAAAAAACACCTGAATTTATTTTGTCCCCTCCCCACCCCCAATCATTCATCCACTTGGCTTGGTTGCTGTCTTGCTCGCGCCAACCGCGTGCGCCGGGTGCTGGCTGACGTCAGCAACCATGGCGGCAGCGTCGCCGGAGTACACCGGCGATGTCGTCCCTCCTCCGACCGCGCATCAAGTTCGCCCGCACGGCGTCTTTTCTCCCGACTATGGTGCGTCCTCCTCCTCTCTCTGCTCTGTTCCTCCCCCTCCTCCTCTGGTTTGATCGTCCTCCCGCGTCGTCCGCAGCACCGGCGGATCACCCCCTTTGGATAGCGTTGCGGGTATTTGCGTTGGAATTCTGTGTCTATACAGCTTCCGGAGTTGCGAAGCTGGTTATTGAGGTGGTCGTTGATTTCAGGCTAGGTTTAGGGTGTGAAATTTAGGATTTTGCCAAGAAGCTAGGGTTCTTGTGCAGCAAATATTCTTTCGGGCACAATGTAGTGCTGTTGTTTAGTAGATACTCAGCAAGTTCTATCTGAATTTAGTCAGCTAACTGAATTTAGTCAGTTAACTGAATTTTGCCTGAATTTAGTCAGCTAACTGAATTTAGTCAGTTAACTGAATTTAGTCAGTTAGCTGAATTTGTTGACTGTGGTTGGTTGAGTTTGGTTGAAGATTGTGCTTACCCTGTTCTTGCAAAAAGAATGCATAACTGAATTTCCTCGGTGAACTTGCAGCATGCAGCATGCAGTTAACTGAATAAATTCAGTTAACTTGTTGCTTGGAGTTAACTTGCAGGTTACACAATTTAGTTATATGGATTTATTAAGTTTAGTTGCAGTTATTTTACTGTTCAGTTACCTACTTAGAGGTTTTTTGAGATGTGATATGTTTTTGCTTACATAATGCACTTTGTTGCTGCAGTTTGTGATTCATCAATGGGACAGATTGTGGACGCCCCTTTCTTTACACTGGAACTTGAGCATGGTGGGATTTTCTGTGGACCAAGAAATAACATGGAGTATTATAATCCTTCTGTGGAGGTGCTTGACTATGTTGATGCTGGCACATTCTCATATTCAGCTATTGAAGAGCACTTGCTATGGTTGGGATATCCTGTGGCTGAGCACATAATTTATTGGTGCATGCCTGACAAAACAATTTCAGATGGTATGTTGAGAATTAGAGGTGATGAGGATGTGCAACACATGATCAGAGCTAGTAGTCAGCATAAGGTGCTTGTAATAATGGTTGGCCATGCAGATTCCATTAGTAATTGTAGGGAAGATTTGGTATTGACAGTGCCAATAGTTCAGAGTTCTGTCATAATGGCCAGGTTAAATGTTGTTGCAGCCAATGCAGCATCTTCTCACAGCCTCATTTCAGTCTATGTTGAAGATCCCATTTCAGAGGTGTCAGCAAATAACATAGAAGCAGACAACTTGGTTGCTAATGGAACAGAAACAGAGACTTTGCTAACTGATGGTGCAGCAACAGATAACTTGCTGACAGAGGGTGGAGCAACAGAGAATGTGTTGTATGATGCTGCAGAGGATGCAGTGCTCTCTAATTCAGAGTTCAGTGATAGTGATTATGACATAGATGATGATTTATATGAAGACAACATTGATTTTGATGTTGATGAAGAAGCTGAGCAAGTTGAGGAAGAGGTGGAGCCAGACTATTTACTTGAGGATGAAGATCTAAACCTCTCTGTTGAAGAGCAAGAGCAACTGAAATAGAAGTTCAAAGCTTTTAATTCCAAGGTGGACATGAAATCCCCTATATTTAAATTAGGGATGGTATTTTCTGATGTGGTTGAGCTGAGAAAAGCTCTTACTGCTTATTCTATAAGGAACAGAGTGCAAATCAAGAAGTTGAAGAATGATAAGATGAGATTAGAGATTGTTTGTCAGAGAGGTTGCCCATGGCTGCTTAAAGCTAGCAAGGACAACAGGACTAGAGGATTTGTCATCAAGGCCTACTTTGGAGAGCATATCTGTCAGAAAAAGTGGAAGTTGAAGGATTTGACAGCCAAGTTTCCGTGCCGGTTTTTCTTGGATGAGTTCAGAGATGACCAGAAGATGTCACTTGCAACATTTTCAAGGAAAAATACTAAGGAATTCAATGTTACTCCTAATAGATGGAAGCTTGCTAGGGCTAGAAAACAAGCACTTAATGAGATTCATGGTGATGAGGAAGAGCAATTCAGTAGGCTTTGGGACTATGGACAAGAATTAAGGACCAAAAACCATGGGTCTACATTTCTGCTCACAACTTCACTTGTGAAAGATACAAAATTTCCATTGGGCAAAAAATGTTTGAAAACATTGTACTGGTCATATGATGCATGTAAGAGAGGGTGGCTAAAGGGCTGCAGGCCAATCATCTTCATTGATGGTTGTCACATGAAAACAAGGTTCAAAGGAGTGCTACTTAGTGTTGTTGGTATTGATCCCAATGACTGCATATTCCCAATAGCAATGGGATGGGTGGAAGTTGAATGCACAGGTTCATGGGAGTGGTTTCTGACCACTCTCAAAGATGATCTCAACATCACTAACACTGCTCCTTTCACAATCATGAGTGACAAACAGAAAGGTTTAATAAATGCAGTGCACAAAGTTTGGCCAGATTCAGAACACAGGTTTTGTGTCAGGCATATTTACTAGAATTTTAATGAGAAGCACAAAGGAGAGGTACTGAAGCAAGCCTTGTGGGCAATTGCAAGATCACCAAACAAAGTGAAGTGGAGAGAAAACTGTCAGAAAATGGATGACCACAGTTCAGCTGCTTTCCACTGGACTGAAAGACTAGAGTGGAAAACTTGGTGCAAAGCATTCTTCAGTGAATTCCCCAAATGTGACATACTACTCAACAATAACTATGAGGTTTTTAACATGTAGTTTGGTGGTCAATTTCCTAAGTTGTTTTGATTTTAACATATAGCCCATCTGTACTGCTAATTATCATATCATACTAACCTGTTATCTTCCTATCTGTATGCAGCTACATTCTTGAGGGCAGAGAGATGGCAGTGCTCAGCATGCTTGAGTACATTTTCTATAAGATGATGAACATGATTGTTAGCAAACAAAGAGAAGCTATTGAAAAGTGGACAGGCCAGAGAATATGTCCCAAGATCAAGAAGAAGTTAGATAAGAACACAAAGTTTGCTGCTAACTGCCATGTAACAGAAGCTGGCCAGCAAATCTTCAGAGTTCAGTCTGGTAACAATAGCTACACTATGGACCTCTGCTTGCACACTTGTGATTGCAGGAGATGGCAGTTATCTGGAGTACCATGTGGCCATTGCATAGCATGTTGCAGGGAGGAGAGAATTGACCCAGAGACACTGGTTCATGACTGCTATACTGTTCAGACATATCTCAAAGCTTATGGATACACTCTTGTCCCTCTTCCAGACCCTAAGGAGTGGGAGAAACAGAATGGCTATAAGGTGTATCCACCAGTGTTCACCAAACAGTTGGGTAGACCCAAGAAAAACAGGAAGAAGACACCAGAGGAGAAGATCAAGAATGGTGTTAGGGTTTTGAACAAAAAAGGTGTTACAATGCACCGCTCTATTTGTGGGAGAGCTGATCACAACAAAAAGGGGCATTACAGATGGCAGGAGGCTCTCTTTGAAGAAGAGGTAGAGGTTGTTGATGAGAACTATGATGACCCAACATTTCTTCAGGTGCATGCATTTTACTACAATTTACTGCATGTCACTGCATTTCACTACATTTTACTGAATTTTACTGAATTTGTTGTACTTATCTGAATTTGTGCATAACATCTTCCCTAACCAGCCAGATCCTTTATTGGATCCAATTGACACACCATTCAGTATGGTCTACAACATGACTCAGAGAGAGCTTGCAAGAAGAGCTCCTTAGAGGGTTCATGGGCCACTGCCTGAGCAATCTGCATTTGTTGCTGCTGCTGGTGCTGCAATACCTCAGCCAAGGGTTACTACAGAAATGAACATAGGTAGATAGACAAGGGCTGAAGGAAATATGCCCTAGAGGCAATAATAAAGTTATTATTTATTTCCTTATAATCATGATAAATGTTTATTATTCATGCTAGAATTGTATTTACCGGAAACATAATACATGTGTGAATACATAGACAAACAAAGTGTCACTAGTATGCCTCTACTTGACTAGCTTGTTAATCAAAGATGGTTATGTTTCCTAACCATGAACAATGAGTTGTTATATGATTAACGAGGTCACATCATTAGCAGAATGATCTGATTGACATGACCCATTCCATTAGCTTAGCACCCGATCGTTTAGTATGTTGCTATTGCTTTCTTCATGACTTATACATGTTCCTATGACTATGAGATTATGCAACTCCCGTTTACCGGAGGAACACTTTGGGTACTACCAAACGTCACAACGTAACTGGGTGATTATAAAGGAGTACTACAGGTGTCTCCAATGGTCGATGTTGGGTTGGCGTATTTCGAGATTAGGATTTGTCACTCCGATTGTCGGAGAGGTATCTCTGGGCCCTCACGGTAATACACATCACATAAGCCTTGCAAGCATTACAACTAATATGTTAGTTGTGAGATGATGTATTACGGAACGAGTAAAGAGACTTGCCGGTAACGAGATTGAACTAGGTATTGGATACCGACGATCGAATCTCGGGCAAGTAACATACCAATGACAAAGGGAACAACGTATGTTGTTATGCGGTCTGACCGATAAAGATCTTCGTAGAATATGTAGGAGCCAATATGGGCATCCAAGTCCCGCTATTGGTTATTGACCAGAGACGTGTCTCGGTCATGTCTACATTGTTCTCGAACCCGTAGGGTCCGCACGCTTAAGGTTACGATGACAGTTGTATTATGAGTTTATGCATTTTGATGTACCGAAGGTTGTTCGGAGTCCCGGATGTGATCACGGACATGACGAGGAGTCTCGAAATGGTCGAGACATAAAGATTGATATATTGGAAGCCTATGTTTGGACATCGGAAGTGTTCCGGGTGAAATCGGGATTT
>NC_041382.1:764594842-764607451 GCF_002162155.2 Triticum dicoccoides | reverse complement strand
GGGGGGGAGTCCTACTCCCGGTAGGAGTAGGACTCCTCCTGCGCCTCTCTCTCTTGGCCGGCGCCCCCTCCCCCCTTGGCTCCTTTATATACGGAGGCAGGGGCACCTCTAAACACACAAGTTGACACAAGTTGATCCACGTGATCTATTCCTTAGCCGTGTGCGGTGCCCCCTGCCACCATATTCCTCGATAATACTGTAGCGGAGTTTAGGCGAAGCCCTGCTGCTGTAGTTCATCAAGATCGTCACCACGCCGTCGTGCTGACGAAACTCTTCCCCGACACTTTGCTGGATCGGAGTCCGGGGATCGTCATCGAGCTGAACGTGTGCTCGAACTCGGAGGTGCCGTAGTTTCGGTACTTGATCGGTTGGATCGAGAAGACGTACGACTACTTCCTCTATGTCGTGTCATCGCTTCCGCAGTCGGTCTGCGTTGGGTACGTAGACAATACTCTCCCCTCGTTGCTATGCATCACATGATCTTGCGTGTGCGTAGGAAAATTTTGAAATTACTACGAAACCCTACAGTGGCATCCGAGCCTAGGTTATTTATGTTGATGTTATATGCACGAGTAGAACACAAGTGAGTTGTGGACGATACAAGTCATACTGCCTACCAGCATGTCATACTTTGGTTCGGCGGTATTGTTGGACGAGATGACCCGGACCAACCTTACGCGTACGCTTACGCGAGACCGGTTCCCTCGACGTGCTTTGCACAGAGATGGCTTGCGGGCGACTGTCTCTCCAACTTTAGTTGAATCAAGTATGGCTACGCCCGGTCCTTGCGAAGGTTAAAACGGAGTCTATTTGACAAACTATCGTTGTGGTTTTGATGCGTAGGTGAGATTGGTTCTTACTTAAGCCCGTAGCAGCCACGTAAAACATGCAACAACAAAGTAGAGGACGTCTAACTTGTTTTTGCAGGGCATGTTATGATGTGATATGGTCAAGGCATGATGCTGAATTTTATTGTATGAGATGATCATGTTTTGTAACCGAGTTATCGGCAACTGGCAGGAGCCATATGGTTGTCGCTTTATTGTATGCAATGCAATCGCGATGTAATGCTTTACTTTATTACTAAACGGTAGTGATAGTCGTGGAAGCATAAAATTGGCGAGACGACAACGATGCTATGATGGAGATCAAGGTGTCGCGCTGGTGACGATGGTGATCATGACGGTGCTTCGGAGATGGAGATCACAAGCACAAGATGATGATGACCATATCATATCACTTATATTGATTGCATGTGATGTTTATCTTTTTATGCATCTTATCTTGCTTTGATGGACGGTAGCATTATAAGATGATCTCTCACTAAATTATCAAGAAGTGTTCTCCCTGAGTATGCACCGTTGCCAAAGTTCGTCGTGCCCAGACACCACGTGATGATCGGGTGTGATAAGCTCTACGTCCATCTACAACGGGTGCAAGCCAGTTTTGCACACGCAGAATACTCAGGTTAAACTTGACGAGCCTAGCATATGCAGATATGGCCTCGGAACACGGAGACCGAAAGGTCGAGCGTGAATCATATAGTAGATATGATCAACATAACGATGTTCACCATTGAAAACTACTCCATCTCACGTGATGATCGGTCATGGTTTAGTTGATTTGGATCACGTAATCACTTAGAGGATTAGAGAGATGTCTATCTAAGTGGGAGTTCTTAAATAATATGATTAATTGAACTTAAATTTATCATGAACTTAGTACCTGATAGTATCTTGCTTGTTTATGTTGATTGTAGATAGATGGCTCGTGCTGTTGTTCCGTTGAATTTTAATGCGTTCCTTGAGAAAGCAAAGTTGAAAGATGATGGTAGCAATTACACGGACTGGGTCCGTAACTTGAGGATTATCCTCATTGCTGCACAGAAAAATTACGTCCTGGAAGCACCGCTGGGTGCCAGGCCTGCTGCTGGAGCAACACCAGATGTTATGAACGTCTGGCAGAGCAAAGCTGATGACTACTCGATAGTTCAGTGTGCCATGCTTTACGGCTTAGAATCGGGACTTCAACGACGTTTTGAATGTCATGGAGCATATGAGATGTTCCAGGAGTTGAAGTTAATATTTCAAGCAAATGCCCGAATTGAGAGATATGAAGTCTCCAATAAGTTCTATAGCTGCAAGATGGAGGAGAACAGTTCTGTCAGTGAGCATATACTCAAAATGTCTGGGTATAATAATCACTTAATTCAATTGGGAGTTAATCTTCCGGATGATTGCGTTATTGACAGAATTCTCCAATCACTGCCACCAAGCTACAAGAGCTTCGTGATGAACTATAATATGCAAGGGATGAACAAGACTATTCCCGAGCTCTTCGCAATACTGAAAGCTGCGGAGGTAGAAATCAAGAAGGAGCATCAAGTGTTGATGGTTAACAAGACCACTAGTTTCAAGAAAAAGGGCAAAGGGAAGAAAAAGGGGAACTTCAAGAAGAACGGCAAGCAAGTTGCTGCTCAAGAGAAGAAACCCAAGTCTGGACCTAAGCCTGAAACTGAGTGCTTCTACTGCAAGCAGACTGGTCACTGGAAGCGGAACTGCCCCAAGTATTTGGCGGATAAGAAGGATGGCAAGGTGAACAAAGGTATATGTGATATACATGTTATTGATGTGTACCTTACTAGAGCTCGCAGTAGCACCTGGGTATTTGATACTGGTTCTGTTGCTAATATTTGCAACTCGAAACAGGGACTACGGAATAAGCGGGCACTGGCAAAGGACGAGGTGACGATGCGCGTGGGAAACGGTTCCAAAGTCGATGTGATCGCAGTCGGCACGCTACCTCTACATCTACCTTCGGGATTAATATTAGACCTAAGTAATTGTTATTTGGTGCCAGCGTTGAGCATGAACATTATATCTGGATCTTGTTTAATGCGAGACGGTTATTCATTTAAATTAGAGAATAATGGTTGTTCTATTTATATGAGTAATATCTTTTATGGTCATGCACCCTTGAAGAGTGGTCTATTCTTATTGAATCTCGATAGTAGTAATACACATATTCATAATGTTGAAGCCAAAAGATGCAGAGTTGATAATGAAAGTGCAACTTATTTGTGGCACTGTCGTTTAGGTCATATCGGTATAAAGCGCATGAAGAAACTCCATGCTGATGGACTTTTGGAACCACTTGATTATGAATCACTTGGTACTTGCGAACCGTGCCTCATGGGCAAGATGACTAAAACACCGTTCTCCGGTACTATGGAGAGAGCAACAGATTTGTTGGAAATCATACATACCGATGTATGTGGCCCGATGAATATTGAGGCTCGTGGCGGATATCGTTATTTTCTCACCTTCACAGATGATTTAAGCAGATATGGGTATATCTACTTAATGAAACATAAGTCTGAAACATTTGAAAAGTTCAAAGAATTTCAGAGTGAAGTTGAAAATCATCGTAACAAGAAAATAAAATTTCTACGATCTGATCGTGGAGGAGAATATTTGAGTTACGAGTTTGGTGTACATTTGAAAAACTGTGGAATAGTTTCGCAACTCACGCCACCCAGAACACCACAGCGTAATGGTGTGTCCGAACGTCGTAATCGTACTTTACTAGATATGGTGCGATCTATGATGTCTCTTACTGATTTACCGCTATCATTTTGGGGATATGCTTTAGAGACGGCCGCATTCACGTTAAATAGGGCACCATCAAAATCCGTTGAGACGACGCCTTATGAACTGTGGTTTGGCAAGAAACCAAAGTTGTCGTTTCTTAAAATTTGGGGCTGCGATGCTTATGTGAAAAAGCTTCAACCTGATAAGCTCGAACCCAAATCGGAGAAATGTGTCTTCATAGGATACCCAAAGGAAACTGTTGGGTACACCTTCTATCACAGATCCGAAGGCAAGACATTCGTTGCTAAGAATGGATCATTTCTAGAGAAGGAGTTTCTCTCGAAAGAAGTGAGTGGGAGGAAAGTAGAACTTGATGAGGTAACTGTACCTGCTCCCTTACTGGAAAGTAGTTCATCACAGAAAACTGTTTCAGTGACACCTACACCAGTTAGTGAGGAAGCCAATGATAATGATCATGAAACTTCAGATCAAGATACTACTGAACCGCGTAGATCAACCAGAGTAAGATCCGCACCAGAGTGGTACGGTAATCCTGTTCTGGAGGTCATGCTACTAGATCATGATGAACCTACGAACTATGAAGAAGCGATGGTGAGCCCAGATTCCGCAAAGTGGCTTGAAGCCATGAAATCTGAGATGGGATCCATGTATGAGAACAAAGTATGGACTTTGGTTGACTTGCCCGATGATCGGCAAGCAATTGAGAATAAATGGATCTTTAAGAAGAAGACTGACGCTGATGGTAATGTTACTGTCTACAAAGCTCGACTTGTCGCAAAAGGTTTTCGGCAAGTTCAAGGGATTGACTACGATGAGACCTTCTCACCCGTAGCGATGCTTAAGTCCGTCCGAATCATGTTAGCAATTGCCGCATTTTATGATTATGAAATTTGGCAGATGGATGTCAAAACTGCATTCCTGAATGGATTTCTGGAAGAAGAGTTGTATATGATGCAACCAGAAGGTTTTTTCGATCCAATGGGAGCTAACAAAGTGTGCAAGCTCCAGCGATCCATTTATGGACTGGTGCAAGCCTCTCGGAGTTGGAATAAACGTTTTGATAGTGTGATCAAAGCATTTGGTTTTATACAGACTTTCGGAGAAGCCTGTATTTACAAGAAAGTGAGTGGGAGCTCTGTAGCATTTCTGATATTATATGTGGATGACATATTACTAATTGGAAATGATATAGAATTTCTGGATAGCATAAAGGGATACTTGAATAAAAGTTTTTCAATGAAAGACCTCGGTGAAGCTGCTTACATATTAGGCATTAAGATCTATAGAGATAGATCAAGACGCTTAATTGGACTTTCACAAAGCACATACCTTGACAAAATTTTGAAGAAATTCAAAATGGATCAAGCAAAGAAAGGATTCTTGCCTGTATTACAAGGTGTGAAGTTGAGTAAGACTCAATGCCCGACCACTGCAGAAGATAGAGAGAATATGAAAGATGTTCCCTATGCATCAGCCATAGGCTCTATCATGTATGCAATGCTGTGTACCAGACCTGATGTGTGCCTTGCTATAAGTTTAGCAGGGAGGTACCAAAGTAATCCAGGAGTGGATCACGGGACAGCGGTCAAGAACATCCTGAAATACCTGAAAAGGACTAAGGATATGTTTCTCGTATATGGAGGTGACAAAGAGCTCACCGTAAAAGGTTATGTTGATGCAAGCTTTGACACTGATCCGGACGATTCTAAATCGCAAACCGGATACGTGTTTACATTAAACGGTGGAGCTGTCAGTTGGTGCAGTTCTAAACAAAGCGTTGTAGCGGGATCTACATGTGAAGCGGAATACATAGCTGCTTCGGAAGCAGCAAATGAAGGAGTCTGGATGAAGGAGTTCATATCCGATCTAGGTGTCATACCTAGTGCATCGGGTCCAACGAAAATCTTTTGTGACAATACTGGTGCAATTGCCTTGGCAAAGGAATCCAGATTTCACAAAAGGACCAAACACATCAAGAGACGCTTCAACTCCATCCGGGATCTAGTCCAGGTGGGAGACATAGAGATTTGCAAGATACATACGGATCTGAATGTTGCAGACCCATTGACTAAGCCTCTTCCACGAGCAAAACATGATCAGCACCAAGGCTCCATGGGTGTTAGAATCATTACAGTGTAATCTAGATTATTGACTCTAGTGCAAGTGGGAGACTGAAGGAAATATGCCCTAGAGGCAATAATAAAGTTATTATTTATTTCCTTATAATCATGATAAATGTTTATTATTCATGCTAGAATTGTATTTACCGGAAACATAATACATGTGTGAATACATAGACAAACAAAGTGTCACTAGTATGCCTCTACTTGACTAGCTCGTTAATCAAAGATGGTTATGTTTCCTAACCATGAACAATGAGTTGTTATTTGATTAACGAGGTCACATCATTAGCAGAATGATCTGATTGACATGACCCATTCCATTAGCTTAGCACCCGATCGTTTAGTATGTTGCTATTGCTTTCTTCATGACTTATACATGTTCCTATGACTATGAGATTATGCAACTCCCGTTTACCGGATGAACACTTTGGGTACTACCAAACGTCACAACGTAACTGGGTGATTATAAAGGAGTACTACAGGTGTCTCCAATGGTCGATGTTGGGTTGGCGTATTTCGAGATTAGGATTTGTCACTCCGATTGTCGGAGAGGTATCTCTGGGCCCTCTCGGTAATACACATCACATAAGCCTTGCAAGCATTACAACTAATATGTTAGTTGTGAGATGATGTATTACGGAACGAGTAAAGAGACTTGCCGGTAACGAGATTGAACTAGGTATTGGATACCGACGATCGAATCTCGGGCAAGTAACATACCAATGACAAAGGGAACAACGTATGTTGTTATGCGGTCTGACCGATAAAGATCTTCGTAGAATATGTAGGAGCCAATATGGGCATCCAAGTCCCGCTATTGGTTATTGACCAGAGACGTGTCTCGGTCATGTCTACATTGTTCTTGAACCCGTAGGTCCGCACGCTTAAGGTTACGATGACAGTTGTATTATGAGTTTATGCATTTTGATGTACCGAAGGTTGTTCGGAGTCCCGGATGTGATCACGGACATGACGAGGAGTCTCGAAATGGTCGAGACATAAAGATTGATATATTGGAAGCCTATGTTTGGACATCGGAAGTGTTCCGGGTGAAATCGGGATTTTACCGGGTTACCGGGAGGTTACCGGAACCCCCCCGGAGCCATATGGGCCATCATGGGCCTTAGTGGAAAGGAGAAAGGGGCAGCCCAAGGGGGCTGCGCGCCTCCCCCCTTCCCCTAGTCCTATTAGGACTAGGAGAGGTGGCTGGCCACCCCTCTCCCTCTTTCCCCCTTGGGAATCCTAGTTGGAATAGGATTGGGGGGGAGTCCTACTCCCGATAGGAGTAGGACTCCTCCTGCGCCTCTCTCTCTTGGCCGGCGCCCCCTCCCCCCTTGGCTCCTTTATATACGGAGGCAGGGGCACCTCTAAACACACAAGTTGACACAAGTTGATCCACGTGATCTATTCCTTAGCCGTGTGCGGTGCCCCCTGCCACCATATTCCTCGATAATACTGTAGCGGAGTTTAGGCGAAGCCCTGCTGTTGTAGTTCATCAAGATCGTCACCACGCCGTCGTGCTGATGAAACTCTTCCCCGACACTTTGCTGGATCGGAGTCCGGGGATCGTCATCGAGCTGAACGTGTGCTCGAACTCGGAGGTGCCGTAGTTTCGGTACTTGATCGGTTGGATCGAGAAGACGTACGACTACTTCCTCTACGTCGTGTCATCGCTTCCGCAGTCGGTCTGCGTTGGGTACGTAGACAATACTCTCCCCTCGTTGCTATGCATCACATGATCTTGCGTGTGCGTAGGAAAATTTTGAAATTACTACGAAACCCTACAAGGGCAACCACAGTAGCTGACAGAGGAGAAGGATCTGGTAGGGGAGAGGAAGAAAAAGACAAAGAAATCCAGATGCAGGGAGAGGAGCAACTACAGAAAGAGGAAGAGGGTCAAATTCAGTTGCAGGCAGAGGAAGAGGAGGAAATTCAGTTGCAAGCAAAGGAAGAGGAGCAAATGCAAATGCAGGTAGAGGAATAGCAGCAAATGCAAATGCAGGGAGGGGAGAAGTTCCATCTGGGAGAGGAGAAGCAGCAAATGCAAATCCATATGCTTGGACATGAGGATCAATGCAATTTGCAGGGAGAGGAGGAGCAATGCCATTTGTAGGGAGAGGAGGAGCAATGCCATTTGTAGGGAGAGGAGGAGCAATGCCATTTGCAGGGAGAGGAGGAGCAATGCCATTTGCAGGGAGAGGAGGAGCAGCAAATGTTCCATATGCAGGATGGAGATGGCTGCTGTTTGGAGATCAGAGGACAATTCCTGATCTCAATGCACCTGCTGATGATTTCATGGCACCACATCAGTGATTTGGTGACAGTTATTGTCTGCCATTCTTTTTTGTTAAGGCCTACAGTAATTTTATATTATGGACATGCCTTTTTTGATAGGCAAACAGTGGCTTATATTGCCTAATTTTTGATGGCAAACAGTGGCTCACAATGGCATTCATTGCCCTTTTTGTAACTTAATTTGATGATGCATTTCAGTGATGTAGTTTAAGTTGGAATTTACATGGATGCAGTGTTAGTGATTCTGAAGATGCAGTTAACTTAGTGAACTGAAGATGCAGTTAACTTAGTGAACTGAATTTTCCTGATTTTTGTTGTGCTAACTGAAATGAACATTGCTGCTTTGAACTGAAATGAACGTTGCTATTTTTATCTGAAAAAAGGTTTTAAAAAATATCTTCAAAAAGAGGTGCTGGATTAACAAAATCATGATATGTTTTGGAGTGAATACTGCTGTTGTGAACTAAAAATAATTTTCCCAAAAAATGTTTGTCCTAGGGATCGAGCCCAGGACCCTTTGTGTGATAGGCTAAGCTCTATGTCAGTGCACTAGTACTAGTGATCTGCTAGATACTAATTGCCACGTTTATTATACTGAGATAAACTGTACATGCTGGTCAGAGCGGTGCCGTTCGCTCTTCCATTCCTATTAAGAGGCCACCACCCACCACCCACCGCCCCCACTCACCACTACCGTTTCACGACGCCTCGGGCTCTACGCTCCCCACCTCCCACTCCACCTGAGAAGAAAACCCTCGCCGGCTATCTCGACGTCGCCGCTGACGCCATGGACAGCCACCCTGCATGGCAGAGGATGGTCGACGAGCTGGCAGGAGATGACCAGGTCGCGCGTGTGGAGCTCCAGGAGATAGGCCGGTGGTTCCCCAGCATCGACATGCTTAGGGACCACGCACGGGGCCTCATCGACCAGATGACCGACGACGAGAAGAGGCGCGCTCTCGTGGACGGCCCAGGTACGCCTCCGGCAAACATCTTCCGCTTCGCAATGGCGGAGACGCGCTCCAACGACCCGAGGCAGCGCTGGCGTTGGTGGATGTACAGGTCCGCCACCACGCAGCAGCCGCAGCCGGATCCGACGCGCGTGTGGTCGAGGATGCAGCGCGTCCACGATGTGGTTCTGGCCCTGCCTGCGTCGGTGCCCCTCGTGCACGTCGATGACGACGTCTCTCTATCGTCCGACTCGGAGTACTGCAAGGTGGACTCCGACAACGACTCGGGCTACAGAGGGGATTCTGACTCCTCTGCGTCGTATGCCTCGTCTGGCGATGAGGAGGTGTCCGTCATTGTCCTGTAGGACGACGAGGAAGAGGAGGAAGAGGACGAGATCCAGATGATGGCGCCAGTCCACAACGCCAATTAGGGCGATAGAGACCTCCTAATTGACGTGGAGGTGCTCCCAGATGTGCTTGACATCGTCAAGCAGGAGGTGATGGATGAGGCAGAAGAGGAGAAGGAGAAGCCGGAGAAGACGAAGAAAAGGCCATTTGCAGGGGAGGTGCACCGCTCGGAGCGCCTGAAGCACCTGAAGAACTGAAGATGATGGACAAGAAGATGATGCAGTAGTTAGGTATGCTAACTAGCAAGAAAATTCAGCATATAAGTTAGTGATATTTTGGTTAGGTTATGTTAGGTGTGCTCTATATATGCAGAGCACATAAGTTAATTGTAATGTTGGACTTCTGCTATATTGTCTGAACTATCCTGCAATGTTTAGGACATCTGCATGCTATCTATATAGTTAATCTGCTTTGCTATGCCTATCTTGTTATCATGCTTTGATTTGCTGGTGCTGCTGCTGTTTACAAATGCTCTGTTATAATGTGGTCTGTAGCTACAACTTTGCAAAGAAAGAATGCAACAGTTATGTAGGGCATTTTGCTGCTGCTTTGCAATGCTACTGCTGCTGTTGCTTTGCAATGCTGCTGCTGCTGTTTACAAATGCTCTGTTATAATGTGGTCTGTAGCTACAACTTTGCAAAGAAAGAATGCAACAGTTATGTAGGGCATTTTGCTGCTGCTTTGCAATGCTACTGCTGCTGTTGCTTTGCAATGCTGCTGCTGCTGTTGCTTTGCAATTCTAACTGAATATAACTCATTTAAATTCAGTTAACTGAAATTGTGGTTAACTGAACATATCTGATTTAAATTCAGTTAACTGAAGATATAGATGACTGTAGTTAACTAAAGATTTCTCATTAAAATTCAGTTAAGTTGTGATCTTCAGATAACTGAATTTGTAGTTAACTAAAGATTTCTCATTAAAATTCAGTTAAGTTGTGATCTTTAGATAACTGAATTTGTAGTTAACTAAATATTTCTCATTAAAATTTAGTTAAGTTGTGATCTTCAGATAACTCAATTTGTAGTTAACTACAGATTTCTCATTAAAATTCAGTTAACTAAATTCTTTAGATAACTGAATTTGTAGTTAACTGAAGATTGCTCATTTAAATCCAGTTAACTAAATCTTCAGATAACTCAATTTGTGTTTAACTGAAGATATATCATTTACATTCAGTTAACTGAATCTTCAAATAACTGAACTTTAGTTAACTACAAACTAAGTTAATTGACACTGTAAAAATTGCACTTATCTGGAGACATTCAGATAACTAGTAACAATAAAAGCTGTCATACAGATTTAGTTAACTAAAAGCATTCATACAAATTCAGTGCATTACATAATACTGGCATTAAACCAACAAAACCAATACAACTAATTAATATATCTTCTTGAATGAATTACTCAAATTCATCTAAGATCTCCTTCACCCTCCTTATCTTGCTCTTGGTCTCCTCCTTGTGCCTGAATAGATCACCAATCATGTACTCTAGTTTCTTCTTCTCCTTCTTCAACTCATCCCTCTGTGACACCATTTTGTCCATCTGTTCCTTCATTTTCTCCACCTCTTCCTTCAGTTTCTCCATCTCTTCCTTCATTTTGTCCATCTGTTGCTGCATCTCATCCCTCTCTTTCTCTGCCTTAGCCCTCACAAACTGATGAATGCTAGTGGTAGATTTATCAGACAGCTTCTTCTTCTCAAGCTCTTGCTGTAGGTCAGAAAGAGCAAGTCTTGCATTGCCCAATTCTGTAATTGCCTGCTCCTTGTCAGCCATCATCTTAGCAAAATCAACTTTAAAAAACCTCAGATCTTTTTCCATCTTTTCTTTCTCTTTCACAACCCTAAAATTTTCTTCAACATTAACTACATTTTCCCTGGGCCTTAGCTTGTTCTCATCTTCATACATGCCCCAAACCCTGGCTAAACTCATCTTCAGAGTGGCAGGCCATTCAGGGTCAATCCACTCCACAAAGTTGCATTCATCCTATCAAATAAGATAGAAAACAACTTTAGATTAATGAAAAAGCTTGGGTTCAGTTAAATTCATAAACAAGATGATGTTAAGTTCAATTAAGTCCAGTTAGGGTTAAGTTCATTTAAGTTCAGTTAAGAGTTCATTTAAGTTCAGTTAGTTCATTTCAAATTCAGTAAAAAAATCAAAAAACAAGATGCTGTTAACTGAAAAATTAAGTTCACTTCACAAACATGATGTTGTGCCACACTCTTATACAGATCACAGTAAGATGAAACATTCCAAGTGTGTATTTAACTATAGATCTACTACCTTTTGTGCACAAGCAAGATACCTCCTTCCACTATCAACTGATTCAAAGGACACAAACTTCTCACAGACATATTGGTGTTCACATCTAGCTGCAAGATCTGAAGCAATGCCTCTCCACTCAGAGCAGAAAATGACGGCAGGAGCAGGAGCCTACAACACATTCCAGTCAACAAAATCCCCAATTCTTGCCCTAACCCTATAACTGCCAGAGGATAGTGACGAACTAACCTCACTTGTCACAGAGTAGCCGTCAGACGACGAGCTAGATCCTTCACTCCAAGATACCATGGCGGTGAGCTGGTGTCGGCAGCGGGCTGGACGACGGCGACGGCGACGAGCTGGAGCAGAGGAAGGAAGCGAGGGAGCAGAGAGGTGAATGGAGGGGGGGAGCTGCCGACAGGATAGAATATTCCAAAGAATATTCCAAAACATGTGCCACATTGTGTTGAAGTGCGGGTTGATTCGTCACAAAGGGAGGGGGCTAACTGAAAAACTCGCGGCGCTGACCAGCCTAGGCCAGCTGCTCCACTTGGCGCATTCGGATTGGCTGTGGACTAAACTTGCACATCCATGACAAGTTTAGGGATGAAATAATCAGCCTTTTCAACTTCAAGGACCAAACCATCATCTGGCATGCAAGTTCAGGGACCTGCAGTGCTATTACCTAAAAAAAAAGAAATTAAAGGGAGAGCGGGGTGTCGTTTTCACATGAAAGCAAATGAATCCGGATGGGCCACGCGTCAGCGGCTGGCGCGGCCCACCTGTCGTCTTACGAAAGCACTGCACCGCGTCTACCGACCAGCTCGTGAACCAGGTCCACGCAACAGATAGAAGCAACAAAACCCGATCCATCTCGCCGGTCTCCGGCTTGGCCTTGACGACGCCCGCTGCCGCTGACGCTTTCTCCATCCATCCCCCTTTATTCTTCCCCC